>NC_133125.1:8697805-9070930 GCF_048418815.1 Hemitrygon akajei
ATACAACACGACACATAATAATGATGATGGCATTGAAACATACAGTGAAATGTGCCATTTGTGTTAACAACCAACACAACCTTAGAATGCGCTGGGGGCAGCTTGCAAGTGTATTTTCACCATTGACATATTGACGTCAATGGAGGAAAGACCAATGTATATAAATTCATAATTTTAACTGAATGTGAATAGATGTGGAATATAATCCCCACATCACCAATAATGTCTCCTGAAAGTTGATTGACACAATTGACACAATGGATCAGCCCATGATTGAATGGCAGAGCAGACTCGATGGGCCGAATAGCCTACTTCTGCTCCTATATCTTATGCTCTAATTGAAATATGGCATTACAAACCAATAGCTTTGATGTTATCCACTACAATCTCTTACAATATAAAATACTTCTTCAGCATGATCAGAATCAGAATCAGAATCCACTGAAGAATATGGAATTCACTTAAGCAATGACATGAAATCTGCTAACAACACACACACAAAATGTTGGTGGAACACAGCAGGCCAGGCAGCATCTATAAGGAGAAGAACTGTCGACGTTTCGGGCCGAGACCCTTTGTGAAATCTGCTAGTATGTTTAATTTAAAGCAGCGCATACAAAATGCTGGAGGAACTCAACAGGTCAGGCAGCATCTACGGAGAGGAATAAACAATTGAAATTTTGGGCCAAGACCCTTCATCAAGTCTGGAAGATGGGGGGAGGGGGAGGGGGACCAGCGAGAAGTTGAGAGGTGAGGCTAGGTGGGCACAATTTCCTGGCAGCCATCTATTTTACTTCCTATCCCCATTCCTGTTCTGACATGTTAGTCCTCTTTTGCAGATGAGGAGGACACGACTGATATGTCAGAAATGGAAGAGAGATTGGAATTAAAATGATCCTGGTGTGGCTGCTGTGAACCAGATCATAAACACGAGAGATTCTGCAGATGCTGGAAATCCAGAGTAAGACACACAAAATGCTGGAGAAACTCAGCCGGCCAGGCAGCATCCATGGAAATGAATAAACAGTCGATGTTTTGGGCTGTGACCCTTCATCAGAACTGGAAAGGAAGGGGAAAGAAGCCAATATGTTTAATTTTGTGTTTTAAGTGCAATTTAAATGCTGAGTAATAGAAGCCATCTACTTCATAATGTCAACACCCACACCCTGCTCTGTTGCAGTTTACTGTTTATTCTGTCCAGACTAGTTCAAACTATTCCAAAGCTTCTCTCATTTCAGCCTGGTTTTGTACCTGAGTTTGGTAGAATAAAGTGTGAAATGTTCTTCTAGCATTTTGTCTGGATTTCCAGTATCTGTTAAGTCTCTTCAAGGTGTGCCTACCCTGAAGAAGTGTAAGCCTTCTCTTTAATGGGAATTCAGTGAGACACTCTCTCACTGTCCCCCCCCCCCCAACCCCCCACACCCGCTGTGATCTCCACTCAGCTATCACCTTCTAGCTTGTACTCCGCCTTTGCTTTCTGGTTTCTACCCCCTTCCTTTCCAGTTCCAATGAAGGGGTTTGTCCTGAAACGTTGACTCTTTATTCCTGCTACCTGACCTGCTGAGTTCCTCTAGCAGTTTATGTGTGTTACTCTGGATTCCCAGCAAATTCAGAATCTCTTGTGCTTATACTTTGCTGCTCCACTGCGAAGCCATTTCGAGGAATGCATAATTTGAAGGTGTTTAAATCTTCTTTTCAATGGGAATTCAGTGAGACCCCCTCTCATTGACTCCCCCCTTCCCCCGAGATCTTTGCTCACCTATCACACTCTATCTTGTACTCCTTTCCTCCTCTCCCCTTTTTATTCTGCATTCAGCCCCCTTCCTTTCCAGTCCTGATGAAGACTCTCAGCCCAAAATGTTGTCTCTTTATTCCTGTCCATTGAAGCTGCCTGGCCTGCTGAGTTCCTCCAGCATTTTGTGTGTGTTACTCTGTATTTCCAGCATTTGCAGGATTTCTTGTATTTGTGCTGTTGCATTGGTTATGCAGTGATTCAGAATTGAAATTACATCATGGAAAATTATAAAATTAAGTACAATAAATTCCTTTTCCTGAAAACAGTTCTCCGAGATACAGCAGTTAACCACCCACGAGTGTCAAAAAAGGTGGCATCCATCATTAAAGACTCCCATCACCCAGGACATGCCTTCTTCTCATTGCTACCATCAAGAAGGAGGTACAGGAGCCTGAAGACACACACTCAACATTTCAGGAACAGGTTCTTCCTCTTTGCCATTAGATTTCTGAATTGAAAATGAATCCATGAACACTACCTCACTATCTCTTTTTCCACTACTTGTCTAAGTGGTTCAGTTTATGATCAGAGAATGTATACAATACACAACCTGAAATAATTGTCTTCGCAGACATCCTCGAGAAACAGACAAACCCCAAAAGTATGAATGACAGAAAAACATTAGAACCCCAGCACCCCCTCCCCTCCCCCCGCCTATTTCAGCAAAAAGCATCATCACCCACCACCCACAAAGCCCCCAAAGATCATTATCTGACCATGATTACCTATTGTTTACCAGACAGTTTGACATGCCACAGACTCCCTCACCTCTCACTAACAAGGGACAGAGAGATGTCATCCATTTCACAGCGAAAGGGGACGCCACAAACTGTCACTGTTATGACTTTACAGTCCGCTCCATCACTTTTTATTCGGAGATTCTCTGACTCAAGAATCAGTAAAAAACTCTCCCCACCACCGAGAGAAAGAGAGAGAGGGAGCGATCGTTTGAGCAAACAGGCTTCCATCCCCATTATCCACCATCGCGAAATCCTGATATTCTTTCTCCCACAAGCCCTCAGTCTAAATATTTATTGGGTAGTGGATGGAGATACTTATTTAATTCACATATATATATATATATATATATATCATAATTTATAGTTATTTTCATTGTTATCTGTTGTACTGTGCTGCTACTGAAAACAACACATTTCAAGGTATATATCAGTGACATGAAACCTGATTCTGAGCTCCTTGTGCGTATTTCACCATTCAGTTTGATTGTGCTTAATCTTTATCTCAACAACATACTTGGCTTCGTATTCTGCAATGGCCTCACTTAAGCAAAAATGCAGTCTTAGTTTTCAATTTTTCAGTGGACTTGATGTCAACAAACATTTGGGAAGAGGGCTCCATTTTCCCAGATCAATTGGAATGCAAAGAAATTTGGAGTTACATCTCTACCTAATTTTGTTAAGATGACATAATTCAAACCTAGTGGCTATAAAACTCTAGAAGAAATCGCGCTGCACCTGAATTCTTCCTCCTGTTCCCTTGATATTTCACCTACAACCTTTTTATAAAAATGTTTTCAGTTGCATGGCACCAGACATTCTGTAAATAGTCAACACTTCTCTTTTCTATCAGGCTGTTTCCCAAAAGCCCTGAAAACTGCCATTATTAAAAAAGAACAACCTCGATACCTCAGTAATTAATAACTCCAGGCCTTTATCAAACCTGCCACGATTAAGTTAAATCATTGAAAGGATAGTTTATCAGCAACTTAATGGCTCTTTTGGCACTAAGCAACTGTCTGGATGTTTTCCAGTCTGGATTTTGACAACACCACAGCACTGAGACTGTTCTGGTCAAGAACAGTCATTTAAACAACCTCCGCTCAAACCATGATGATGATAACATTTCAGTTTTGATTTTACTGGATCTTGGTGCTGCTTTTGACACAGTTGACCATGGCATATTACTGGCCAGACTGGAAAGCTGGGTGGGACTTTCCGGGACAGTCCTAAAGTGGTTTAAATCGTATTTTGTATCGATTGGTAGCTGTGTGTGTGTGACCAAACAGAAGTAACATGCCTCAAGGGTTCATACTAGAGCCTCTTCAGTTTAACATATACATGCTCTTAACTAGCATAGTAGGCAACAAAATATCTTAATTATGAGGGGACACTCAGATTTATGTAATAGTATCTTCAAGTGACTGTGGTCCCATACAATCACTAAAAACTGTATCGAATAAATCACTGATCAGGTGAGCCAAAATTTCCTCCAGTTAAACAAAGAGAAAACTGAAATAATTGTTTTTGGTGCCAAGAAAGAACAATTAAAAGTCAGAGCTCACTTAGAATCCCTATCTTTACACCCCACCTGGCACCAACAATCATTCCACAGTCAAAGTCATTTAGATCACATTGCTTCCACATTCTGATGTTTGGTCTGAACAGCAGTTGAACCTCTTGACCATGACTGCATATGTTTATGCATTGAGTTGCTGCCACATGATTGGCTGATTAGATATTTACATTAACAAGCAGACGTATATGTATACCTAATAAAGTGGCCATCGAGTGTATCTCATAGTTCCCAGTCCAAAAGAATTAGTTTCTCTCCAGCTATGCAGTCAAATCTTTTCACTAGTTTAGTCCATAATTAGATCACCCATTCATCTACAGTGCTCTATAGTCTGTACAACATGTCCTTGTACCATTTCCCTAATAACTTTTGTCATTAATGGTGATACTTTGCTACCCATCTTCTAAAGCCAACATCTCTTTGCCAAGGTGGGACATCTATAATGAATCAGAATCAGGATCAGGTACAAGATCACTGGTATATGTCATGAAATTTGTTGTTTTGCAGCAGCACTGCATTGCAATGCACAATAATAAAAAACGACGTTGGTTGGCTGTCGTTTCTGGCGGTGATGTAAACGTGTGCGGAAGGAGCTTTATACTGAAAAAGCTGTTGCACTGGGGTAGTTCCATTCTCTCAACCTCAAAAATCTTGGTCCAATGGTACAGAAAATCATCATGACTGGAGACTTCCTTGGCTGCAGTAGATAGCCAAGAATCCTTGTGTCTCTTCGCTCTCCACCAAGTGTTTCACCACCTCCTTCTTGGCCATTGGATCTCGGGGGGGGGGGGCACGGGAAGACCATCATCAGAGGTGCTACCCCCCCCCCAGCCTAACACACCCTAATAAAAAACTGTAAACCATTATGTGATATGTTGTATGACATGAACAATCATGGCAAATTTTTCTGCATGTGTGGTGTAGTGCAAAAAAAGAGAATGAAGTTAGTAGGGTAGTGTTCATGGATTCATTGTCCATTCAGAAATCCGATGGCAAAGGGGAAGGAGCTATTCCAGAATCATTGAGTGTGTGGCTTCAGGCTGCTGTATCTCCTCCTTGAGGGTACCAATGAGAAGAGGGCATTTCCTGGGTGATAGGGGTTCTTAATGATGATGCTGCCATGCAATGATGCAGATGTCATCCTTTATGAATTTTAAGCACCTGGGCTAAAATCCCCTTTCTTTTTACTTCAAGGTTATTGAGATGAAAGCTGCAGTTCTTTTAACCATTAAAGTGTTTGTTCATCTTCCCTGGTCTTTATCGTTTCCAAGGGATATATGCAAATATGCACATGGAGTCCTAAATCTCCCCTGTTTTGCATAATTCCAAGGTTTTCATCATTTCTCTATGCTCAAAATGTGTGGGCACATAGTTGCTACATTGAAAGTTCAAAGGTCAAAGTAAAATTATTAGCGAAGTACTTATACATCACCATATACCACCCAGAGATTCAATTTCTTTACTGGAAGTACAAGAGAATCAGTGAAAAAATTAACTACACGCAAACAATTAATGCACAAGCTATGCAAACACAAACAAACAAACAATAAATAACACAGAGAACATGAGTTGTAGAGTCCTTGAAAGTGAGTCCATAGGTTGTAGAATCAGTTCAGAGTTGAGATGAGTGAAGTTATTTAGAGTGGTTCAGGAGCCTGATGATTGAGGGGTAATAACTGTTCCTGAACTTGGTGGTGTGGGACGTCATGCACCTGTACCCTCTTCCCAATGGCAGTTGCGAGACGAGAGCATGAGTGGATAGTGGAGAACCTTGATGGTAGATACTGCTTTCTTGTGGCTCCTTCTAGGTATGCTCAATGGTGGAGAGGGATTTTTCCTGTGAAGGACTGGGCTGTATTCATTATCTTTGGTAGGCTTTTCCATTCTTGGGCATTAGTGGTGCAACCATTCTGGATTCTCTCCACCATGGTTCTACAGAAGTTTGTCAAACTTTTAGATTACGTGCCGAATCTTTGCAAGTCTCTAAGGGAGTACAGGTGCTGCCATGCCTTCTTTGACATGGCACTTACTTACTGGTCCCTGGATGTATCCAGTGAAATGATAACACCAAGGAATTTAAAGTTACTGACCTTCTCTACCTCTGATCCCCTACTTCACACGCAGCATAGGCCCTTCCACTCCTTCAAGCTATGCCGCCCAGCAACCCTAATTTAACCCTAGCCTAATCACAGGACAATTTACAATGACCAATTAATCTACCAACTGGTAGGTCTTTGGACCTTGGAGGAAACCAGAGCACCTGGAGAAAGCCCATGGATTCCAGGGCGAGGACGTATAAACTCCTTCCAGTGTACACCAGGGTTGAACTCTGATCACCGACGCCCCAAGCTGCAATAGTGTCGTGCTAACTATTACATCACTGTGGTTCCCTACTTATGTGTGCAATCTGTCAAGAATCTTTTGACTGTACAAGACAAAGCACTTGTGTGTGACTGACTTTATGATGTGCTCACCTGTAGTAGTCAAAGGAAATCATTCAGCATTAAAAATAATTTTCTTCTCAGGAAATATTAAGCAAAAACTAAAAGAAATGCACTCAGCTTATGAGAACCCACTACAACTAGACAGAGGAAGCCTTAAACCATAAGACATAGGACAGAATTAGGTAATTTGGCCCATCAAGTCTGCTTCGCCATTCCGTCATGGCTGATTTATTATCCCTTTGATCTTTGACTCCCTTTCTAATCAAAAACTATCAACCATTTGTTTAGATATAGTCCATGACTTGACCTCCACAGCAGCTGGCATCTACATCATTCGTTCCTCTCCACAGCCCCTCAACGCCCAGCATACCCATGCATCGTGTCTTTTGTTGTACAATGTAATTTAGATGATTGTTTTTATAGTTATATTTATTGAGGTTTTTAAACTTATTGTGTTTTTTTATGCCAGCAATGAATTCCACAGATTCACCACCCACTGGCTAAAGAAATTTCTGCTCATCTCTGTAATAAAGGGGCACCCCTCTAGTCTAAGATTGTGCCTTCTCCTTATAGGTCCCTTTTAGTTGATTGATTCAGATCTAAGTGCAGACCACACTTCTTTGTATGACAAGATAATTGACTATATTGCCACCAGGAATCTTAATATTATTCTATAAAGGGATATTTTTTGGGATACAATGCCTTGTTTCTGAGGAGAATAGATAGAATGAATTATAAAACTTAAAAGAAAGATTTAAACATTGTCCTGCCTATGGGTCTTGGCCCGAAACGTTGACTGTACTTTTTTCCATAGATGCTGCCTGGCCTGCTGAGTTCCTCCAGTGTTTTGTCTGTGTTGCTCAGACTTCCAGCATCTGCAGATTTTCTCTTGCTTTTGAACATTGAAGATTTGCTTTACTTGTCACATGTACACTACTGTGCAAAAATCTTAGGCACATATACTGTATATACCTAGGGTGCCCAAGACTTTTGCACAGTACTGCAGTAATTTTATGTATTGCATTGTACTGTTGCTTCAAAATAAAAGCAAATTTAATGACATATGTGAGTGATGATAAACCTGATTCTGGTATTTGTTTCTATTGTAGACTGAAAGTGGGAAGGGGCGGGGCTGGGAATCATGGTTGATAAAAAGGGGAGGGAGCAGGAAGCACCAGGGAGACATTCTGTAATGATCAATAAACCAATTGTTTGGAATCAAATGACCTTGCCTGCTGTGTCTGCACCTGAGCCACCACCC
Source organism: Hemitrygon akajei (assembly GCF_048418815.1). Taxonomy (NCBI): domain Eukaryota; kingdom Metazoa; phylum Chordata; class Chondrichthyes; order Myliobatiformes; family Dasyatidae; genus Hemitrygon; species Hemitrygon akajei. Next base: position 8,705,619 of record NC_133125.1, read on the forward strand.
CACCCGACACTCCTTCTCTGCCACCTGTCCCACACCCCTCCCCATTCCCGACATCCTTTCAAAGTTAAAAGTTCAAAGTAAATTTCATTATCAAAATTCGCATACAACCCTGGGATTGATTTTTTTGTGGGCATACTCAGCAAATCTACAGAATAGTATCTATAAAAGGATTAATGAAAGATCAACCAGAGTGCAGATGATAACTGTGCAAATGCAAATATAAATAAATAGCAATAAATTATGAGAACATGAAATAATGAGATCAAAAGTCCTTAAAGTGAGATCATTGGTTATAGCAAAATTTCAATGAGTGTAATTATCCCCTTTTATTCAAGAACCTGATGGTTGAGGGGTAGTAACTGTTCTTGAACCTGGTGGTGCGAGTCCTGAGGCTCTTGTACCTTCTACCTGATGGCGGCAGTGAGAAAAGAGCCTGGCCTGTGTGGTGGGGACCCCTGATGATGGATGCTGCTTTCCTCCGACAGTGCTTCAGGTAGATGTGCTCAATGGTTGGGAGGGCTTTACCTGTAATTGACTAGGAGTAGTCGATCTTACTTTTGTAAGATTTTCTGTTCAAAGGGATTGGTGTTTCCATACCAGGCTGCAATGCAGCCAGTGAATATACTCTCCACTGCAAATCTACAGAAGTTTGTCAAAGGTTTAGATGTCATGCCAAATCTCTGCAGACTCCTGAGGAAGTAAAGGCACAGCCATGCTTTCTTTGTAATTGTTCTTATGTGTAGGGTGCAGGATAGGTCCTCTGAAATAGTTACACCCAGGAATTTAAAGTTGCTGACCCTCTCCACCTCTAATCCTCTGATGAGGACGAGTCCATGGATGTCTGGTTTCCCTCTCCTGAATCTATAAGCAGTTTGTTGGTCTTGCTGATATTGAATGAGAGGTTGTTGTTATGACACAAGTCAGCCAAATTTTCAATCTCTCTCCTGTATGCTGATTCATCACCACCTTTAATTTGGCACTCAACAGATTTATAAACCCGCTCTCCGCTCCACGCTGACTAGTACAGTACTGTGCATAAACCCTGGGCACCCTGACTGTATGTGCCGAAGTCTTTTGCACAGTGTGGTACATTGAAACCTCAAAACATACAGTGAAATGCATTATTTGCATGAACAACCAGTCCAGTCCAAGGATGTGTTGGGGGCAGCGCGTAGGTGTCACCATGCTTCCAGTGCTGGCATAGCTTGCTCATAACTTATGAACCTTTATCAATGTGTATGTCTTTGGAGTGGGGGAGGAAATCACATTCTGGCATCGGAGAGGGTCCAGAGAAGGTTCACAAGAATTATCCCAGGTATAAATGGGTTAACTTATGGCTCTAGGCTTGTACCCACTGAAGTTTAGAAAAATAAGAGGGATTCTTATTGAAACCTATCAAATATTGAAAGGCCTGAATAGAGTGGATATGCAGAGAATGTTTCCTATAGTGGGGGAGTTTAGGACAAGAGGATGTAGCCTCAGATGGCACTCTTGGACCAGAGTAGGAAGGAATTTCAGAAGTTGGTGAGTCTGTAGAATTCATTGCCACAGATGGCTCTGAAGGCCAAGGCATTTGGTATATTTAAAGCAGAGGTTGAAATGTTCTTGATTAATCAGGGTGTCAAAGGTTATGGGGAGTAGGTAGGTGAATGGTGTTGAAAGGGATAAAAAAAAATCAGCTATGATAGAATGGTGGAGCAGACTTGATGGGCTGAAAGGTCTTATGGAAACTGGAGCACCCACTCTCCCACTTTTGCCTTTGACATGGAAAACTAATGCATTAACAGTATGTATTTTGGTTTTGACCTTTCTCAGTCTCATGCTTTGAAATGCTTCCATGAAAGTTTTATATTATTTCTGTAAACTTATTTTTTACAATAGGAAGATTATTAAGTCCAACCAACATAATTTTTCAAAATACTTTTCTGATATTAGGCTGCAATTTTCAAACTGATTTTATGCATATTACATTCTGTAGATTTAAGTTATTTCTATAAAATTTTATCTATTAACTTGTAGAGTTTTAGAAACATACATGTTCCTTATGTTGTTATAGCTGGGTACAGTAGTGGGGATAAGCTCCCATTACCTATTAAATGCTCCCGATGGCGTGCATCTTAAATAGCCTCTGACAACCAAGTCTAGCTCCTGGCTTTCACGTGTGGCTTAGCTACTAAGCACGACAGAACTGTTTCTTCTTTCAGGAGAGGGGGAAATGGTGGGTTACTGGCATCTTAAAACCAGTTGCTTTGGGAAGATGTAGCTCAACAGCTGTGGTTGACAACTTATCTAAGAGAAGGAAAGCTCTGACCTCCACTGCCTTGCAGCAATACCCACTCATGGAAGGGCTTTGGGAGTAAATTCAGAGGAAAAATCCAGAGCTGGAGTCTCTAAGGTTGAGTTCAACATTGACTGGCAACTTCTGTGATGCTGCTGTGCCAAACTGTATCAGTCTCTGCCGCTCCTTTGGGCTACATGGGCAACAGCTTGCTCTCCATATCATACTGCCCTGGTTTGCATACTGGCCTGCGTATCATGTAGACAGCTGGGACCAACATCCATGGTTGACCTCAACCAACAGATGACCTCAAGGATCATACAGCACAGAAAATGACCCTTTGTACCGATCTTGTGGTCTTTATCAATGCTAAATCCATCTACCTGTATTAACTCCACATTCCTCTATAGCCTTTCATGTCTAATGATCTGTCCAAGTATCTTTTAAGCATTGTGAAAGTTGCTCTTTTCATATAACCACCGCCTCTTGTGGTAAAATATACCCTTTCGGTCGCCTTTAAATTTTCTGTAAGACAACAGAGCAGAATTGTCAGAGAGCCAGAATTGTCAGGTTGTCAGAGGCTATTTGTACGAGAGCCGACCAGGGACAAGGCTATTCTGGATTTAGTGTTGTGTAATGAACAGGATTTGATAAGCGATCTTGAAGTAAAGGAGCCATTAGGAGGTAGTGACCATAATATGATAAGTTTTTATCTGCAATTTGAGAGGGATAAGGGCAGATCGGAGGTGTCAGTGTTGCAGTTGAACAAAGGAGATTGTGGAGCCATGAGGGAGGAGCTGGCCAAAGTTAAATGGACTGATATCCTAGCAGAAAAGACAGTGGAACAGCAATGGCAGGTACTCTTGGGAATAATGCACAAGGTGCAAAATCACTTCATCCCCCAGAGAAGGAAGGATTCAAAGGGGGGAAAGGGGCCACAGTGGTTGACAAAGGAAGTCAGAGATTGCATAGCATTAAAAAAAAAGAAGTATGACAGAGCTAAGTTGAGTGGGAAGACAGATGATTGGGGAATTTTTAAGGAACAACAGAACTTAACTAAAAAGGCAATACGGGGAGAAAAAATGAGGTACGAACGCAAGCTAGCCAGGAACATAAAGGAGGATAGCAAAAGCTTTTTTAGGTATGTGAAGAGAAAGAAGATAGTTCAGAACAACAATGTTGGGCCCTTGAAGAATGAATTGGGTGAAATTGTTATGGGAAACAGAGAAATGGCAGAAGAATTTAATAACTGCTTTAGATCTGTCTTCACTAGGGAAGACACAAGCAATCTCCCAGATGTATTGATGGGCCAAGGACATAGGGTAACAGAGGAACTGAAACAGATTGACATTAGGAAGGAAACAGTGATGAGTAGACTAATGGGACTGAAGGCTAACAAGTCCCCAGGTCCAGATGGTCTGCATCCTAGGGTACTAAAGGAGGTGGCTCTGGAAATTGCAGATGCATTGGTAATCATTTTCCAATGTTCCTTAGATTCAGGATCATTTCCTGAGGATTGGAGAATGGCTAATGTTATACCACTTTTTAAGAAAGGAGGGAGGGAGAAAACAGAGAACTATTGCACTGTGAGCCTAACATCAGTAGTGGGGAAGATGCTAGAGTCCATTATTAAAGATGAAATAGTGGCATATCTAGATAGCAGTGACAGGATTGGGCCGAGCCAGCATGGATTTACCAAGGGCAAATCATGCTTGACTAATCTATTAGAGTTTTTCGAGGATGTAACCAGGAAGTTAGACAAGGGAGATCCAGTGGATGTAGTGTACCTCGATTTTCAGAAGGCATTTGATAAGGTCCCACATAGGAGATTGGTGGGTAAAATCAGAGCTCATGGCATTGGGGGGAAGATATTGACATGGATAGAAAACTGGTTGACAGATAGAAAGCAAAGGGTAGCGGTGAATGGGTGTTTCTGGGAATGGCAGGTGGTGACTAGTGGGGTGCCACAGGGCTTGGTATTGGGACCACAGCTGTTTACGATTTACATCAACGATTTAGATGAAGGCATTGAGAATAACATCAGCAAGTTTGCTGATGATACTAAGCTGGGTGGCAGTGTGACATGTGATGAGGATGTTAGGAGAATTCAGGGAGACTTGGATAGGCTGGGTGAGTGGGCAGATGCTTGACAGATGACGTTTAATGTGAATAAGTGTGAGGTTATCCACTTTGGGAGCAAGAACAGAAAGACAGACTATTATCTGAATGGTGTAGAGTTAGGTAAGGGAGAAATACAAAGAAATCTAGGAGTCCTTGTTCATCAGTCACTGAAGGTGAAAGAGCAAGTGCAGCAGGCAGTGAAGAAGGCTAATGGAATGTTGGCCTTTATTACAAAGGGAATTGAGTACAAGAGCAAGGAAATCATTTTGCATTTGTACAGGGCCTTGGTGAGACCACACCTGGAGTATTGTGTACAGTTTTGGTCTCCAGGGTTAAGGAAGGACATCCTGGCTGTAGAGGAAGTGCAGCGTAATCCCAGGTTAATTCCTGGGATGTCCGGACTGTCTTACGCAGAGAGGTTAGAGAGACTGGGTTTGTACACGCTGGAATTAAGGAGATTGAGAGGGGATCTGATTGCAACATGTAAGATTATTAAGGGATTGGACAAGATAGAGGCAGGAAATATGTTCCAAATGCTGGGAGAGTCCAGTACCAGAGGGCATGGTTTAAGAATAAGGGGTAGGTCATTTAGGAAGGAGTTAAGGAAAAACTTCTTCTCCCAGAGAGTTGTGGAGGTGTGAAATGCACTGCCTCAGAAGGCAGTGGAGGCCAATTCTCTGGATGCTTTCAAGAAGGAGCTAGATAGGTATCTTATGGATAGGGGAATCAAGGATATGGGGACAAGGCAGGAACCGGGTATTGATAGTAGATGATCAGCCATGATCTCAGAATGGCAGTGCAGGCTCGAAGGGCCGAATGGTCTACTTCTGCACCTATTGTCTATTGTCTAATTAGGCTCTGCCCTTCCATCGTGGCTGTTTTATTATCCTCCCTCAATTCCATTCTCCCACCTTCTCCCCATAATCTTTAATGCCCTTACTAATCAAGAAGCTATAAACTTCCACTTTAAATATACCCCAAACGTCTGTGGTAATAAATTCCATCAGTTACTTTCTCACGAGATCACATTTGGACATGTTGAAGAAACGTCCAAATTGAATCATGACGTTGGTTGAATAGGTTGAAAAATTTCTTTACTTGTTCTTATAATCAAAAGTAATTCAGGCATAGGTAAAGCAGTCATTTTCCAAGATAACCAGTTTTTCATTTTAGATATTGGTGGAATAATTTTATTTATTTAGAGATATAGCGCTAAATAGATCCTTCCAGCCCTTTGAGCCCTGCCACCCAACAATTTAACCCTAGAGTAATCATGGGACAACTTACAATGACCAATTAACCTACCGACCTCTATGCCTTTGGACTGTGGGAGGAAACCGGAGCACCTGGAGGAAACCCATGCAGTCATGGGGAGAACATGCATGTAGCAGTGGGAGATGAACCCAGGACTCCTGCACTGTAAGGAGTTGTGCTAACCACTGCGCTACTGAAGACCACTTCTGTAAGAAGGGACGCGAAATAATACAGAGGATAATTTTATTTTTTTTAAAAATAACATGTTTCGAATTTGACAATTTGTCCAAAGTAACAATTATTTCATTTTCCTTTACACTTGTGTACTGGAAATGACATTAAACAATCTGAAATGATGTCTCTGTGACGGTTTTGTCCAACCAGTTTCCTCCTGTGGATGCAGGGTGAGGCAAAGCAACTAATATTTGTTTATACAGTCAATGTTTCGGGCCAAGACCCTTCATCAGACAGATGGACTCCTGATGAAGTGACTCAGCCTGAAGCATCGAGTGTTTATTCCTCTCCATAAATGCAGCCTGACCTGCTGAGTTCCTCCAGCAATATGTGTATGCTGCTCTGGATTTCCAGCATCTGCAGAATCTCTTGTGTGTAGCATTTGTTTGTTCAGTCATTTCCCCATGTCCTTGCACAGGAGGTGTTAATTTAAACAATGTCTCCTCTCTTCTCCATCATATAATTTGGCCTTGCCCCTGTCTCATCCTGCCTTTGGTGGTACAAGGATAGTGTTAATCAGATTAATTGTACAATACTTCATCAAATATTCTACAATGGCTTTCAGAGACATTCAGATTTAATTACAAAGGTTCTTGCAAGCCCTTCTTTCTTTCCTAGCACAGTAAACTCTAATGTGCACAATGTTATCACTCACTCAATATTGAACTCTCTCCACAACATATAGACTCACTTTCAACGACTCTACAACTCATATTCTCAGCATTATTTATTTACTGTTAATTCATTATTATTTTTAGTTTTCTTTTGCATTTGCACAGTTTTCTATTTCACACTGCGTTCTTGTCAGTCTTTGAAGTTTTTTGCATTATTGTATTTTGTTCTATTGAGAATTTCCACAAGATAAAGAATCTCAGGTTAGTAAATGGTCACAAAATTATTTTGATAATAAATTTTCTTTAAACTTTCAACTTTCAAAGTGCAGCTATACCCAAGGTCATATAACAATCACTTCGGTTTCTACACTTAACCTTTGGGTTTAACAATTAGTTTTGCTCATTCTTACTTCTATTTATTCCCATCCACACCTCTCTCTCTCCTATGGATCCACAACTTTCCAGTATCTCAGGTGTCATTCATTTCTTGTCTACTGAACATTCCCAGTTTCCTTCCCTGCTCAACTTGAATCCAAGAGTTCAAATGTCAGCACCTTTAAGGTTGGAAATTCTTTCCCAGAATTACTCAGTGCTTGTCCCATGCTTTTTCCATCAGTCCAAATAACTCTGCTGGAGTTAATTCTTTTCAGACTGTGCATTTTTGGATGCTTTATTATCTTAAGTTGAGACATAAATATAAACTTTTTTTGTAAGTTCCAGACAAAAAAAAAATCACCAAGTAGCAACACACAAAATGCTGGAGGACTCTGCAGGTTAGGCAGCATTTTTGGAGGGGAATAAACAGTTGATGCTTTGGGCTGAGACCCTTCATCAGTACTGGAAATGAGGGAGACAAAAGGTCTAGAGAAGTTTATCAGCATAAGTGTCTTTTAAACACTTCTTCTGGTAAACTGGGCAGTACAAAAATATAACACTATTACAGCACTGCTGACCCGGATTCAAATCTGCTGCTGTCTGTAAGGGGTTTGCATGTTCTCCCCATGACCGGATGTGTTTCCTCCAGCTGCTCTACTTTCCTCCCAAAGATGTTCGGGTGAGAAGGCTAATTAGTGAAACGGGAGCATATGGGCAATGTGGCCTCATTGGGCTGTAAAGGCCTGTTACCGTGCTGGATCACTAAATCAATAAATAAAAGTTACTTCTATTTATTGATAATGTTCCCTTTTAATATATTGCCTGCATTTTACACCATGGTTAATGTGTCATCACAAAGTCACCAGCGTGAATAACTTTGCTCACCTCAACTCTGAACCGATACCACTATGGACTCACTTTCAAGGAACCGTAAGGAGTGGAAAGGAAGGGGGAAGAAGCCAGAAACTATCAATAAACTGTTCTGTGATATAATGTTGCAATTAATTATATTTTTTAATTATTACTTTATTCACAAAATTTTCACATATACGATCAAGAAGGTCATTATTACAATATAATTTGATGGGCATACTATCAATTTTCCTTCATCTACATGCCTAAGCATAGCAGTTAGCCTAGTACTATTACAGTGCCAGCAACCTGGGTCCAATTCTGCAGCTGTCTGCATGGAGTTTGTAATCTATAACTATGAGGGTTTGTACGTTCTCTCTGTGACTGTGAGTGTTTCCACTGGGTGCTCCAGTTTCCTCCCACATTCCAAAGACATATGCATTAGGGTTAGGGAGTTGTGGGCATGCCATGTTGGCACTGGAGGCATGGCAACACTTGTGGGCTGGGCATTTCACTTTATCTGTTGGTGTACGTGTGACAAGTAAAGCTTATCTTACATTTTCTGGCACTTGAGTAGACGGGCCAGAGTTCAAAATTGATCATCTTGTGTTCTGCCACTGTTTTGGAATGAAGAGCAAGAGCTCTCACACCAGGCCTTCTTGGCAAGCATCCAAACTAGAGGCAGATGCATAACAGCCTCATCCCCAAAGGCTGCCTTGAGCAAAGTGTGCAGTGACCATGACGATACTACTGGACATGTAGGACCTTGCCGGTGGTGGGTGTATGGAGTAGAGGAATTCTTCTCATTGCCCAGCCAATTAAAGGCCTAGTGCTTGTGTGAACATTCCTGAGATGAAGCAGTCGGCAAAATGACTTTGTTAGTTTGCTCAGGGAACCATTTCACAGAATCCATCATCTTTTTCTCTCATAAGGCCTTGAGGATGTTCCATTCAGATCGCTGCCTGGTTTACTAATGGCTACATCTGTCCACAGGGAAGCATGCTATGGCTGAAAGTGTGGAAAGGAATATATTACAGCAAATTTCACGTCAGTCCCTTTATTTTTGCAATCATATAATCACACAAACACAGAATTGTTACAGCACAGAAAGGGGCCACTTGGCCCATCAAGTTCATACTAGCTTTGTACCAAAATGATACCAGAGACAGATAGATCCTCGGCAGGTCATATTTGAATGGGTTAATTAGTGTCACATGTCATGAGTTACAGTGAAAAGCTTCCTGTTCTTACAGATCGAATCATTGCACAGTGCATTGAGGTAAAACAACAACAGAATGCAGAATGAAGTGCAACAGCTACATAGAAGGGGCAGTGCAGATAGACAATAAAGATCATAATGAGGCAGATTGTGAGGTCAAGAATCCACCTTATCATACTAGTAGTCTTATAATGGCTGGATAGAATCCGTTCTTGGTACACGAGTCACAGTTTTTGTATCTTCTGTCCAAAGGGACTGGGGAGAAGAGGGATTTTTCCAAGGTGGATGAGGTCTTATGGAGTCTTGATGAAGGGTCTCAGCCCAAATCGTCGACTGTTTACTCTTTTCCATAGACGCTACCTGGCCTGCTGATTTCCTCCAGCATTTTGTGTGTGTTGCCTGGGGTCTCAATCTACTTCGTTATCGCCTTGCTTATGGCATTGTTTGCCTGCACACTCTGGCTGTGTAACAGAAACACCTTATTCAGCATAGTTTTACCTTGTGCCATCTCAATGTGGCGTTGTGATGAAGTGATTAGCATAAACAGTATACTGTTTAAGACAGGTTTTCCACTGTATCTCAGTACATATGATGGTAATAACTAATTTATCAATATACTATCACTGTACCTGAAGCCAATTTTAATGGCTGCAGCTACCATTATATTTTGAACCCTCTCAGTCCTCTCTCCCTTTCCTTTCTCCATTCTGGTTCCTCTCTTCATCTTAACTGTCCATCACCTCCCTGTGGTGTTCCTCCTCTTACCCTTTGCCCACTGTCCTCTCCAATTAGATTCCTTCTTCAGCCCTTTACCTCTTCCACCCATCATCTTCCAGATTCTTACTTCAACAGCCCCTCCTTCCTCCTCACCTGATATCACCAGTCACCTGCCAGCTTGTATTCATTCCTCTCCCCCACCTTCTTTTCTGGCTTCTTTCACCTTTCATTCCTGTTCTGATGAAAGGTCTTGGGTTGAAACCGTAAGAGATAAGATACGGGAGTAGAATTAGGCTATTTAGTCCATTGCGTCTGCTCCACCATTTCATCACAGCTGATCCAATTTTCTTCTCAGCCCCAATCTCCTGCCTTCTCCATATGTCCCTTCATGCCCTGACCAATTAAGAATCTATTAACTTCTGCCTTAAATATACATAAAAACTTGGTCTCCATAGCTGCCTGTGGCAAAGTATTCCACAGATTCACCACTCTCTGGCTGAAGAAATTCTTCCTCATCTGCATTTTCAAAGGACTCACCTCTATTCTTTGGCTGTGTCCTTTGGTCTTAGACCCTCCCACCATAGGAAACATCCTCTCCGCATCAACTCCCTCAAGGCCTTTCACCATTTGATAGGTTTCAATGAAGTTATCCCTCAGTCTTCTGAATTCTAGTGAATACACACCCTAAGCCATCAAACAGTGTTCATACGACAAGCCATTCAATCCTGGAATCATTTTCATGAACCTCTTTTGAACCCTCTCCAGTTTCTGCAAACTCTTCTAAGATTATGGGCCCAAACCTGCTCACAATTCTCCAAGTGAGGCCTCACCAGTTCCTTATAAAGTCTCAACACTACATCCTTGATTTCATATTCTAGTCCTCTTGAAATGAATGCTAACATTGCCTTTGCCTTCCTCAGCACAGACTCAACCTGCAAATTGACCTTTGGGAAATCCTGCACAAGGACTCCTAAGTCCCTTTACATCTTAGTTTTTTGTATTTTCTCTCCATTTAGAAAATAGTCAACCCATCTGGTCCAGGTGACTTATCTACCTTCAGATCTTTCATTTTCCCAGGAAGCTTTTGTCTAGTTATGGTAACTTCACACACTTCATGCCTCCTGATACCTGGAACTTCCTCCATACCGCTAGTGTCTTCCACAATGAAGGTTGATGCAAGATACTTACTCAGTTTTTCTGCTGTTTCATTCTTCCCCACTACTACCTTTCCGACATTATTTTCCAGTGGTCCGATATCCATTTCTATGTACCTGAAAAAAAATTGATACCCTCTTTAATACTATTGGCTTGCTTACTTTCGTATTCCATCTTTACCTTCTTAATGACTTTTTTAGTTGCCTACTGTTAGTTTTTAAAGGCTTCCCAATCCTCTAACTTCCCACTAATTTTTGCTCTATCAAATGCTCTCTCTCTGGCTTTTATGTTGGCTTTGACCTTTCTTGTTAGCCACAGTTGTATCGTCTTTCCCTTAGAATACTTGTCCCTCTTTGGGATGTATATGTCCTGTGCCTTCAGAATTGCTTCTATAAATTCCAGCCAATGCAACTCTGCTATCATCCCTGTCAGTGTTCTTTTCTAGGCAACTCTTCTCTCAAGGCTCTGTAATTCTCTTTAGTCCATTGTAATCCTGATACAACTGGCTTTAGCTTCTCCTTCTTAAATCATGGTCACTTTCCACTTAGGTTTCTTTTACCTTAAGCTCTCTAACCAATTCTTGTTCATTGCACAACACCCAATGCAGAATAGCTGAACTTCTGGTGGGCTCATCAGAAAGCCATCTTGTAAGCACTCTGGAAATTACCCCTTCTATAATTCAGCACCAATGAGATTGCTGTTGACTGTTTATTCCTCTCCATAGATGCTGCGTGACTTGCTGAGTTCCTCAAACTTTTTGTGCTGTTTGCTCAAAATTTCCAGCTCCGGCAGAATCTCTTGTGTTTAAGCTTTGAACCATAGTTCAAAGTAAATGTATGATCTAAGTATGTATATGTCATCATATACTGCTCTGAAATTCATTTTCTTGCAGGCATTCACAGTAGAACAAAGAAGTACAATCAATTCAATGAAAAACTATTCACCAAGAATCAATGTGCAAAAGAAAACACACTGTGCATGTACAAAATAAAAAGAGAAAGAAAGAATACTGAGACATAACTTGTAGAGTTCTTGAAAGTTAGTCCTTAGGTTGTGGGATCAGTTCAATGTGATGGCGAGTGAAGGGTCCACACTTTGGTTCGGGAGTCTGACACCAACAATCACTCCATGGTGAAAGTCAATTCAATCACAGTCCTTCCCCATACTGATGTTTGGTCTGAGCAACAACTAAACCTCTTGACCATGTCTGCATGCTTCTATGCATTGAGCTACAGCCATATGATTGACTAATTAGGTATCTGCATTAACAAGTAGGCATTATATAGAGGTGTACTTAATAAAGTGGTCACGGAGTGACTCAGTGAATTGTGACGTTTGCTTCAATTGCCAACACAGTATGAAGATAAGTTTGCAAGTGTTACTGTGTCTCTGGTGCCAACATAGCATGCCCACAACTTACTAATGCTCTGGAATGCCAAGTTGCTTTTTATTGTCATTTCGACCAGAACTGCTGTAACAGTACACAGTAAAAATGAGACAACGTTTTTCAGGACCATGGTGCTACATGAACAATACAAAAACTACACTGAACTACGTAAACCAACACAAAAACTACACTAGACTACAGACCTACCCAAGACTGCATTAAGTACACAGAACAGTGCAGGCATTACAATAATTAATAAACAAGACAATAGGCACAGCAGAGGGCAGTAGGTTGGTAGTCTGATGGCTTGGGGGAAAATCTGTTACATAAATAAACAGTTGAATGGCAGCGTCCGGGATTCCGCCCGTTTCTGTACTCCCGCCAAGTATTTCGTTGCCACAGATGTAGTCCAGTTTAATGTCCATTGGAGAGCAGAACGGACGGGAGAGCCGGCCGGCTGGGGCTTGCTTTTTCCTGGCACGGACCCCTGCCCGAATGTGGGAGGAAACCCATGTAGTTACTGTGAGAACGTACAAACATTGGGAATTGAACGCCAATCACTGACACTGTAAAGTATTATGCTGGTTGCTACGCTACTATGCCGCGAGTTAGAGAGAAGAATAATTAAAAAGTTTAATTTGAATCAGAGTCAGGTTTACTATCACTACCATATACCACAATATTTGTTGTTTTCTGGCAGCAGTAGAGTGCAGTACATCACATCCACTATAAATTATAATAAGAAATATATAAATTGTGCAAAAATCAGAGACAGAAATCTGATGTCAGTGGGGAAGAAGCTGTTCCTAAAATATTGAGTTGGTGTCTGAGGAGCTGGATAGTGGGGGTCCTTCATCATAGATGCCCTTCCTGAGTCATCGCCTTTTGAAGATGTCCTCGATGGTGGGGAGGCTAGTGCCCATGATGGAGCTGGCTGAGTTTACAGCTTTTTTTCTGATCCTGTGGACTGGCCCCAATTAGTACATGCAAATTATTAAAAAGTGTAAGATTAACATAAATGCATTGAAGTGATCTTAATCAGCATGCCATCTTACTAAAATCCATTTCTAATTGTTCATTTCAGCACAGAAGATACCTAGTATCTCTTTATGGCAAGAATGAGAGAACTACTGCACTTATTCCTGGAATTTAAACAGTATGAGGTCTGCTCTGGCAATCTAAGGTAACAGTGCTGAAAGGAAGAAATATGATGTGATGTATGTCCAGCTGAGTGTATGTTGACAGTATTGGTCTGAGCAAAGTTCTACATGCCTGAAGCCAAAGGAAGCAGCAGAATGGATAAAACTGGATGTGCAAACATAGAGGGGGGGCAGAGTAAATAAACTTGTATCTTCATAGGGGGTTGAAGCAAAGAAAGTCGACAAAAATCCAAAACATCCCCCCGACCTCCTTTGAGTCCCTAGGATAATGTTTACAGACACATTGTATTAAAATAGCTCATCGATTGCTGATCCATTATAATTGACAAGGTAGTGACAGTATGTCACCAGGATTCCTGATGCAGAGATATTATTGTAGATCATTTCGAAGAGGCCCAGCAAAAAGTCTGGGGCAACGCACAAAATATTGCTGGAGGATCTCAGCTGGTCAGGCAGCTGCTATAACATAAATGGAGCAAAACTGGATAAAAAATATCAACTATTATAAAACCATAAGACCATAAGATATAGGAGCAGAATTAGAACATTTGGCCCATAGAGGCTGCTCTGCCATTTCATCATTGCGGATCCATTTCCCTTTCAGTCCCAATCTCCTGCCTTCTTCCCATAATCCCTACATGCCTTGACAAATCAAGATTGAGTTTGTGATGTTGTTGAACATCTGCAGCAAAGAAAATTATTATTTGAGATGCTAGGAGTTTCTGTAGGTCTCCAGCATTGTACGCATATCACATGTTCACATTTGTAGGATAACTTGGTCAAAGTTTCCTAGTTTAAAAACAAAAATGCTGGCAACCCTTGGAAGACCAGCTAGCATCTGCAACAAGAGAAGTAATTCCAATGTAAGGTCTTTATCTTGATATGCTATCTCTGTTTCTCTTTCTGCAGCTGCTGCCTGAACTACTGAGTGTTCCCAGCATTTTCTGTCCTTTACTTCAGACTTCCAGCATCTGCAGACTTATGATTTTCAGTTACCACACTGATGAGGGTGTGTGTGTGTGACAAATGGCCACTGGAAATGCGGAGAGCAAGTGGATTATGATGCCAAGCTTGATGTTGCAATATTGGAGCTGCCCAGTCCAGAACTAACTCCCATGCCAACTTCAGAAAGTCAGAACACCAGAATCAGGTTCATTATCTCTGGCATATGTCGTGAAATTTGTTGTTTTGCGGCAGCAGTATTGTGAAATACATAATAATAAAAATATAAAATCACAATAACAAGTATATATGTAATGGTGGAACAAGGGCAAAACATTGAGGAAATGTTCATGGGTTCAATGACCATTCAAAATCTGATGGTGGAGGGGAAGAAGCATTAAGTGTGCTTTCTTAGGCTCCTGTACCTTCTCCCTGATAATAGTAATAAGAAGAGGGCATGTTCTGAATTGTGAGGTTCTTTAATGATGGATGCCACTTTTTTGAGACACTGCCTTTTGAAGATGTCCTCGATGGTGGGGAGGATCGTGCTGGCTAAGTTTGCAACCCTCTGCATCTTTTACTGATCCTGTGCAGAGGCCACAGCATGCCAGGAGGCGATGCAACTGGATAAAATGCTCTCCACCATACATCTATAGAAATTTGCAAATCTTTGGTGACGTACCAAATCTCCTCCATCTTGTATAGCCTCTGATGTGCCTTTTTCATAATTTCATCAACATGCTGGGCCCAAAATAGATCCTCTGAGACATTCACTCCCTTTCCACTGCTAACTCCTCAATGAGGACTTGTGTGTGTTCCCTTAATTTCCCTTTCCTGATGTCCATAATCAGTTCCTTGGCCTTACGGATGTTCAGTTCAAGGTTGTTGTGACACCACTCAACCAGTCAATCTATTTCACTCTTGTATACTCCCTCATCACTATCACACACATACTATGATAACTTAGAAAAAACTGCAGATTCTGGAAAAGTTAAGCAAAAATCAGAAAATGCTGGAAATACTCAGCTGGTCAAGCATCATCTGTGAAAAGTTCCATGCTAGGAGCCATTCCTCTTTCATTTGTTTTCATTCGATGTTTCCAAAGCCACATCCTTTGGTTGAATGACTACCAAAGGCTGCCGTAGTCACAAAGCACATCTCCTTTGAAGCAAGCAAAGAAACTAACTGCTGCTCGATACCCTGCTGGCGCATCCCACCAATCAGCAACAGGGACGATGCCCAGATCGATACAATGAGCAGCAGTGACACATTAACTTGCTACCTGTAATTCAGTGAGTTTGTTTCTGCCTGTTGCAACGTCAAAGCCTGTAACGTGACATAATGCACGCAAAGGTAATCATTATCTTATGTGGGTGTGTCAGATTTGAAGTCAATATGATGATCTTCATCATTGTATTAATTCTGCATGAAATGGAATCAAAGAACTGTAGTAAGTCAAAGCACATACAGATAACATTAGTCTATGTCACGTTCCCAACGTTATAATACTAGACAATTGAAATTTAAATTTTCAATAAACATATTCAAGGCATAACAAAGATTTCAGCAAAAAACTGAGATGTAGTAAGTTCATCCAAACTGAATTACTGATCCTGTTCATAATAATTCACACAGAACCTAGTATCATTTTAATTTACTCAATGTCAATATTATACACAACTGTAATACAATAACATGCTACACCTGCATGTTTTTAATAATTTATAATTTAAAACAAATTGTTTTGCACAAAAAAAGTTGTATCAGCAAATTAATGTCTTACAAAATTATATTTGTGGTTCATTGCTGTAATTAATTTGTTCCATTTTTGCATTGTGAGCTACAAAGCTAAAATGAAGTCTAGTGCTTCTTTTTATATCTAACAGTATAAAATACTGAATATTCTTATTCACTTTGTAATGTAGTTAATTGCTGACATACCTTTCCCCCCTACTCTTGCGCATATTCAAATTTAAATATTTGGTATTTCAGTGCTGATTTGCTCATTGAAGTGTCAATCATTTCAGATTCATGGGAGTAATATCCTTATGGCTTCTAATACAGTAATGAGAAATAGGTGCTTACGTAAAGTGAATGAAATATGATTATTACAGTGAACAAGTCAATACCCAATTGTTAATTGTTTCCACCAATGTTTTAGTGTGAAGTTAAGCCACACCCCACCTAGAACAAAGGTTATAACTAGGATGAATACATGCGAATGCTAAGTTATAAATCAGAACATTTTCATTTACAATTTTAAAATCACTTATTAAATGACCAGGAACGTAGTGCTGAAAACCTCATATAAACTGATGTGGGAAATATAATTTCCGTTAATCATTTGTGTTGACGATTTTCATTGTTATTTTAAACAAATCTCAGTCTGCCTTTGGTAGATCCTATGAATATAATGTATGGCATTGACTTGAATTGCAAATGCGCCTGACTGCAAAATCTTCCTTAATTAAATTCCCATAAATATGAGAAGCTACAACAAGAATTTTGACAGCTCTTTATACTTCCTAGTGATAGCAACCCCGCTGTTAATACATTCATGTCAAGATTTTAATGCACAATAAAGGAGAATTAACCAAAGATTGAATTACAGAAGGTGTAGCCGTCCTCTACTCTCATTCCCATTACATTTACAATCTATTTATCAAACAAAAAGCTCAGTCCAATTAAAACATAAATGTTGCATGTTAGTATTCATTTTGCTGGCTTTGAAGTTTTGGATCTATTGTTGGGTTGAATGGAAGTTAGTATGTAGATATGCGAAGGTTTTAAGAATTGTTTTTCAATTTGCAGGCAAAATTTAACAAATAATATTCTTCCCTAACAATTGAAAATAGTAATTCTGAAATTTGCCAAATAATCTGATTGGTTAAATAGGAGCTCCTGTTTTCTAATAAGGAGCAACATTTGCACGTGAAAGAGAAAGGTTGTGAAGATACAACAGAATACTGTAAACATAAAAAGACACCTCCTTCAGCCTGTCAAAACTTGGCCATTAATCATCTATAAAATATTCGCACAAAATGGCACCCTCCAAACCAATTAAAAATAAGTTTCAGTTAAAAATCAAAATTTAACGTGTAGGCCTTTATTATATGTGTGTAGCGAATAATCTAAACAATAGAGTTCCGTGGTTATGTTTCATTTCAAATAGAAAACTGTAATATGGAAATATGGAATGCATTATGGCGATATTTGCCTGTTAAAGCTTGATTTATCAAAAATCTTATTGAAGATTCCCACAGGAATATAGACATGACACCAATACAAAACACAGAAATGCAGTTGGATGTGAGATTTGCAATATGGGGAACTGTAAATAAATCCATGAATATTAAGTATACTTTACCAGTATATACTGTATATTTATTTAAAAAACACAAAATAGCAAGTTGTAAAATATAATAATATTAGAAAGAAATTTGGAGAAAAAGAAAAATGTGCATTTAGAAGAGTGATTCTTGGTTTGAAGATACTAGGGAACACAGTCCACATATTGTTAAGATTGTGCTTGATTAAGTACATCAAAAAGATCTATCAAAATTAGCCCAGTAATTTATGGACCATGCATCTCATTAACCCATAAATATTCTGCATTTCTCCCGAAGAGAGCCCAATGATTGAATTTTAGAGTTGTGCATAGAGGTGAAGCTATGATGATTTCATGTGTGTGTTCAGATAATGGGTTAAGTCCACAGTACATACAATGCAGAAAATGAATGCTAATGTTATTTGGTTCTTGGTATGGTCATAGTTTCTCTGCATCAAATGTCAAGTTAATTTACAGCATGCAATATATGATATGTTACCTCGGTTTGTGGTTTTGTCTGTAACGTATGCAGCTGCGATCAAGTTCAGGCAATGGGGGAGGGGCACAGAGAGAGCCCACAGCACATAATTCAGTGTCTGTAAATTGACTGCATCTATGACGGCAGTCTATGGGCCCTGGTGCTTATTTGCATGCTGCAGAATATAGGGGATTAAGCCGAAATGATTTTCATAGAGGATTTAGAACTGACATTTATTATTTGGTTCACAGACCTCCCAAAGGAAAGTTTGTTTTCTGTTGTAGATAAAATAAACTAGGATAGAGTATGCTTGATTTTCAGGTTTCTGCAAATAAGTGTTTATAATACGATGTTGGAATATTTTTATTCCTTTAGCCTGGGTTAACTTTCACCTTGCCGCTTAATCAGCTGACTGCAGTGACCAATTTTAATGAACTGTTTTCAGATCACCTAGTTATTGTGTTTACATGTTTCCTTAATTTTGTTGTTTGTTCCTTTTTTTAAATAAGCAAATAATTCTGCAGTACAAAAATCTTAAAAGTCTATGTGTATGTTTCACACTGTTCCTTTTTGCTTGTTCTGATTTACGTTGTGAATGTTAAAGATCAAAGTAATCACTTTTTAAAAATCCATTATTTATAGTTATAATATAATGATTCATTATAAGCACCATCTATGTAAAAGCAGATTTTAGCTCAATTCAAACTATTTACAATTTCTACAATATAAGTTTATTTTAAAGTTTATTATAACTAACATTTTCATTTCACACAAACATGGTAGCTGCAGAGAAGTAAATTTTAGGCTTATTGAGGATTGAATGTGTGTTTTGTATGATAAAATGGAAAGGGACAAAACTGATTTTATTGAAGCCATTAATGAAACATAGACACTGAAATTTGTTCCTGAGTCTTTGAGTTCTAAACTGGATATTAAAACTATCCACTTGTGCGGACTTGCATGTAAAACTGTGAAAAGTTTTGATAATTTTAGACAAACACTTTTCTCAATATATTTGATGATGTATATAAGTGTAAAAATATTATTGTACTTCTACTTGAATTGAAGGAATTTAAGTTCATGAACTTTTTTTATTCACAGTTTAAATTAAGTATTCCAACACTGAATTTTATATTAGTATGTTTCTCACTTATTAGGTCACTTTAAATTTAATCTCTCTAGGATATCTTCACTATATTCCTATCATGTAAAGTATGATTTCATTCATTCATTCATAGGAAGGTATGACAGCATTTTACATTTCCATGCAAAACTTGCCAAACTTTCCTTGGATATGGATGGAACATATTATATATTCTCAAAACACAATTTATGGATCTATCATGTGTCCTGATTTCTTTTGGTCTCTCAGCCTGAAATATAGAATCATTGTGGGTCATTTCACACACACACACACACACACACACACACACACACACACACACACACACACACACACACACACACACACACACACACACACACACACACACACACACACACACACACACACACACACACACACACACACACACACACGTTTAGTTATGGCTCTGTGCCTATACAAACAGGAGATACCAAAGAAAGATATGGAAAATATATAGAGTGGTAAAGGATAGAGGAGTCAGGAAGTGACTATTCTCCATTAAATACCACTTTCAATATTGGCAGTGTTAATGAGCAACTCTATTTAATTGGTACTTATAGTGAAATACTGTGCAAAGTTCTTTGTTTTATTCATAAAATTGAATCCCAAGATTATAGAGTAACAGTATTTAATTGTAATACTATATTGCATACATGAGCTATTTAATCATTCACAGATCACATTTTATAACCTATCTCTTTAAAAGAAAAGCTAAAATAAAATGTATTGGTTATAAAACTGGGACTTTCCTTGTAAATATTGAAACTACTTAGTAAAGAATAAAATGCAGTTTTAGTGTGAATTTAGTTTTTACTTGCAAAGTCCACAGCCTTTCACAGAATAAATTGAAATATTCCCATTAGATTTCCATTAGATTTCATTCAAGTTAAGAATTTAACCAGATAACCATTTTTCTGCCAGCTTTTTATATCATATTTTTCTTTAAGATATGTAAGAACATTTAATTCATGTCTGCATTACAAAATAAATGACTCCAGCTGACCTGTAGGCAATATACTTGTTAAGTGTAAACATATTAATTGAAAGTGTACTTTTTAGCTTTATCACAGATACTGGTTATTATATTATATTATTGGAACCTTTTACTGAAATATGTAGTCAAGCCTACTAATTAGCTTTATTTCAGTTATTGAAATCTATTAATATTAAATGATTGCAATATTAATAAAGTACGATGCTATTTGCATACATTGTCATTGGACATGGCCAGATCTGCATGGGGAAATGTTATTGTTACAGTACCCAGTTTATAGCTATGCCCTTTGTGTTGTGTGAGATGCTCAGCATTTCTACTTTCTATCACGCTGATGCATATCCTCGTTTATTATTATTCCATTATCATCATGTCTTCTCAGCAGGCCCCACTAATTATAATCGAAATATTCATGCCAGGATGGTCATTCTGTGATACTGAGGTTCGCCCAATTATGTAGGTGTGACCCTAGGACTTGAAAGTTGTAACGCAGCATCTGCTTTTAAAGCTGGTGTGATATTTTGTGGGAAATATAAATTTTATTTAATCCACACTACACTGTTAAATAGTACTTTTAACTGGAAGCCAGTGGAGGTTTAGGCACTCTATGTGCCTGGTATAAATCTTGTTCATTCAGGAGGAAGCTCCAAGCAGAATATTAACATGCAAGAAGACAGCAGATATTGTGTTCTTACTGAACTCAAGCACTGCTGAGAATAGGAGCAACACAAAATAAGTGTGGTGCTAATTATATTTTCAATAAATATACAATAATAAATAACTTTATTTCATTTCGCCAATTAGTCATATTTTAAAATAGTGAAAAGGGGCTCATGCTTGTGTCAGAGAATATGAGGATATAAAAATGAAGTGGTCTGCTGGTAGATAACAAATGTGCCATGAAATTGCATAAAATTTGTGGTGTGTAGCACCAGCGCAATGTACTCCAGAATACTCAACCCATTTGTAAATATGTCTTTATTATAAACCCACTAAAATTCTGGTTAATGATACTAGATTGTTCAGTACTGTACTGTGTTCCTGATTTTGAAAAGTTAGTACTCGAGATAGCTTCCTTTGGAATTATTAAGAAAGATAGCCTACTCCTCAAAACTGTTTAAAATCAGATATGGTATGTCATTTCCAAATTGACTTTTTTATTTACATTGCGATCTCTGATATCAGAATCAGAATCACAATCTGATTTAATATCACCTGCATATGCCATGAAATTTGTTAACTTTGCAGCGGCGAACAATGCAATACGTGATAAATATAGAAAAAGCTGAATTACAGTAAGTATAGATATGTATATTAAATTAAATTAAGTAGTGCAAAAACAGAAATAATAAAAAATCGTTGTGAGGTACTGCTAATGGGTTCAATGCCTATTTAGAAATCTGATGGCAGAGGGGAAGAAGCTATTCCTGAATCACTGAGTGCGTGCCTTCAGGCTCCTGTACCTCCTTCCTGATGGTAACAATGAGAAGAGGGCATGTCCTAGGTATAATATGTCTTATATTAGCCATTTCTAGTTGATTGTTGATAGGTTGATAATTATCAAGAATTCTTGTTAAAGAAATAACTTAAAAGCATGTTATGTTAGTTAGCAGAAATGGCAAACCTACCTCAATTCAAAGCCTGTGTGAGAGTGAAAATGTCTTTAAATATCAAATCAAAAATAATTGTCAAATTAATATGGAGGATTAATTCTAAAATATTGAAATAAAAATTGAGTATATTTTGGACATTTTTGTAATATTTTATGTGAGAATAGAAAGAATGAGAATGCTGCTGTTATTTAAATGCATGTTACTGTTCCACAAATGCCACCTCATAAAATTTACTGCATAATCATGCATATTCATATGCTATTTTGCATAATATTAGCAACTCATTTGAGAGGTGCAAAAATACATATTGTATATCTGACTTTGCAATTCTCAAACACAAAAGTGCAAAGAGACATAGTAAATATTCTAATTTTCTTTGGTTAACACCAAAGCAAAAATATTAGTCATATAAATAGTTCTTTAGGCAGGCTTTATAGTTATTGTATCTGTAGTAGATTCTGCTGCTATTGTGTATAATTACCAAGGCCAATTAGAACATTAGATATTTCAAGATATTTTTCCCCAGGATTTTGTTCACTGTAGTATTCCTGTTAGTATTTTTTGTTTTCTCACAGTATGGCAAGCATCTACAATATTTATTTTGCATACTGTAGATGAGATATACTAGAATCAACATCACTTTATCGCCGGTATGTGAAATATACCAGATTTGATTGTGGTTCCGTGCCAAGCGTAAAGCACAGGACAATAGAATTACAGACAACACAGTAGCAACAAACAATTTGCAAGACAATAGTGCAAACAGCAAATATATATATATATATATATATTGTGTAGGTAATAGCTTTGCAAGAAGATAAAGCCTAAATACAAGACACCCAAACTCTGATTCAATGGTTCTTTGTATTGGAACACAAGCCGTGTTAATAAGCAGCTCGAGAAGTAATTACCAATGGAGTTTGGGCAGGACAAATGCTTGGGTAAACAGCAATTGTTTCTAACACAAGATTCCAAACAGAAGCAACAATACCAGCATTGTCCACTACCTCTCATTAGGAGGACTGAGGCACAAGGGCCGAGTGCTCAGAGGCGGGTGGGAACCAAACAGGCAAGACTCTGTGCTGAGCAAGTATCCCATGATCCCATTACAACAAGCTTTGGCTTTTGGCATCAGCAGTGCCAGCTGCATTGGGAGAAGCCAAGCTTGTCATAGCATTTCCACGTCAAAACCTTGTAATACAGAGGCAAAGGCATGGTTCGAGCTTAACGAAAAGAAAAATAACAAAAGCATCCATTAGGATTTGCTTGTGGAAAGAACTGTTCATTGGTACAGTGAGCAACCTTAAACCAAATCCTCCTAAATAGTTTTATACACATCAGTGCTTAGTTTTGCAAAAATGAAATGTATTTTAATCAAATTTTTGCAATTTCTGCTGTAGATTTTGTGACAACTGTGATCTTTGTAATAATGAATTCATTTTCATTACAATTTCTTTAACTCTATTCGTAAAATAAATCAATTGATTTCTTAGATTGTTTCATTTCTTGCTCAGTATCAGCCTCGGTAACATTTGACTACACCATGAATTAATATTATCTTTTTTTTTATCTGTGATTTATTGGTAAATTAACTAAGCACTTTCAGGCTATAACATTCAAGTACAAATAGGTCTGTTAACATTAATGTATCTGACCCCACCCACTTCTCACAGAATTCCTCCTGACTACAGACGACAAAGAACCAATAAGGAAGCGAAACAACCAATGAAATATGTCAGGGGCATAAATTATATTGTTCCATTGTTGTTTAAACAGTGGATTACAGACAATGTGGCCCAGTTTTATTTACAGTACTATATAGAGTTTCTCAATTCAAGTAACCACCGTCACCCAATTAAGACACAGAAGACAGGTCAATTATTATATGGAAGACAAGGCATCATTAGTGAGGCACCCCTAGAAAGATTCAAATTCTTTAATGTCATTTCCAGTACACAAGTGTAAAGTAGAACAAAATAATTGTCACACCGGATCTGATGCAGCACCAAAAAACGCACAATAAGATAAAGAATGCAATAATTAAAAAATGGACAATTATATATAAATACATGAGATAGCTTTTATACATTGGTTGTATCTATGAGGAACTTTTGAAAATTACTACACACATCCTAGCTGAATGAAATCTGTTGAAGTTGCTGAATATTCTCTCTTATACTGCATATTTTTAAATTGATCAAAGTATGGACAAAAAGGCAATCGGTACAATATAATTTCATTTCAATGCAAACTTTAGTCAGTACCATGTGAAGGTATTATCAACGATGAGCTTTTTAAACATAAACCAAAAAGCCAGTGTATTTGTGTCAAAGAAAGAAACTGATATGTTCAGATGTTCTCAGACGGTCTAACAAAATGACAAATTAATTGAAAATGACTTTGCAGTTAAAATACGGAGACAGTTGCTTTTTTCTTAAAAAAAGAGATATATAAATTAGTTTGAGCTTATCTAAGTGCATCAGGTTTATCACAGAATAGTTTCCGTACCAGCAGGAGTTTAGGCAGAAGAAGCGTTCATTTCCTTTATGCGATCTGATCTGCATAAGATGATGTCCATGACTGCTCAAACACTGTGAGAATTCAATCATAAATATATTACAACCACAAGAATTCTAGTTTTATCTTTTAACATCTTATTAGTTATGCAAGTGGTTACTAAATTTAAAAACACTCTGCATGTACCTTGGATTTAAAACTGTATGGACAGATTATTTGCAAATTATACTCAAAATTTACATTTTTAAAAATAATTTGACACAATAGCCCAGTTTGATTTGAACAGATAATACATGATTTTTTAAAAAATATCACATGCAATATTTCTTATTAACTGTCATATAAAATCTTTAGTGATAAAGGTAGAATGAGGAATCTATACAGAACAGATAATGCATTTGTGGAACAATAAAATTCTTTTGTTTTGTTCATTTTGAAATATACCATTGTAAACAATTAAACACATCTACTTTAAAATATAAGTAAGAATTGCTGCTAAAGATAGAATTTAGTCCACAATAAATCTGTTTGTTGATCTACAAAAATATGTTACAAAAGGTATGTCAAAAGCATACCCTGTTTTATTTACGCTAATTTGTTCTGACAATAAAGTTAATGTTTTGTGTAGCATTTTAGAAAGAACAGTGACCGAACACAGATAATATACTGGAATACTTATATAAAAAATTATCCAAGTTCTTAATTGGCCATTTTCTTCCCCAATGTATTTTGGATCTAAATGTCTCTATCTTGGTAATGTTATAGTTTGAGTTAGCAGAGGATGAATGGTAGTTGACCCTGACCTCGAACAATACTGTCCACAAAGACTTAGTGGTGCCTTCTTAGAGAACTTTCCCATTCCAATATGACTTTAGGAATGGTGCCATCTGCAAGGGATCTATGGTATCCTGGATAGTGAAGTCACCAAGCAGATGGAATAGGCTTTCAGAATGAACAAATCTCATGCCTCACAGGCCAAGAGCAAAAAGCACTAACTGTAATTATACTTTATGTCATCTACAATAAGTAGAATTACTATCAGACATATATATAGAAGTAGAAGTTGTCAAGTATTATTTGAATAGATTTTAAAATAATAACATTTATATTTTTCTACATAATATGGATTGTGGAGAAATAGCTTTTTAGATAAGCCCAAGGAGATTGTTCAGCAGCAATTATGGTTTGATGCACTCTTGAAAACTCTTCATTCAACAAAATTTAATGTTTGTTTTACACAAAGATGTGTACAAATGATTGATTTCAATGGCCACTTTATTAGGTACACCTGTACATTCTTGTTAATGCAAATATCTAATCAGCCATCAGCAACTCAATGCAGAAAACCATAAAGGCTTGGTCACGAGGTTCAGTTGTTCTGACCAAACATCAGAATGGGAAAGAAATGTGATCAAAGTGACTTTGACTGTGGAATGATAGTTGGTGCCAGACAGGGTGGTTTGAGTATCCCAGAAACTGCTGATCTGCTGTGGTTTTCACACACAGCAGTCTCTAGAGTTTACAGAGAATGGTGTGAGAAACAAAAAAAAAATCCAGTTCTGTGGGTGAAATCTTGTTAAGGAGAGAGGTCAGAGGAGAATGGCCAGACTGGTTCAAGCTGTCAGGAAGGTGTCAGTAACTTAAATAGCCTCACATCACAACAGTGGTGTGCAGAAGAGCATCTCTGAATGCACAAGTCAAACTTGGAAGTAGATGTTCTACAGCAGCAGTAATCCAGTTTATTAAACACAGGAAATACCTAAGATCATGGACTTTGTGTTGATTGTAGCTTGCAGTAGTTCAACCTCTTGACAGGCAGCATAACATTATTATCACCTTTTGAGCTCCCATCTTTGCTGCTCCTAAGTAGTCACCAATATTTGCCATCAGTTTCACTGCACAGTAAAGGCAGTGAGTGCTGATATTTTCAGTCATTACACCACCAAATTGTTGGCCAATAGTTTTAATCATGAGTGAGTAGACTTGATTTAGTGAACATTGAAATTTACCCAAATGGTTCATGGGCTGTTTGTCCCACTCCCATCAGGGAGGAGGCTACATAACATCCACACCAAGACAACCAGACTCAAAAACAGTGACTTTCCCCAAGCAGTGAGGCTGATCAACACCTCCACTCACTAACTCCACCACTACTTTATTATTTCCTGTCAGTCACCTTACATACAGCCTAGTATCACTTTATGGACACACAATCAATCTATCTACCTTATGTTTATTTATTTATTTATTTATTTGTTTGTTTGTTTGTTTATTGTGTTTGCTTTTAATTGTATTCTTTATCTTCTGTGATTTTTTTTTGCACTGCACCAGATCCACAGTAAAAATTATTTTGTTCTCCTTTACTCTTGTGTACAGAAATAACATTAAAAAATCCTGAATCAGATTATTTCCTGTACATTGACATATGTATCACTTTTAAAGTTTAATGAAGTAAAGTCCTCATGGAGCTATTACATCTTTGCCCAACTGCACAGGGGAATGACCATTGCTATCAGTTATATACATATCACCATTTATTTATTGGAATTTCTTAATTCCGAAAATTTAGGGAGCACAGTCAGCACAAGACCTACTATGGTTCATGGACGTCCAAGGCCATCTTTCCAGGATGTCCAACAGGGGTAATAATTGTAGATTTGCTAATATCAAGCACATTCTGAGAAAAAATAAAAAATGCTAACTTATAACCTAAATTTTGTTGGATTTTGGATAAGTCTATTATCCAAAAATACTTCTACCCCAGAAATTTAAACAATAATGTGTTACATTGGGGAACACCTCAAATAGTTTCACATGCATGTTTACTTTTGTTCAAAAGTGCAGCTTTATTCTCCAGCATTTTAGAGCATTGCAAAAGAAGAGCTATGTACTGCTAATTTATTGTGCGTAATACCACATTGAATCCATGCAAAATTATGTCATTGAGTTATCATTTTAAATGAAAGGTTAACATTTGTCAACAAGTCTTGGCATAAAAAATGCTGGAGGTTCTCAGCAGTGGAGGAAACATCCAAAACATAAGTGGAGCAAAACTAGCTAAATAAAATAATCAAATATTTGGGATGTTATGTTGAAGTGGTATAAGACATGGGTGAGCCCTAATGTGGAATATTGTATGCAGTTTTGGTCACCTAGCTACAGGAAAGATGTAAATAAGATTGAAGGAGTACAGAGAACATTTTCAAGGACGTTGCTGAGTGTGGAAGACCTAAGTTATATGGTAAGATTGAACAGGTTATGACTTTATTCCTTAGAATGTAGAAGACTGAGGGGAGATTTGATAGAGGTATATGAAATTATGAGAAGTATAGATAGCGTAAATGCAAGCAGGCTTTTTCCACTAAGGTTAGATGGGACCACAACTAGAGGTCATGGGTTAAGAGTGGAAGGTGAAAATTTGAAGGAGAACATGAGGGGAAACTTCTTCACTTGTGAGAGTGTGGAACGAGCTTCCAGCACAAGTGATGCATGTGAGCTCGATTTCAAAGTTTAAGAGAAGTTTGGGTATGTACATAGATGGTAGGGGTATGGAGGGTTATGGTCTTGGTGCAGGTCAATGGGACTAGGCATTTTAAATGGTTTGGCACAGACTAGATGGGCAAAGGCTCTGTTCTGTATGACTCTATTAATTGGGACGCTAGGAGTTTCTGTAGGGCTCCAGCGTTGTACATGTGACACATGTTCACATTTGTAGGCAAATTTGTTCACTGTATTTTATTTTAAAATACAGTATGGGAGCGGCACAGTAGCGGAGCAGTTAGCACAATGCTTTACAGTGCCAGTGACCCGGGGTCAATTCCTGTTGCTATTTGTAAGGAGTTGATACATTCTCCCCGTGACTGTGTGGGTTTCCTCCCATAGTCCAAAGACGTGTTGCTTAATAGGTTAATTGATCATTGTAAGTTGTCCCCGGTTAGGTCAGGGTTAAATAGGTGTGTACTGGGCAGCATGGCTCAAAGGGCCAGAAGGATCTATTCCACACTCTATCTCAATAAATAAATAAGTCACGATTTTTTTAATCATTATAATTATTGAATAATTAACTAAACATAATAAACCGTTGTCTGTCAATTCAAAGATAGTGGGGATTGTGGTATATATTACTTTTTATTTTCTCATTGTGAATGTATGTTTTTTTCTGACATCATAACCACGGGTGCTATTTGTACTATTTGCAGTGTGCTGTGTGCTGTTGGTAACGTCTTGCACCTTGGCCCTGGAGGAACTCTGTTTCATTTGGCTTTATTCGTGTGTGGTTGAGTGAAAATTAAACTTGAACTTGATCAAAACTACAAATGCATTGTGCACACCTGGATTTTTTTGGAGAGCTTTATTGACCAGTTGCCTTTATCCCAGTGTAGAAAGAGGCTTTGAATGGACATTGTTCTGAGGGATAAGACAGATGAAATGGAGCAGGTATCAGCAGGGGATTTGTAGGGAACAACAATCGTACAATTAAAAGGTTTTGAATAGTCTTGGAAAAGGATGTAGACCACTTAAAGGAGATGGGAATTACAAAGGAAGGACTGTGTAAACTGGAATCAGCAATTGGCATTGGACAATAAACAAAAACTTTATGACAACTTTATGATGTTTCTTCCCCAAGACAGTTTATCTGATCAACTATTCTGATTAACCCCACCCCCTCTATCTATGATCCCCATCACTGCACTGCATTGTAAACACTTTAAACTACTGTTCATATCTGTTTTCATTGTAAGCACATGCTGATATTTATACACATTTAATTCCATATTTGAACTTTAAACTCCAGCTTTATTTTTATATAATTCTTTATGCTTTGTAATGGTTGAAAGTTGTCAATTTTTGTTGCATGTTGTACCAACACACCACAGCACATTGCTAATACTATAAATGTACACGGTGAATAAAGCTTATCATTGGAAAACTGTAGTACAGGATGTCCTTTCTCGGGGGAGACAGGTAGGGAAAGTCACAATCAGATTTCTTTGGATAGACACATACTGAAGGTATGAGATTTAGGAAAAAGCCAAGAATGAAAAAATATCTATTGATGAGGCAGCAGACAAATACTTAGCATAATGTTTACTGAGGATGAAATTGCTGCTGGAGTTGCCGCAAAGAAAGATGTGGTTAAAATGTTAGACAGAAAGACAAAGAGATCCATCCACACAGGTAGTGACACAACCCATGTTCCAGATTCAAGTTCGACATTGATTAATGTCATTTCCTGTACACAAGTGTAAAGGAGAACAAAATAATTGTCACTCCAGGTCCGATACAACACAAAAATTAAAAAAAAAACAATAATAATAAAAAACAGAATATATATAATATATAAGATAGCTTATATACATTGATTGTATGTACATAAAATGACTCTAGGCTGTACATAAGGTGACTGACAGGAAATAAAGTAGTGGGTGGAGGTGTTGATCAGCCTTACTGCTTGGGGGAAGTAACGGTTTTGAGTCTGGTGGTCTTGGTGTGGATACCACATAGCCTCCTCTTGAATGGGAATAGGACAGGCAGTGTGGATGGAGTCCTTCATGATAATACTGGCCCTTCTCTGGGGCTTATATTCTCTGTATATGAGTAAAATAAGAAAGGAAAGCAGGGAGACATTGACCATTACTCTCTAAGCATCCACAATTATAGGATGGTGTCTGAGGAGGAAAGGATTAAACATGGTACACACCTGATCAAAGAATGGTGTGTGGATAGACCCAACTGCAGATAATCTGTTTAAACTCAGTAGTGAGGAACATTTTAGAAATCAAAATCAGAGATAACTCTAGCATTTTCTGGATTTCTTAAGAAAAGCCAAAATGAGTTTGATAGCTAACTTGAGTACTCTGATGAGATTGTAGAGGTGGTCAGGGAGAGAACATGTGGTTAATGTGATGTATGTGGTTTGGTAAACTGGTAGATTAAAGGCCTGTCAAGGGATAGAAAGGGCAAGAGCAGCACAGAGAGACAACTGACCAAGGACAGAGTTGTAAACTCAGCCAGCTCCTTCGTGGGCACTAGCCCCCCAGGATTGAGGACACCTTTGAAAGTTGATGCCACAAAAATGCAGCATCCATCATTAAGGATGCCCATCATCCATGGCATGCTGTCTTCTCATTGCTTCCATCAGAGGAGAGGTACGCTGGCCTGAAGACACACACACAATGTTTACCTTATCCACCTATCACCTCCCAACTTCTCACTTCATCCCCCCTCCGTCACCCGTCTGGTCTCACCAATCACCCGCCCCAACACCACCTTCTTATTCTGCCTTCTTTTGCCCTTTATTGTCGGTCCTTACAAAAGGTCTCGGCCTGAGACATCATTTGTTCATTCCCCTCCATAGATGCTGCCTGCCCTGCTGAGTTCCTCCAGCGTTTTGTGTGTGAGTCTAATGAACAATGAGGAGGGTTTGTATTTACTTGAAGAAGATATAGGCAGATCTCACCATCCCCAACGTTCTTTGCTCCTGCCAGATTTACAAATTTGCCCTCCATTCCACATTGACAAATTTGGTTCTATTCAAAATAAGTCGTGCAAAAAGAAAGCAAAATAGTGAGGCAGTGTTCATGGGTTCACGGACTGTTCAGAAATCCGTTAGCGGAGGGGAAGAAGCGTATCCTTAAGCACTGAGTGTTTGTGCATATCAGACAATAAACAGGTCACAGAGTTCAAGAGGAAGGAATTCATCATGACTTTATAAACCTTGGTTCAGCCACACTTGGATTATTATGTCCAAAGCTCAAAGTTCAAAGTAAAGTTTATCATCAGAGTAGATAATTTTCACAACATACAACCCTGAGATTCTTTTTCCTGCGGGCATACTTAGCAAATCTACAGAACAGTAACTGTAAACCGCATCAATGAACAACAAACTGTGCAAATGCAAATATGATTAAATAGCAATAAATAAACACCACTAGAAGAATCCAAAAGTTCCTAGCAATTGAGAAATGAGTGCACTTGTCTATGCCTATATCTCAGGTCTTACCAGCTTGAGCTAATAATATTAAATTACAATAATATAAATACATAAATTAGTTTTTACACATAGGTTGATCTTTGTTCAAGAGCCTGATGGTTGAGGGGTAGTAACTGTTCTTGAACCTGGTGGTGTGAGTCCTGAGGCTCTTGTACATTCTACCTGATGGCAGCAGTGAGAAAAGAGTGTGGCCTGGGTGGTGAGGATCTTTGATGATGGATGCTGCTTTTCTACGACAACATTTCATGTAGATGTGCTCAATGGTTGGGAGAGCTTTATCCATGACATACTGTGCCAATTCGACCACCTTTTGTAGGATTCCCTGTTTAAAGGGATTGGTGTTCCCATACCAGGCTGTAATGCAGCCAGTCAATACACTTTCCACCACACATCTATAGATGTGTCAAGGTTTGTCCAGGATGGGGAATCACAACTTGGGGAAAAAAGTGAAGAGGACTTAGAGGGTGTTCAGTAGGTTTGCAAAGCTTGTTCCAGCAAGGAGGGGCTCTAGGTATATGGACAGACAGAGGAAGCTGCCAGTGTTCTACTGAGATCAGAGAAGGTCTGATAGGGGGCTTCGCAAACATGAAAGATTTAGACACAATAGATAGAAACTATTTTCATTAGGAGAATGTTAAGAACCTGAGGACATTCAACCACAAGTTACGTGAAAAAAACTTTTAAAGTGGCAAGTGGTTAGAGAGGCCATGCTTTCTTCCCGCTGCTGCAATCTGGAAGGAGTTATAGGAGTCTTAGGTTCCACACCACCACATTCAGGAATAGCTATTGCCCTTCAACCATCAGGCTCCTGAACCAGAGTGGATAACTTCACTCACCTCAACACTGATCTGATTCTACAACCTATGGACTGAGTTTCAAGGATTCTACAATTCATGATCTCAGTATGTATGTATATATTTACTTACTGTTCAGAATCAGAATCAGGTTTAATATCACTGGCATATGTTGTGAAATTTGCAGCAGTAGTACAAAGCAATACATAACAATACAAGCTGTAAATTACACTTAGAAGTATATATACATATATATAAAACGTTAAATCAAAAAGTAGTGCTAAAGGAGAGAAAAAAATGTGAGATAGTGTTCATGGGGTCAATGTCCATTCAGAAATCAAGCGATGGCACAGGGGAGAAGCTGTTCCTGAATTATTTGTCTATGTATTTATCTATTTATCTCTCAATTTACCTATTTTTAAACTTAATTTACACATCTTGCCTTCTTTTGCCCATTGAATGTTTGTCAGTCATTGTTTCTGTATGGTTTTTCATTGATTCTATTGTATTTCTTTGTTCTACTGTGAATGCCTGCAAGAAAATGGATGTCAGAGTTGTATATGGTGACATATATGTAGTTTAATAGTAAATTTACTTTGAACTTCTGTACTTTGAACTTTATAAAGGTAGTGGAAACCGCATTATTCATGATACTTAAAGGAAGTTAGGTTTAAAGTCAACAATTTGCAGAACTATGTGGAAGGATGAACGCAGGGGACACCTTGGATTGCTCTCCCATGGTCAATGGGCCAAACATTCTCCTTTTGTATTACAACTTCTGTGATAACACAGTTTTTTTTATTTTGCACAGTAATAGGTCCAATTACACCCATGTGACTAATTAACCTATTAACCCCTACATTTTGGGAATATGGGAGGAAACCAGAGCACCTGGAGTGAACACAGGGAGAACATACAAACTCCTTACAGACCGTGGCAAAATTGAACTGGGTTGCTGGTGCTGGAATTGTGTTATGTTAGCCACTACACTCTCGTGTCATCCTAATTTATTATACAGGACAGATAAGTGTTGAAATTTGCTTCGCTGTTTTGTATTGTTAAATATGAGTGCAGCGGTTCTCTTATGAAGGGCAATCATAACTTTAGTTGTGAACATGGAATGGAAGCCGAAGGTAATGAAGTGAACGGCCCCATGTTTGAGAAGAAAGAAGCAATCAGCTGGGCAAGAGAACAGTAGCAGGAGAAATCAGAAAAAATAGATTATTATGTAATGAAAGAAATTGTGCTCATTTACTGCACTGCAGCAGACAGGAATCCTCGACAGCAGGTAGTCAAAGATGCTCAATGTGTCACAGGCACCACTCTACCCATCATCAAGGACATATGTACATAGAAAGGTCCCGGAAAATATACATATGCAGGAAGGTGCCAATAACATCGTAAAGGAACCCATCCATCCTGCTCATAAACTGTTTGCCCCACTCCCATTGGGGAGAAGGCTACATAACATCCACACCTGGGCCACCAAATTCAATAACAGTTAATTCCGCAAGCAGTAAGGCTGATCAACACCTCCATCTCTACTTTATTATTTCCCATCAGTCACCTTATGTACAGACACTCCTGTGCCTAGCATCACTTTATGGACATAAAATCAATCTATGTATATAAGCTAATTTATGTATTTATATTGTTGTGATTTATTATTATTATTCACTTTTTTCTTAGCTCAGGCTGTTAAAACCTGAGGTACAGGCATAGACAAGTACATTTATTTCTCAATAGCTAGGAACTATTGGACTCTTCTGGTGGTGTTTAGTATTGTGGCTTTCTGAAGACTTACATAAATATTGTTGTGTAGCCCTAATTGTTTAATGCTATTGTGTCGTGACTTTGTGATGATACCAGTTGTAGATATCACTATTGTGACAGTGTATACCTGTTCATGTTCCACAGTCTTTCAATTTCCTCTTTTAATTCAGCATATTTCTAGTGTTTTTCACTTATTGATTTCTGTAAGTTATGTGTGTTTGCAATTTATAGTAATAATTATTATTATTTTAGAAATTTACTTTTCCTCAGATCAAGCTGGTAAAATCCGAGGTATGGACATAGCCACGCACACTCATTTTTCAGTTGCTATGAACTATCGGACTATTCTAGTAGTGTTTAGTATTGTGGCTTTCTGTAGATTTACATAGATACTGCTGATTGTGTTCTTTACCTTTGTGTTTATTTCGTGCTGTATCAGATCCAGAAATTATTTCATTCTCCTTTATACTTGTGTTCAGAAAATGACATTAAACAATCTTGAATCTTGAATCTAATATTTCTAATATTATTTCCATAATTAGTGCATAAAGCAGCTGGTTGAAATGGAAACAGAAATGTTACCCTAAGTGTCCGGAAATATTAGAACAAAAGGTTAGCATAATAATAGTGGGAAGTTCCTGCACATACTGTTTGGA
Source organism: Hemitrygon akajei (assembly GCF_048418815.1). Lineage (NCBI taxonomy): Eukaryota > Metazoa > Chordata > Chondrichthyes > Myliobatiformes > Dasyatidae > Hemitrygon > Hemitrygon akajei. The sequence goes on from NC_133125.1 coordinate 8,740,221, forward strand.
AATTTATTGCTAATGTTCACCCCATTTATTTTAAAGTTTGATAGTAAATTTATTAATAAAGTACATATATGTCACCACATACTACCTTGAGATTTATTTTCTTGCAGGCATTAACAGAAAAATAAAGAAATAGATTAAAATTTATATAAACAACAAAGACTGACAAACAACCAATGTGCAAAAGAAGGCAAATCATGCAAATAATTTAAAAATAAATAATACTGAGAAAATAAAATGTAGAGTCTTTGAAAGTGAGTCTATTTGCTTATCTGTTGATATTTGTCGCGATATAATTTTAATCTTCCTTTGGTAGATCACTTACGTCACATTTTTTCGATGTGTAATAATACAGACTGCGTTGAAAGATGTGCAAAACATGAAGGACATCATAACCGTCAAATCTTATCTTCACCATCATCATTATCATCATCATCACCATTATGTGCCGTGTCATAAGATGTGAGCGATCATGGTCTATGACGATTGGTTTTTGGCAAATTTTTCCACAGAAATGGTTTGAAATTACCTTCTTCTGGGCAGTGTCTTTACATATGATACCTCAATACCTGCGCTGTCAGCCTGAGAGCTGTGACTGTATGTGTGTATCTTCTGGGTGGACTAGTTTCCTCCTACTTTTCTATGCTGCTAGCACAGTTCCAAATGGATTTAGTGTTGGCAAATGTTAAACCTGCTTCGGACATACAAAGAATAGAATTAGAATCAGATTTAATATTATTGATGCTTATTGTGAAATTTTTTGTTTTGTGCCAGCAGTACAGTGAAATACATTAAAATACTATAAATTACAAGAAGAGGTGCAAAAGGAGAGCAAAAATAGTGTAGCAGTGTTCATGTGTTCAGAAATCTGATTGGAAATAGAAAGGCTAGAGGCAAAAGGTCTAAAGAGACAAGGGTGCCCATGAATATGAATCTATAAGATGTTACAGAACAGGTAAGAAAATGATCAAAAGGGCTGATGGAAAACTGCACCATATTCCAACACATAGAATCTGGTCAATAAAAATAATGACCAGCTAGAAGTAATGCCAGAATAACGTGAGCATTTCTGGTCATATTTTATTCCCCTTGGAGAGAAAGTGTAGTGCTAGGATTTTGAGAACTATGGGTAAATTGCATGATAGCATAGTGGTTAGGGCAGGGGATCCCAACTTTTTTTATGCTGTTGACCCCTATCATTAACTAAGGGGACTGTGGACCCCTGGGTTAGGGAAACACAACTACTGTGCCAACGATCTCCAATTGTGGTTCAGTTCCCGCCATTGTCTATAAGTGGTTTGTCCATTCTTCCTGGGACTACATGGGTTTCCTCTGACATGCTCCGGTTTCCTGCCACATTCCAAAAATGTACAGGTTAGGATTAGTAAGTGGTGAGCTTGCTATGTTGGCACTGGAAAAGCATGTGACATTTGTGTGCTACCCTTCCCCCCACCACCCCCCATTCCAGGCCATGTTCAGACTGTGGTAGTTGTTTTGATGTTTCGATATACATGTGACAAATCAAGCTTATCTTTATATCTTTATCTTTGCCTGATATGTCAAGACATTAAAATCGGCTGGTAGATCATAGGAACATTTTGGTGGTAGACTCTAGGAATGGGTGGAGGTGGATGCTTCAGCTGTGATGTTAGGAAATTCAGCTACACCAAGAAATTGGTAGAAACTTGAAGCAACACACATAAAAGGCTGGAGGAACTCGGCAGGTCAGGCAGCATCTGTAGAAAGGAATAATCAGTCAGGCACAAACATCTCGGCCCATTGACTGTTTGTTCATTCCCATGGATGCTGCCTCAGCTGTTCCTCCAGCATTTTGTGTATGTTGCTTTGGATTTCCAACACCTGCAGAATCTCTTCTGTTAGTGGTAGAAACTTGGGATGCTTTGTGTAATTTCCAGATTTTGGAAGGTTAGTTGTTTTATATATTGCACTCTACTACCGCCACAAAACTGCAAATTTCATGACATGTCAGTGATAATAAATCTGATTCTGAATTTTTTTTAACCAAAGAGTTAAGGGACTTAGAGAAAAGGCACTTTGAGGACATGGATCAGCTGTGTTCTCTTTGATTGATACAAGGGGATTAATTTATTTATTTGTGCTCATTGTTTTTTGCATAGATACAGAGGAAAATAAGCCACATTGACCAGAGAGGATAACCAAACTTTTGGTCAAGAAGATAAGTTTGAAGAAGTATCTTCTGACAGGAGGAGAAAATGAGGAAGTTAAGCAAGGGACTTCCTAAGTGCAGGATTAGGGTTCGTGTTAGGCAAAATAAAACAATGTATTATTGTAAGGCAAAATTACAGACCGTTATTTTCAAAACTAATTTCTTGCTAATAAGCATCTAGGTCTTGCTTCCATTCTTCCGAGATACTTACTAGGAGTGCTGCAGGAGAATTAAGGGTTATGCGGAAAAGGCAAGTAGGTGGAGATGAGTCTATGGTCAGATCAGCCACGATCTTATTGAATGGTGGAACAGGCTCGACGGGCCAGATGGTCTATTCCTCCTCCTGTTTCTTATGTTTTTATATGCAGGAACCTTAGCATTGTTAGTGATCCCTCCATACGTCCAACAATCTCTTTGACCCCTACTATCAGGCAGGAGGTGTTGTAGCATTAGGCCGTTAGGATGGGAAACAGTTTCTTCCCCCAGGCCGCAGGATTACTGAACTCCTGCCATCACCCAGGTCTCATCATGGGTGAAGTTCCAGTTGAATTACACTGTTTACTTTTCGACTTGTGTCATGTGCATCTTATTACTTGTTAATTTATTTGTGGTAATAGTACATTATGTTGTCAGGCCTGCCCAACTAACAGGAGTCACCTGGTACTAGTTTCCAACTCATCACCTGCAGCCTATTTAAACCCAGCTCTCATCCACAATTCTGATTCAGTGATCGAACCAGCCAGCCTCAACCAGTTGCTCTGAGCCTTCTGTTACTTTGTCACCCTGTTGAGTTAAGTATCCATTCTCTCTTGTTTTGTGACCCCCCTCAAGGCCTGTTATTTTGCAGTTTATTTGTAAAATGATCACTCACTGCTGAATTGTCTCTGCATATGGATGAAGCCTCCTGCATTTCCTGACATGCGATGTGTGTGCATTATATGTAGTGATTTGTGCACCATGTTCTGGAGGTACGTCGTTTTGTTTGGTGGTATACATGTGTGTGGTTAAATGACAATAAACTTGAATTTGAATTGACTTGACTTGATTTATAGTATCAAGAGTTGTATTGGGCATTATAGGCAGAATGAACTTGACATCAATGAAAATATACAGTATCGTTAACTTATCTATTTACTTATTATTTCTTTTCTTTTTGCATTTACATATCAACTAGTTGTCCATCCTTTTGGGTATGGTATTTCACTGATTCTATTTGTTTCTTGTATTTACTGAGATTGCCCACAAGAAAATGAAAGTTAAGATTGAGAATTCTGACATATATCTGTTTTGATAACAAATTTATTTTGAACTTTCTTAATAAGACCTTAAAACATAAGGGCAGAACCAGGCCATTTGGCCCATCAAATGTTTTCCATCATTCGATTGTGACTGATTTATTTTCTTTCTCAACCCCATTCTCCTGCCTTTCCAGCCCCCATTCCTCCATAACCTTCCTTGCCCTTACTAATCAAGAATCTGTCAACTTCCACTTTAAATATACCCAATGACTTGGCCTCCACACCCATCTACGACAATGAATTTCAGGTTTGCCGCCCTCTGGTTAAAGAAATTCCTCTTCATCTCTGATCTAAAGGGACATCCTTGAATTCGGAAGCAGTGCCCTCAGGTCCTAGACTCTCTTATTATTGGAAACATCCTTTCAATTTCTATTCCATCTGGGCTTTTCAATATTCAGTAGGTATACAAGCATAATGACTGATTTCCGCTACCAGAAAGTGATGAAGAAACCAGATTCAAAGATCAACTAACTTTTTGAACAGCCTATATTCTATAGTGCCAATTACATAAATTTTGAGAAAGGAAAAACTATCTTGTTTTCTATGAGAACAAGGAATGCCAATGAATATGTGGAACACAGTTGAATTGTATCTTGTATTAGTTTAAAGCCAGTACTGTTTCATGGCATTAGTTTGCATCAAGCCGTACTATAATATAAAATTTTGAATACATTTTATCTTCCTTTAATAAACTATACATTGGGGCATAGTTGAATGTCACCAATTGGATATAATGCCATTTAAGTTATTTTATATGTTCTTAAGTCAAGTCAAGTCACTTTTTATTGTCATTTTGACCATAACTGCCAGTACAGTACACAGTAAAAACAAGACAACGTTCTTCAGGACCATAGTGCTACATGAAACAGTACAAAAAAACTACACTGAACTACGTGAAAACAACACAGAAATAAAAACTACACTAAACTACAGACCTACCCAGGACTGCATAAAGTGCACAAAGCAGTGCAGGCATTACAGTAAATAATAAACAAGACAATAGGCACAATAGAGGGCAGTAAGTTGGTGTCAGTCCAGGTTCTGGGTATTGGGTATTAAGCTATTGTGCATATCAGTTGGTAATAATGAAAACGAATATGGGATGAAATTGTGATTTTAAGTCACAAAGTCCAATAAATGACATCATGTTAACATAATGAATAATCACAGCTACTAACAAAAAAATAAAATGTCACTTTTGCTGACTGAGCATACTTTGCTTACTGGGCCCAACATATTGACACGATTGCAAGCAAGGTATTCCAGTGGTTATATTTCATTAAGAGTTTGAGGAGATTTGGATGTTTCTAAATTTCTACAGATATATTATGAGGAGTATTCTGACAGGTTACAACGTTTTATGATATGGAGGGGTGACTACACAGGATCAGAAGAAGCTGCAGAGGCTTGTAAATTCTGCCAGCTCCATCATGGGCACCAGCTTCCCACCAGCAAGGACACTTTAAAAAGTTGATGTCTCAAGAAGGTGGCATCGTCATTGAGGATTTCGCCACCCAGGACATGCCCTCTTCTCATGACTACCATCGGAGAGGAGGTACAGGAGACTGAAGGCCTACCTGTTTCAGAAACAGCTACTTCCCTTTGTCATCATTTTTCTGAATGGTCCATGAACCTGTGAAAACTACCTCACAGTTTTGCTCTCCCTTTGCTCTATATATTTTTAGATAAGCTTATTGTAACATGTAGTGATCCCTTTTGGTATTGGCACTGTACTGCTGCTGCAAAACAACATATTTCACAATGTACGACAGAGATAATAAATCTAATTCTGATTCTGAGATAAAGTCACTTTATATTTTCATCTGTTCATCTTAAAGAGTTTGCCTTAGACCCTTGTTAAAATTGTGTACATTTCACCAGAAGTAAATGGATAAAATTAAAGTTCAGAATCTAGCTCTGCCCTCTGCTGTGGGCTGAGAGAATCCAATCGTCAATGCTTCTTCAATTGGCTTTCTACTGCGGAACGTGCAGATGTTCAGTCCATCTTGTGCTGCCACATTTTAATGAGATATTTTATCTGAATTTGGCAAATATTTAAGTAACATATGGTACTGTTAAGGTGTTTTGTAGCTCTGTATTTAACTTATCAGTAAATACAACACATATAAACAATCATATTCTTACTGGCTCTTTATTATGCACATTTCAAAGAAAATATCTAATCAAGGAATGAAATGTGGTGTAATAGTGATGATTACTTTTCTAGATGTTTAATAATTCTTTACTTGAAAGGTAGTGGTACTGGCTGCAGTATACATGCCCATTATTTGAAAGCAAGCAGGGAAAGGTCTCGAGCAGAGCATGTCCTCTTATTGCACAGCACCACAGTTACCTGTCACCAAAAACACTCATGTGAAGCTTCATACACAACACAATAGATTCCTGTCTTCTTTAAAGCTGCAGTTGTTTTGCTTTTTTTGATCTTATTTGGAAAAAATAAGTGCATCGTGGTAGAAAATGATTCAGTAACAGGTTCTGCCTCTTTGCCATATGATTTCTAACTGGACATCGAATGCATTAACACCACCTCACCACTTTTTTAATTTAACTTTATTGTTTGTATATATATATAAAAAAAATAACTAACTCGCAGTATTTTATTATTATGTGTCCCATTGTACTGCTTTCACAAGAAAACAACAAACTTCATGACATACAGTACGTCAGTGATATTAACCTCAAACACAAGAAAATCTGTAGATGCTGGAAATCCAGAGCAACACACACAAAATGCTGGAGGAACTCAGCAGACCAGGCAGCATCAATGGAAAAGAATACAGTCAACATCTCAGGCCGAGACCCTTCATCACGTCTCGTCCCTCATCACGTCCCTTCACCACGTCTCGACTGTTTACTCTCTTCCATAGAAGCTGCCTAGCCTGCTGAGTTCTTCCAGAATTTTGTGTGCATGGTCTCTGTGATTTTAAACCCAATTCTGATTCTGTTTCTGCAGCAGTCAGTGCAATCGTTTTTTGTTGCCAGTGATTACCAATTGGGTTTGATTTCCACCATTGTCTGCAAGTAGTTAATTGATTCTCCCTGTAACCACATGCTCAGGTTTCCTGACACATTCCAAAGACATGCTGGTTAGAAAGTTGTGGACGTGCTACATTGGTGGAGGAGGGGCAGTGACACTTGTGGGCTGCGCTGACTCCGGCACATTCCGACCGTACTGGTTGTTGCTGTAGAAATAATGCATGTTTCAATGTAGACGTGACAAATAAAGCTTTTAACTTTTGTCTGCTGCTTAGATAGTTTTCAATGGTGATTTAAAAAAATTAAAATCTTAAGATAATTTTCTGTTCACGTTATTTGATTACAGGAAGATTCTGATTTGGGCACTTTGTGTTTGGCACTTGGATGCTAGGAGGGAGATGCTGAGATATGAGAAGGATGTTGGAAGTCCATCAGTAGCAGATGTCTTTAATGTTAGTAGAGTTACAGGAATGATGAAAATTTTTATTGTTCAAAGTCATCCTGATGTTCATCTGTCAGAGTATACACTCAATGGCCACTTCATTAGGTACACCTGTACATCCGCTCGTTAATGCAAATTTCTAATCAACCAATCATGCGGCAGCAACTCAATGCATAAAAGCATGCAGACATCAAGTCAAGTCAAGTCAACTTTTATTGTCATTTCCACCATAACTGCTCGTACAGTGCATAGTAAAAATGAGACAATGTTTTTCAGGACCATGGTGTTACATGACACAGTACAAAAACTAGATTGAACTACGTAATAAAAAAAAACACAGAGAAAGCTACACTAGACTACAGACCTACACTGGACTGCACAAAGTGCACAACATCAGGATGGAGAAGAAATATAATCCAAATGATTGTTAGTGCCAGACGGGGAGGTTTGAGTGTCTCAGAAATGACTAATCTTCTGGGATTTTCACCCACAACAGTCTCTCGAGTTTACAGAGAACAGTACAGAAAAACATTCCAGTTCTGTGGGTGGAAACACCTTGTTAATGAGAGAGGTCAGAGGAGACTGACCAGACTGGCTCACGCTCTCAGGAAGGTGACAGTGACTCCATTAACCACACACTACAACAGTGGTGTGCAGAAGAGCATTTCTGAATCCACAGCACTTTGAACCTTGAAGTGGATGGGCTAGAGCAGCAGAAGACCCTGAGCATACACAACATCGGATACTTTACTAAGTACAAAAAGTATCTAATAAAGTGGCCACTGATTGTATAACATCCATGAGTCCTTCCTGCAAGGACACATTTTATATCACCTTCTGAGTGGGATTCATTGGATGCCATTATATTTCAGTTGTGTGGACTCTGATGCATAAGGAACATCATATTGCTGGAATTGTCTAGTATTTATTCACATTATGCCATCCTCCTGTTACTTAAGCACAGGAACTTTGGAAAAGCATCAAGTGTAATTTAACTGAAATAAGAATAAAGGAGCAAAAGTGTATTCATTGATACGTGGAAAATGCATCTGAAATGCCATCATTAACTAGTAATGACTTCATACTCAGACAACCCTGCAGTTTGAACACACAAAATAAACTACATTGACAGACGAAGGAGAAAAAGAAAATTTATCTCCTCCCTGGTTTCTTTAGGGGCCTAGCAAAGTCAAATTGCTCAGAAATGATATAGGACTATGCAATGAAAAGAAATAAAATGCAAGCCTAGGTCAGGGTACCAATTGTGATTAGCTCCATTGTTGGAGATGCTTTGAGCTTCATTGGCCCCAGATAAAACAGCACTAATGAATCTATCTGGGCTTGGCTGAATTCTGTATTGAAGGCACGTTTTTTGGGGTATTGTGGTATACCATAAATATATAATACATTTGTGTACAGTTGCATTCACAAGACTAACTTTTGCTATTTTTCCCACAAATGTCTTCTGATCTTTATGTAGCAGGAGGGAAAACAGAAAATAGTGGTTTCTGAAAACAGATTACAACAAGCAGCGAGGAAAATTTAGTTCAAGTTAAAACAACTAGAGCTATCCAAATGTTTTGTAATTGAGATTGAATTAATGCTTTGATGTGACACTTCATCTTTCTAAAGAAAACTTGCTACTGAAATGTTAATCTGCTTTCTGTTTTCTTTCAGTCCTAGTGAATACTTTTGAACATTATTAGAAGCAAAGCAATATGAAGCTTATTTATAGAAACGTTTTCTGTCTCTAAAACTATCTCTTTGTAATATGTTTCTTTGATCATACCTAATTAAATCCTTAATTAAGTTAACTTTCCTTTGTTAAATACTGCAGAAAGTACATAGTACATTTATGAGACTGTATGTTTATGTTTTCAATAAAACACCTAGAAACATGATAATAATATAATAATAATACTGTGAGTCATTGCTTTTTAGAATTTGAAAATGTACTTAAACAGCTGTATTTAAATAGAATTGGATTTTACACTTATCTAAGCTAATACTTTTGGAATAAAACTTGAAAACTACACCAGCAAACTCGCTCTGAATGTCTGCTGTTTAGTTATCTCTGACATTTAGCTGAAGAGACATTTTCTGTGAAATCTGTAAGAAAATCCTGTGGGCAGTGCAGAAGCAAACAGAGACTCATGCAATCACGTCTGACAGGTCACAACTTTCTCCCCCCGCGCCCTTCCCCCAATCCATCAAACATTAATATACCAAATGATTCAATTTCTCATCTATCTCTTTATTCATTTTAAACTTCTTAATATTCCACTAAATATCTCCAAATAAAGCCACAGAAAAGCATAGGAATACAACTAGGTAAATCAACTTGAATTTGAAATCCACTGTGGCATATTAAGTGGCACAGCCTCATTGTAGGAAGGGGTGACCCTGCGGCTTCTTGCAGTTTGAAGCTAATTGTTTTGGTCAGGATGGGAACGTCTGGAGGACCATTGCAGTGTCCCACCAGCATAGCTGCAGTAACTGAGCTGGTCTGCAGAGAATGAACTTACTTTGTACAAACACAGCATGCTCACACACCACCTATTCTGCTCTCAAAACTGTCATGCATAACAACTTTATTGTGCTAAATTGAACTTGAAAGCATCCAAAGGCGATGAGAAGGAGAGGCTATGAGAAAAGTGTGCTGTCAGTGCTGGCAAAGTCTGACCTGGAAAGAAGATGCTGAGACAGGAGAATAAAAGACCAAGCCCCATGAACACAATATATTGTTTCATTTTAAAGTATGATTCCCATACAAGAAAATGTGATGTAAATTTATTTAAATGGATTCTGTGGCTCCAAAGTTTGCCAGTCAGTCTTGCTTAACTTTCCCAGCTTCCTGATTCGTTGCTTACAGTGGGAATATAATGACATATAGTCATCATTGTAACAGCTTCTTTGCAGGGGCACAATAATGATTAATAGGCAGCAACAAATTTTCACATGGACTTTGAGGCACAGCGGCACTAAGCATACCAAGCTCTCCCAAATCCCCTTTTCTGTTCCAATCAAAAGTTCTTCCCTTGTACCTTGCAGTTATGAACAAAGCCCTTCGTTATTCCAATCAGCTTCCCTTAATTCAGAGCAGACCTCTTTTTCTGATTAATTCATGTGCTCCTTTTTCCCTTTCACTCCTTTTCACTCTGTGACAATTCTTTATTTTTATATACATTTGTTCCCAGGATTACTAAGTAGTTCCTTAGAAGCCCTTCAAACAGTGGACTGTAAACGGCTATAGAAGAGAAGGTTGTAAATGGAATTTAAAAAAAAACACAATTTTTCTCTCTCCTTTGACCAACACCAAGTTGTAAGAAGGGTAGCAGAGCAGCTACCCTGACAGGCATAAATCTGGGCTAGTCCTGAGTATGCAGAGTTACAACAATAGCTCGGCTCTTTTCATTGTATCACAGCTGGTTCCCATGAGAGACTAACCGAGAACAGAGATCAGTTTTCCTGACGAGATGTTTATTCACTTTATAATGGCAGTCACTTCTAAATGTAAGGGATTCACATTAAGTTTGATGCGTATGACATATATTCATAATAGATCCCGCACTACAGTACAAAAAAAAGTAAAAAGTCCGAGCACAGAGAGGGAAGTCTTCAAAGATCCTTCATTTTAACCCTTGTAACAGAAGTGTAACAAAATATCTGTACCTAATGTCTTTGTACATGTAATTTTATACTATTGTCCAACAATAATTCACTGGTATTGAGCATACATCTGCGGCTTACATATTCTCTTATCAGTTTATCAGGCCCACTACAAATGTTGAGCACAGATGAAGTTTGCATAATTTAAAGATAAAGCTTTTTAATGTGATTACACAGGAAACTCTATACAATATTAAGTAGTCACCCGAGGGACTGATAGACGATGAATGTTTGAAACAGGTGGCTATTTAATGTGTGTACAATCCTTGTACAGCTGAGCTCGACTTCAGGTGAGCTGGTGCAGTGAAGTGTTGCTTTAAATGGACATCGGAAGTTTCATACCAGTATATTATAAACACTAAAGATTCTGAAGATACTGGAAAACCATTTCCCATTCTGACTCCCCTTTTACCCCTTCACTTCTCCTCACCTGCCCCTCACCTCCCGCGTGCCTTTCCTCCTTCCCTTTCTCCCATGGTTCACTCTTTTCTCCTATCAGATTCCTTCCTCTCCAGCCCTTCACCTTTTCCACCTATCACCTTCCAGCTTCTTACTTCTGTCACCCTGCCCACCCACCTGTCCACCTTCCCCTCCCCCCACCTTCTTATTCTGGCATCTCTTCCTTCTTTTCCAGTCCTGAGGAAGGGTCTCCACCCAAAACATTAACTGTTTATTCCCCTCCGTAGACCTGCTGAATTCCTTCAGTATTTTGTGTGTGTTGCTCCAGCATCTTCAGACTTTCTGACATTGTTGAGGGGGTTAAATGTTTAATTTCAGCTACTGCCCCATTTTCCTTTCTGATGCAGTCCAGCAAGATTCACAACAGTGGTTTATCATAAGCCAGAAAAATGTTAAAAACTATTTCCCATTGTTGCTGCCTGACCTCCAGCATTTCAGAAACAGAATCAGGTTTAGTATCACCGGCATATGTCATCATATCTGTTAACTTTGCAGCAGCAGTACAATGCAATACATGATAAATATAGAAAAAATCTGAATTACAGTATGTATATATTAAATAGTTAAATTAAGATAAGTAGTGCTAAAACAGAAATTTAAAAAAATAGTGAGGTAGTGTTCATGGGTTCAATGTCCATTCAGAAATCAAATGGCAGAGGGGAAGAAGCTGTTCCTGAATCACTGAGTGGGTGCCTTCAGGCTCCTGTACCTCCGCCCTGATGGTAGCAATGAGAAGAGGGTAGCGGTGGTCCTTAATGACGGATGCTACCTTTTTGAAGTACCGTACCTTGAAGATGTCTTGGATACTATGGAGGCTAGTACCCATGATGGAGCTGACTAAATTTACAACTCTCTGCAGCTTACGTTGATCCTATCAATTACCACGCCTCCCTGCCCCTCCCATACCAAACGGTGATGCAGCCAGTCAGAATGCTCTCTATGGTACATCTGTAGATGTTTTTGAGTCTTTTAGGTGGCTAACCAAATCTCCTCTAACTCCAAATGAAATATAGCCACCGCCTTGCCTTCTTTATATTTTGTTTGTGTTGTTCTGGATTTCCACATCTGCAGCATCTCTTGTATTTAGTTTAGACTTATTGCAATTTCTCTCCTAACTTTCTTTATGGCTAAATTTGTTACCTTCTGAAGCGTTGGAAAAATCATGATTGGAATTAGCCCATACACGTAATGTCTGACGTAGACAGCATGCCAACCCCACACAGTCAGATAATTAACATCATAGCAGTCTGCAGCTAATGCTAGCCATGTTGCTGTGTGTCTGCACTTCTCCGCAGGAGGTCCCAAAATTGTGAGAAGCTAAGACCACTTAAAACTAGCTTGTGTTATTAAAGCCGGCCCACGACTCTTAGAGGTGTTGAGTGGCTGGAGCAGGTGGTGGGTTTCTGTTAAAGTGTCCCTGCTGAAAAGCAGATGTCTCAGCTATTGTTTTTTTCAACTGAGATTTGGGGAGGATAATTGCTTTTGGTACACCATTGGCATTCTGCCAGGGACTGAGGAAGAAAGGGAGAGAAATTCTCAAAAAAATGCCGGGTTCCTCAAGCATTTTGTTTGTTACTGCTGATGAAGGGTCTTAGTCCGAAATGTTGACACTTTCCATAATACTGCCTGACCTGCATTGGTCCCTCAATCATTTTGTGCGTGGTGAAGGGTCTCAGCCCCAATCATTGACTGTTTATTCCCCTCCATAGATGCTGCCTGACCTGTTGAGTTCTTCCAGCATTTTGTACGTGATGCTCTTGAAAAGAATATACCTGAAAAACTGTGTGACACTTTGGTCTTGCTACCCAAGGATAGATACACCATACATGCAATAGCAGGAGCGCAATGAAGATTAACCAGACTGATTCCTAGAATGTCTTATGAGGGCTGATTAGGCAAACTAGGCCAATATTCTAGGCTAGTAGAAGACTGAGAAATTGCTCGGGACTTTCAGCAACTGCAGGATCTCTTGTGTTTCTATTCTTAACATGATTCTGTATAACTGCAGTAAGACATCTTTCCTTTTGTACTCTGATTCGCTTGTCAGAAAAGACATGAGTCCATTTGCCTTCCTAAATGATAGAGATATACAAAGCTGAGGGGTATAGATAGGGTAAATGCAGCAGGCTCTTTCCAGTGAGGTTGGGTGGGACTACTAGTAGAGATAATGGGTTAAGGGTGAAATGTGAGAAGTTTAAGGGGATCATAAGGGGAAGCTTCTTCACTCAGAGGGAGGTGAGAGTGTGGAATGAGCTGCCAGCACAAGTGGTGGATGTGAGCCTGATTTCAGCATTTAAGAGAAATGCCACTAGGGATATGGAGGGCTACGGTCATAGTGCAGGTTGATGGGATTAGGCAGTTTTAAATGGTTCAACATGGACTAGATGGACCAAAAGGCCTGTTTTTTTGCTGTACTTTTCTATGACTCTGTGACTCTGAATGCTTGCTACATCAGTCCAATTGTATTTCATGATTCAAGTGAAACAACTGAACATCTCTCTATTTTGAATGGTCTGTAGCGTATCAGTTAGCAAAATGCATTACAGCACCAGCGACCTGACTGTAAAGGGTTTGTGCTTTCTCCGCCTAACTGCATAAGTTTCCTCCAGGTGCTCTGGTTTCCTCCCACATTCCAAAGACATACTTGTAACGGTTAGTAAGTTGCGGGTAGGCTATGTTGGCGCCAGAAGTATGGCGACTCTCGCGGGTTGCTCGCAGCACATCCTTGGACTGTGTTGTGTGTTGATGCAAATGACCCATTTCACTGCATGTTTCAATTCGTGTGACAAATAAAGCTAACCTCTCTTTCTGCCTTTGAGAGGAATGTGGAAGCTTCAGAGAAGATGCAGAGGAGATTTACCAAGATAGTGCTAGGGTTAGAAAACATGTTTTATGAAGATAGGTAAAGCCATCTCGGGCTTTTCTCTTTGGAGCAAAAGAAGATGAGAGTTCACTTGATAAAGGTGTACAAGATAATAAGAGGCATAGAATGGTACGGAGCATTTTTCCCTCATGACGGAATGGCTAATACAAGGGGCATAACTTTAAGGTGTTGTGAAGAATGCATGGGAGTGGGGCAATATCAGAGAGTGGTAGTTGCATCTACTATGGGTAGTGGTAGAGGCAGATATATTTGAGAGACATTTAGGATGAAAGAAAAATGGAGGGCTATGTGGGAGGGAAAGGGTTAGATTGATCTTGGTGTTGGTTAAAATATTGGTATAACATCAGGGGCCAAAAGGTCTGGACTGTTAATGTTCTATAATTATAACAAGCGTTTAACTTTCAAAAAAAGAAAACCACTCTTCACATCAAAACTCCATGTCTAACTAGCCAACAGACCTTGCCCAAAAAGCTGTAATGATTTTGGAGAGAGGGGTAAATGTTAGTTTCACCTCCTACCCCATTTTTGTTACTAGTGCAGTCAATTGAATGCTCAGTCCAGAAAGATTCACTACCACAGTTTCTCACAGCCTGCTATGGAAACACCAATTTCTTTGAATGGAAAATCCTATAAAAGGTAGTGCATTCAGCCCAATACTTCAGTAAGGTCCTCCCAATCATTGAGCACATTTACACGGAACACTGCTGTTAAAAAGCAGCATCCATCATCAGAGATCCTCACCACACAGGCCATGCTCTTTTCTCACTGCTGCCATCAGGTAGAAGGCACAAGAGCCTCAGGACTCACCTCCACCAGGTTCAATAGCAGTTACTAACCTACAACCATCAGGCTGTTGAACAAAAGGGGACAACTACAGTACTCTCACTTGCCCATCCATTGAGATATTCTCACAACTAATGAACTCACTTTAAGGACTCTTCGTCTTGTTATCTCATGTTCTCGTTATTTATTACTATTTATTTATATTTGTATTTACATAATTTGCTGTCTTCGGCACTCTGGTTGGCATTTCATTGATCCTGTTACAGTTACTATTCTATATTCGCTGAGTATGCCTGCAGAACAATGAATCTCAAGGTTGTATATGGTGACATATGTGTAATATGATAATAGACTTTACTTCGAACTTTGAAAAATGTTGAAACCTGACGTCAACAACATGATTGTGTCCCTACATACGCACTCAGTTACACGTGCACATACACAACAAAAATACAGAGAAATATGCCCAATCTGAGACACATATATTAATAACCACACACAGACAGATACAAATATATGCACAAGCAAAGATGTAAATCTCTATACACAAGCATAGCATGACATTTTAGAGTAACACACAAAAAAATCTGGAGGTATTCAGCAGGTCAGTCTGCACCGATGGAAAGGAGTTGACACTGCAGGCTGCCACCCTTCATCAACTCTTTATGAAAGTCGAGCCGGAATTCTCAAAACCAGGATGCACTGGAAGGATGTCGAGGCTTTGGGGAGGGTGCAGAAGGGGTTTGCCAGGATGCTGCCTGGATTAGAGAGCACGTGCTATAATGAGAGGTTCTACCAACTTGGGTTGTTTTCTCTGGAGTGCTGGAGGGGATTAGTTAAGTTGCCATTTGATTACTAATTTAATAGGTTCAGCACAATATTGTGGGCTGAAGGGCCTGTTATGTGCTGTACTGTTCTATGTTCTATGCTAAAGGCACTGAAGGAAATAGGATCCTTTCTCCCATTTTAGCTGAGGCAAACTGGCCATGATCCAATAAGTCAATAGTAGAGACCAGAATCAGAATCAGGTTTAACATCACTGGTATATGTCATGACACAGTACAATACTGGATGACCACTTTAACAATAGCCAGCAGGACTGTTGGTTAGGACACGTTGCAAAGGATGCACGTGAGGGCCAAATGGTGACCAGCACTTTTCGTTAATACAAATGACGAAACTCATTGCAGCTGTTGTAGTTCAGAGTTAACATGCAGTATGTAAATTGAGAAATTTCTTTGCAATAGCTGCAGAAAAATTACACTGAATAATGGTGCAAAGTGTTTTATTAGTATTTAGGATGTGGTAAAATCATAAGTGTGTCTTTTATTTTATCATGAATTACTAAAAGCAACTTTGATATTCACTGAGTGGCCGCTTTATTAGGTACACCAGCTCATTAATGCAAATTTCTAATCAGCCAGTCATGTGGCAGCAACTCAATGCATAAAAGCATGCGGACATGGTCAAGAAATTCAGTTGTTGTTCAGGCCAGACATCAGAATGGGGAAGAAATGTGATCTCAGTGACTTTGACTGTGGAATGATTGTTGGTGGTTTGAGTGTCTCTGAAGCTCCTGGGACTTTCACATGCAGCAGGCTCTGAAGTTTACAGAGAATGATTCAAGAATCAAAAAGCATCCAGTGAGTTGAGTGGCAGTTCTGTGGGAGAAAATGCCTTGTTAATGAGGGATGTCAGAGGAGAATGGCCAGACTGGTTCAAGCTGACAGGAAGATGGCAGTGACTCAGATAACCATGTGTTACAACAGTGGTGTGCAGAAAAGCATCTCTGAATGCGCAGCATGTCAAACCTTGAATTGGGTGGGCTACAGCGGGAGAAGAATACATGGGGTTCCTCTCCTGTACCTAATAAAGTGGCCACTAAGTGTATTTCTCCATAAAGCAGTTATTATTTTACAATTTATTACACATGAAATGTCAATTATGTATACAATGAATTACATAAATGTATGATTAGTTAATATATGTAACACAGTTAGTGGCTGGTTGAAAGATATATGCAATTAAGTTTTACATATTCCTTAATTTCAAAAGTTCCATTTAGAATAAAGTTAACAATGTCTTATTATAAGAAAAATATTTAAATAAGAAAATTAAGTTATCATTTTGGTCATGAGATGAACTACTATCTCATTTGCTATTGCTCTTCCGATATTGAGGCTGGTAGGATGTTTATCTCTGTATGGCACAGCAAGTCACAACATGCTGAATTCTGTTGCTTATAATATAAAGTGTAATTTTATCATCAGAAAGCAATGTGTAACACTGAGCGTAACATCTGTATCTGCACAAACTACACAGGACTTAGTCAAACTAAGTAGCAAGAAGAGGAGTGTAGCTATGAGATATTTTCATGCCTCTGCTTAAAAATTTATCAGTTTTCTGTTAGGGATCAAGGTGTTGGAGGCTGTTGATTGTTTGCAGAGAATTAAGTTATAAAGAGTTTTTTGCAGGGAGAAATATTCTGAATGGTAGAGCATTACACACAAAATGCTGGAGGAACTCAGCAGGTCAGGCTGCCTCTAAGGAAATGAATAAACAGTCAACATTTCAAGCCTAGACCTTTCATCAGGACTGGAAAGGAAGGGAAAAGATGCCATAATAAAATGGTGAGGGGAAGATAAGGAGGACAAGCTAGAAAGTGATAGGTGAATCCAGGTGAGTGGGGAGAGGAATGATGTGAGAAGCTGGGAGGTGATGGGTGGAAAAGGCAAAGGACTGGAGAAGGAATCTGATAGGAGAGGAGAATGGACCATGGGAGAAAGGAAATGAGGAGGAGCACCTGAGGGAGATGATAGGCAAGTGAGGAGAAGAGGTAAGAGGCCAACATGGGGAATAGAAAAAGAGAAAAAGGAGAGGGAAGAAATTCTAAAAGTTGTTCATGCCATCAGTTTGGAGGCTGCCCAGACAGAATGGTAGGATTTCTTCATCATAAGACCATAAAACCATGAGATATAGGAGTAGAATTAGGCCATTTGGCCCACCGAGTCTGCTCCGCCATTTCATCATGTCTGATCCAATTTTCCTCTGAGCCCCATTCTTCTGCCTTCTCCCTGTATCCCCTCATGCCCTGACCAATCAAGAATTTTCCTGGGTTTTAAAAGTTTGTTCTGGCACCAAAGCAGACTTTCTGGTTCATGTTGCTGCAGTGTTAAATTACCCTATTTATTATTGTTTCACGTGCCTCATTGCTAAATGTCAGCACTTCATGGAAAATTTATACAAACTACAGCCTTAAATAATTTGCTTTTCCAACTGAGAATGTGATTTGCAGAATGTGTGAAACCTCTATTAAGTTCAAAGTAAATTTCAAAGTAAATGTATTATAAGTACATCTATGTCACCATATAAAACCCTGAGATTCATTTTCTTGTGGGCATACTCAGTAAATACAAGAAACACAGTAGAATCAATGAAAGACTGCAGCCAGCAGGATGGACAAACAATCAAACTGCAAACGATAACAAACTGTGTGATTACAAAAAGAAAGAGAAAAAAGAAAATAATAACAGTAATAATAATAATAAAATAGTAACAAATAAGCAATAAATATAGAGAACATGAGAAGAAGTTTCCTTAAAAATGTGTACATAGGTTGTGTGAACAATTCAGTGATGTGATGAGTGAAGTTGAGTGAAATTATCCCCTCTGGTTCACGGGCCTGATGGTTGAGGGGTAATAACTGTTCCTGAACTGTGTGGGGGTCCTTGATGATTGATGCTGCTTTCCTGTGACAGCGCTCCATGTAGATGTGGTCAGTGGAGGGAAGAGCTTTATCCATGATGGGCTGGGCTGCATCCAATATTTTTTGTAGGATTTCCATTCAAGGACATTGATGTTTCCATATCAGGCCATGATGCAACCAGTCAAAGTACTATCCACCACACCTATAGAAGTTTGTCAAAGCTTTAGTTGTCATGCTGAATCTTTGCAAACTTCGAAGGAAGTAGAAAACTGCCGTGCTTTCTTTATAATTGCACTTCTGGGCCCAGGCCAGATCCTCTGAAGTTATAACACCGAGGAATTTCAATTTGCTGACCCTCTCCACCTCTGATCCTCTATTGAAGACTGGCTCATGGACATCTGATTCCTGCTTCATGAAGACCCATGTGGTCTGAAGACAATATGCAGCTCCTTGCTGAATTTAAGAGAGAGGTTGTTGTTGTGTCCACTCAGCCAGATTTTCAATCTCCCTCCTAAATGCTGATTCATCACAAACTTTGATTTGGCATATGACTCTGGTGTCATCAGCAAACTTAAATATGGCATTGGAGCTGTGCTTAGCCCCAATGTCATAAGTAAGTCGAGCAGGGGGCTAAGCACACAGCCTGGTGGTCCACCTGTACTGATGGTGATTGAGGAGGAGATGTTGTTACCAACCTGAACTGACTGGGGTCTGCATGTGAGGAAATTGAGGATCAAATTGCACGAGGAGGTATTGAGGCCAAGGATTTGAAGCTTATTGATTAGTTTTGAGGGGATGATGGCGTTGAATGCCGAGCTGTAGTCGATAAAGAGCACCCTGATGTATGCACCTTTGCTGTCCAGATGTTCCAAGGTTGAGTGAAAAGCCAATGAAATGGCATCTGCTGCTGATCTGTTGTGATGGTAGGCAAATTGGAATGGAATGGATCCAAGTCACTTCTCAGGCAGGTGCTGATATGTTTCATCACCAACGTCTCAAAGTACAGAACTTCAACACTACGGATGTAAGTGCTACTGGATGACAGTCACTGAGGCAGGTCAGCATGTTCTTCCTCGGCACCGGTAGAACTGACGCCAGCTTGAAGCAGGAGGGTGCCTCAGACTGATGAGGTGAGAGGTTAAAGGTATCAGTGAACATTCCACTCAGTTGATTAGCACAGGTCTTTGGTTCTCAGTACTCGATCTGGACTGGATGCTTTCCGTGGGTTCACCCTACTTCCAGACTGATGTTCTCACATCACCTCAGTCTGAAATCACAGGGTCGTCGAGAGCTGTGGGAGTTCATGAAGGTTCCTCCTTGATCATTTATTTATTTATTGAGATACAGAGCGGAATCAGCCTTCCAGCCCTTTGAGCTGTGCTGCACAGCAATCCCCCCCTCCAATCTAATCCTAATCACAGGGCAATTTACAATGACCGATTACCCTACTAACCAACACGCCTTTGGACTGTGGGAGGAAACCAGAGCACCCGGAGGAAACCCATGTGGTCACAGAAAGAATGTATGAGCCCCTTACAGGCAGCGGCAGAAATTGAACCTGGGTTGCTAGAACTGTAAAACGTTGTACTAACCACTATACTCCTGTGCTGCCCTGTTTTGATGGATGTTATTATGTTATTGGTTCTGGCTTTATTAATTTATCAATTAATGCCTTACCATGATTGCTAGCATTGATTTTAAGAAATCAAATCAAACATATATTAACTAAGTACAAATCTATTTTTTTCATCCTTACTCATTTGTGAATTAGATTTCTCATCCCTGAGTTAGTAAATACTTGCCAATAATCTTCAGAGGATCTGCAGAATTAATCTGAGTTAAGTCAGAATGATAATCAATATCAAAGTCAGGTACCAAAGCCATGCGTGAAAGTTATCAGTTTTATTTCAAACAACAGAATAAATTGATTAAAAAAAAAGGTTACCTGCATTTCAGTTTTGGGATGAGGTTTTGCAGATGATACAAAGATAGATGGAGGAGTAGGTAATGTTGAGGAAGCAGTGAGTCTGCAGGAAGGACTTAGACTGACTGGGAGAATGGGCAAAGAAGTAGCAGATAAATGCTGTGTAGGAAATTGTATGGTCACGCATTTTGGTAGAAGGAAAAAAGGAGTAGATTATTTTCCAAATGGGGAGCAAATTCAGAAATCAGAAGTGCAAAAGGACTTGGGAGTCCTTGTGCAGGTTTCCCCAAGGGTTACCTTGCAAGTTGAGCCGATGGTAAAGAAAGCAAATGGAATATTTGCATTCATTTTGAGAGGACTAGAGTATACAAGCAATGATGTAATGCTAAGGTTTTAAGTATATTTAAAGCAGAGGTGAATAGGTTCTTGATTAATAAGGGTATCTAAGTTTATGTGGAGCAGGCGGGAGAATTGGATTGAAAGGAATAATAAATCAGACATGATGGAATGGCAGAGCAGACTCGATGGGCTGCATGGTCTAATTACGTCTAATTCAGGAGATACAGTTTTATGCTGCACAAAGATATACCAGCTTTCTGAATTATCCTGTAAAGTTCAAAGTCACTGCAGTTCAAATCAGACCATGCAATGTTACTATAGGACAATGATAGCATTCCATTGTGGGAGCCCAGTGTTTGTGGAAACACAGCATCAATATAATTTTAGCAATAAACTTAATAATGTTGGATGAATTATGGACAACAGCTGTCAGCACATTTTAAACTGTTGCGTATTTAATATTTCAGTAATATTTGAATGATATTATAAATATGCTGTTTGATTAAGCTTTCTTTATTGTTTACATAATTCATTACAAGTTTTATGTAAAAGTACGTGGATGCCACACGTCATCACACTGCTATGTAATAAGTGTGTGGCTTGCAAAATGTAAAAATAGAACCAAGAGTAGGCACATATTCCAGGATCCGTGTTTTTCTTTCAACAAGTTTTATGTCTTGGAGTTCAAAAATGTAATAATAATATAAACTGTTTATTTCTTTCCTCAGCAGCTGTATCACTATTGTTTTGCCCCTCAGTAAAATCAGTTAGTTCAGCAAAAAGTTTAACTCTTTGCTAATTGGTTCAGGTTTATCGCCAAAATTTTGAGGACTAGCATTGCATTTTTAACAGGACTTAAAATTACTCTTCTTTATAGCATAGTCTGAAGTTTTCAATGGTTGGTATCGGTTTAGATGCTGCCTATTTTCTCATTATCCTGTATGTAAATATTTAAGTTCTGGTAGTCAAAACATGAACAAAGAAAGAAGAGAGATCATAAAACAACAAATAGAATAATAACATTAGCAATTAAATTAATAATGACAAATAATTTCAAATAGTTACATAATATTAGAAATAGAATATCCAATCCTTCAAGATAAGACATGGCTGTCATGCTTATATTTGCTTAACAAGGATTTTTGCTGTGAAATTGAAAAGCAGTGTAATGTATTATTGAGTTCTAGTTTACATAAAATTTCTATTAGTAATCACGAATTGCATATTTTTAGCATATAACTTGCTAGACATATGCAGTAAATGCTGGAGGGACTCAGGAGGTTAGTCAAATGCTGATGAAAGGTCTCGGCCTGAAATTTCGACTCTATTCCTCTCCATAGATGCTGCCTGACCTGCTGAGTTCCTCCAGCATTTTATGCATATCACTCTTGATTTCTAGGATCTACAGAATCTCTAGTGTTTAGGAGTGCGCAGATTCAGTGCAATCGTATCTACACTCAGATTTGATACCATGTGTTTTGAAGCCACAGGAATCTCAATATACAACATTTAAAACACTCCACATACCAAGCAAATTGATTTATTTAAAAGCCTTCCTGATCATTTAACGTTTGTAAATGAATGAATGAAGAAAGATCAAAAGGTTGTTTTTGAATGAAGTAAAACCCAATTATATTGCCCGAAAGTTCAGGTTCAAGTTTATTGTCTCTGCACATATATACAACACAATAAAACAATGTTCTTCTGAACCACGGTGCACCCACAAAACATATATCACACACGAAATATTACTGCAAATGAGTTAATAGAAGTAATCCACAATGATCTGCTCAGGTAAAGCAGACAGAAAACACTCAACAGTATAGTAAACAGCTTGCAGCTTGCTTTCCCAGATGCAAGACCTCGATGGTAGCAGCATATTAATTTGTCTCACAGTCTGAGTGAAGAAGCTGTCACCCAGTCTGGCATTTCTAGTCCTGATGCTTCTGCACCTCTTTCCTGATGGGAGTGGGTCAAAGCGGTTATGGAGAAAAGCGACGATATGGACTTTTAACATCGTAAACCAGTAGGTTGCTGTTAAGTCTCCCGCTCGCTGTGAAAATGGGTGGCACCTCCCTCTTCCTTGCCAGGGAGAGAGACAACCTGTGGGTTGTTGAATTTCGGGTGAAATGTGAAGCCTTTGAGGTGACTTTGGTTTGTGTCTTTGCTATTGCTTAGCTCACGCTTGTGCTCGGTAGAGGGTGCGCTTTGTTTTGCCGGTGGGGGTAGGGGGGATTGCTGCTTGCCACCACCTACGAGCGGGAGGGAAGGAGCTGAGGGGTGTACTTTGGGGTTCACATGTTTAACTGTCGTTCATTCTTTGGGGCACTTCTCTGTTTTTGTGGATGTTTGCGAAGAAAAAGCATTTCAGGATGTATATTGTATACATTTCTCTGACATTAAGTTTGACCTTTGAACCTTTGACCTTTGGATTGGGTGGTAGGGATCCTCAGGAATGTTTCAGGCCATTTGTATACAACTCTCTCAGTAAATGTCACAAATATGGCAGAAGGAAACCCCAATGATCCTCACTGTAATTTTTACTTTCCACTGTAGGGTCTGATGCCTTGCAGCTGATGAAAATAATGCTAAAGAAGTCAAGGGGTCTTTATTTGTTTGAAAAATGAAGCCGTGGTGGTCCTGCAGTTCTAGGGTAGTAGAACGTAGAGTAAGGACTAAACTGTCCAAAGAGAGAGAAAGTGGATGGGAAGGGATGCTGAGGCCAGAGAGATCTGTTCTGCTAAAGATCTTTATTACTACCCTATAACTATCAGTCTCCTGAACCAGCTGGTAACTTAACTCACCACAACTCTGAATTGATTCCACAACCTACAAACTCTCTTTCAAGGACTCGCCAACTCATGCCCATTTATTTACTTAGAAACGTAGAACATAGAAAACCTACAGCGCAACACAGGCCCTTTGGCCCTCAAAGTTGTGCCAAACATGCCCCTACCTTAGAAATTACTAGGCTTACCCATAGCCCTCTATTTTTCAAAGCTCCATGTACCTATCCAAAAGTCTCCTAAGAGACCCTATCGTATCCGCCTCCACCACCGTTGCTGGCAGCCCATTCCACCCACTCACCACTCCCTGAGTAAAAAACTTACCCCTGACATCTCCTCTGTACCTACTCCCCAGCACCTTAAACCTGTGCCCTCTTGTAGCAACCATTTCAGCCCTGGGAAAAAGCCTCTGACTATCCACACGATCAATGCCTCAGCCTTTGACTATCCACACGATCAATGCCTCAGCCTCTGACTATCCACACGATCAATGCCTCAGCCTCTGACTATCCACACGATCAATGCCTTATTTGTGTTTCTTTTTGTATTTGCTCAGTTCATCTTCTTCAGCACATTGCTTGTTTGTCAGTCTTTGTGTGTAGTTTTTCAATGATTCTATTGTATTTCTCTGTCCGCTGTGAATGCTTGCAAGAAAATGAATCTCAAGGTAATATATGATGGCATACATGTACTTTAATAACAAATTTACTTGGAACCTTGAACTCTGAATTTTAAGATCAGATCAATCTGGTGCCCTTGATAAGCTGTGTAAGTAAGGGTGTGTTTCTCCATGGAAGTGATATGTCTGAACTGTTCCACCTGTTGCATTTAAATGTTAGGTCTTAAGTGGCTTTTAAGATTTTGCCTTCACAACTTTTCAGCATAATATTGCCCCTTTTCAGAACATCATACTGTAAGTGATAGTGGGTACATTGAACACCCTACCAGGGGTGCTGTTAGAAACAGGGTAGAGACAGGTAATACTAAAGGGCATTTAAGACACTCTTACGCACATGGTTGATTGAGAAATGGAATGCTACATTAGAGGGAAGGGTTGGATGATCTTAGAGTAGGTTAAAAGGTTGGAAAAACAATGCTATCATGTTCTGCGTTCCATGTTTGGAAAAGCACCGAGGATTCTGCAGAGTGGTCAAAGGTTGATTAGCATGGCAATGCATGCCATTCCCTTTGTATGCAAACTGTGTGAGCAAATAAGGCATTGCTGAGTTAGAACAATTCATTATTTCACAGTGTATCTACCAGCTTTTCCCACCATATCCCTGCCAGAACAATATGTGGTTGCTGGGGATGAGGGCTGTCCTGTCAACCTGGTATCTGACTCCTTGTTGGATCCAACTGTTTAATTCTTAGATTAGACTGTTTAATTGTGATTTAATTTTCAGTTTAACAGTTAATTATCTACTTGTATTTTAAGCAGTTCTTAAATGTCTTTTACAGTTTAGTATACCTCTAGTGGCTGGCTACACAAAGTATAATTCTGGAATTCTAAATCCTGGAAGCTTCCTTGTTCTGCATTAAGTGAATGAGCATTTCTTGATTGGTTAATTTGGAACTACAGTATGGAATAAGTACCTTCTAATTATAAATAAGTCTACACTGGCTAGGCATTGCTCTTGATCCTGGTGTAATCTCCACATTTGCAGTGTGTAAAGTCAAGTGCTTCTGTTTTGGTTGGTCTCCAGAAAGAAAGAGATCTAGTGAAGTCCTACATTCTGGTGCTCAGACAAAGACGCCTTTTATGCAATTTACAATATTTCTTTATTTACACTGTTTGTCTTTTTTGCAAATTGGTTGTTTGCCAATCTATGTTTATAACTGGACTTTCATAAATCCTAAGGCAATTATTTTGTTTGCTGTAAATGCCCACAAGCAAATGAATCTCAGGGTTTTATGTCACAAACTAGAGTAAATCTGCAGATGCTGGAAATCCGAACAACACACAAAAAGTGCTAAAGGAACTCAGCAGGCCAGGCAGCATCTATGGAAAAGAGTATAGTTAACACTTTGGCCTGAAACATCGACTATACTTTTTTCCATAGATGCTGCCTGGCCAGCATTTTGTGTGTGTTGCTCAGGGTTGTATATGGTACGTAACATGTACATACTTTGATAATAAATTTACTTTGATTTTGATTTTGATCACTTTGCCCCATGATCAGGACTCTGGGTATTTTAAGCACGGTGTAGAGGGAATATTGGAGTTGACATGTCACTCGTCTACTGGAAAACAATGGTTTCCTGGTGCTGTCACTTGGCTCATGTAGAAGAGCCATCTGCTCATTCTGAGATTAACTGTGATTTGATAGTACTTTCAATGGCTCTGCAACTCATTCAAAGATTCAATGTGGATTTATTAGCAAGGTATGTATACAGAATACAAATCTGAGATTCGTCCTCCCACAGGCAGCCACGAAACAAAGAAACACCATGTCACTCAAAGTGACATCAAACACCCAACACGCAGAGAAAAGAACACAGTGCGCAATGGCAAAAAGAGAGCGAACAACACAGAGAATATCAAACGTCAAGACAGGAGTCCAGAGGTTTTCAGTTTAGTTCAGTTCAGAGTTATGCCCCTAGCCCACAGCAGAGCCATTTTTCACTGGAGCGCCCCAGTCCGCATCAGCTGTCCTGATCAACCCCCTCACAAAACTGCAAAAAAAGAGTAACCAGATTCCAGAAACACATGCAACATGAACCTCAAATTCCCCCAGAATGAGTATACAGCTCAGGTTCTCAGCGTTACGTGTTTTTTCCCGTGCATAATATGCCTTCTTTTGCACACTGTTCTTTGCCAGTGTTTGTTTATGTATAGTTTTTTCATAAATTCTATTGTATTTCCTTATTTTTGTGTCAATGCCCGCAAGAAAATGGACCTCAAGATACATATACAGTACTTAGGTAGTAAATTGGCCTTGACTTTGACATTGGATGGCCAGGAGCACGGACTAGAATGTAGATGAAGCACGCCTGGGAATGGTACCCGGTGTGCGGGCAGAGAGATGGGGGCAGGAATGGAGACAGAGTTCAAGATTTTAAGAGGTTTATGATTAGCTTTATTTCTCACATGCATATCAAAACATTGAAACATGCATCAAGGACCAACACAGTCTGAATATGTGCTTAGGAAACCTGCATGTGTCACCACACCAGGCACCAACGTAACCTGCCCACGACTTACTAACCCTAACCCGTACATCTTTAGAGTGTGGGAGGAAAGCAGAGCACCCAGAGGAAGCCCACACAGTTACGGGGAGAATGTAAGAACCACTTACACACAGCGGCAGGGATTGAACCCGGCGTGCTGGCACTGTGATAGCGAGCGAAACGCTATAGTACCATGTCCCCCATTTAGAACACAGAATAGTGCAGCACAGTACGACCCCTTCAGCCCATGAAGTTGTGCTGATCTATACAAGCCTATTCCATGATCAACCTAACCCTTCTGTAATGAAGAGCACTCAATACATGTACTCCTTACACACGTGCATTCATACACACACACACACACACACAGACATTTCCTTGTCATTGTGCTGAGTGTAGGCACTTCAATGTCTTCCTCGGTATATTCTCATAATTAACCCACCGTTACACCCCCCACTCCACCTCCACACACACACACACACACGCACGCACACACTCACACACACTCACTCACACACACACACACACGCACACGCACACGCACACGCACACGCACACGCACACGCACACACACACACACACACACACACTCACACACACACACACACACACACACACACACACACACACACACAAATGCATTCAGAGTCAGGCATCAAAGCTTAGTTTCATTTCGTTCTTTATTTGTATTTGACTAAGTGTGCGATTCTGTTGAACATCCTGCTGTTTCACGCTTTCATTTTTCTGTTGTCACATGGCGTCCGCTGGGTCCTAAGCCAAGCTGATGTGCTTCGGTTGGTTTTATGGTGCTTTTCCTGCCATAAAATGGTGGAATATTCCATTTCTTTAGTAATGGAGATGTGTAAATATGTACAGGCTTTTGTATACTGTACTTAATGTAGATACTTCTGTTTATTTGTACTTTTAAGTTAACTTTGTTGGTAATTGAAGGTGGTCTGTCCTAGTGCCTACAAAAGGAGCTCATTGCCCTCAGTAGGGGAGAGAGAGATAGGGGCTGTGAGGAGTTCACACCGGAC
Source organism: Hemitrygon akajei (assembly GCF_048418815.1). NCBI lineage: Eukaryota > Metazoa > Chordata > Chondrichthyes > Myliobatiformes > Dasyatidae > Hemitrygon > Hemitrygon akajei. The sequence continues at coordinate 8,767,898 of NC_133125.1, forward strand.
AAGAATATACACGCAGCTATTATTGTGTTTTCTTGTAGGTATCATTTTTGAAAATATTGGATTTTTCACTACTTCAACTAATTTTCAGTAATTTTCGTAAGTTTGATTTTTGACACAGCTTTCCCTAAAGTGCTAAGCAACTCTAGCCATTTTTTTCTTTGGTAAAATTAAAGGTCATGGCTGATGCTTTTAACACCTACCCTCCCACACAGCCCTAACTCTCTTTTTTCTTTCATCTATGTAAGAGTCTCTTAAATGTCCCGATAGTATCAGCCTCCACCATCACACCTGGCCGTGCATTCCAGGCACCCTCAACTCTCTGTGTAAAAAAAACTACATCTACCATCCCCTCCTAAAATTTCTTCCACTTACCTGCAAAGTAAAGTATTTAGAATTAAAAAGTCACGTGCAAATAAACTTCTTAAGAGTAATAAAAGTTACAGGGAAATGGACAAACTCAGAAGAACATTTTGGGTGCACAACTTGCCAGTGTGCAAATATAAATAGACCTAGTCTATTTAGTCTATCATGTGGTTCTCACAAGGTAGGCTTTTTATTTTACCCAAAGAAACCCTGCTCTCACCCCTTCTTGGCCACAGACCACTCATATTCAGTGTCTCAAATTTGCTAATCCCATGTCTGAACTTATCTCTACCATCTGCAAAGTGCAAAGTGCCCACTGCTCTACTCTCTCTACACATAACAGAGTGGCTAAGCACAGTTCAAATGCTGTCTATAAATTCGCTGTGAGCAACTGTTGTTGGCAGAATCCCAGATGATGTCAAGGAAGTGTACAGGCGTGAAGTAGATTGGCTGGTTGAGTGGTGTTACAACTGCCTTGCACTAAACATCAGCATGACCAAGGAATTGATTGCGGCCTTCAAGATGAGGAAATCAATAAAACACAAACCAGTTCCCATCAAGGGCTCAGAGTGGAAAGGGAGAGCAGTTACAAGTTTCTGGCTAAGGTCCATGTAGACAATATCTACTGCCTTGCCTCATCAATCATCTTCAATAAAACTCAAATCAAATATTTGAGATACTATTTCCCATGCAGAAAGCCATGATGACTATTGCTTATCAGACCCTATACCTAATCCCTAATCAAGCTGCACATAGATCCTTTCTCTCAGAATCCTTTCAGTAATTTTGCACCTGATATTATTCTTGCCAGCCTGTAGTCCCCAGTCTTGTTATTGCAGCATTTCTTCAATAAAGGCATAGAATTAACAGCCCTTAAGATTTCCAGTATCTCACCTATGTCTAAGGAAGACACAGAAATCTCTGAAGGAGTCCCTAAAATTTCTTCCCTTGCTTCCCAAAATGTCCTAGGATACTCTTGGTCAGGCCTTAATAATTTATTCAACTTTACACATCTCAACACATCCGGAACCTGCTCTTTTGAAATATCTGCATGTTTCAGGATCTTATTGTCCCTTCTTTGAGTCTCTAGTTTCCATGTTGTGCTCCACAGTAAATACAGATGAGAATGTTTGGTTGTCCGTCGGATCCAATGATGGCAGTTGAAACCTGCCTTTAAGAGAGTTTTGAAATGGAAAAGCCATTGCACTGGGGCAACTCCACTCTCTTGACCTCAAAAGCATGAGTCCAGTGGTCATCACAATTGGAATCTTCCTTTATTGTCGTGGACAACCATGACTTCTTCTGTGCCTTGTTATGTTCTTTGCTCTGCATGGAGTTTTGCAGAACTACCTTTTTGGCTGTTGGTTCTTACTGTAGATCTCATCAGCCCAGTCTGCCAGAGCTGATTTTGCATGCTAAGCATTTCCCATCTACCAGAGTATGAGGCCCACTGGTTACCCTTGCCTGGTTTAGCCCACTCGCTAAAGTGGTCTAAACAGCTAAATGAAGCCGTAGGTGAGAGCTGATAAAGTATTAATTTAAAAGTCATCCATCTTCTGTTGCTCAACACATTGATTCTTAGAGAGCCTGCGCTCTCCCTAGTTACTCTTTTGCTCTGAATATGCAAATAGAATCCCTTAGGATTCTCCTTTACCTCATCTGCCAAGGATAGCTCATATCCTGTTTTTGCTCTCCTGATTTCCTTCTTGTATGTACTTCTACATCCCTTCTACTCCCCAAGAGATTTGCTTGGTCCCAGCTGTTTATTTAGTTTTTCACTTAAAGATAGAGCACGGAATAGGCCCTTCCGGACCTTTTGAGCTGTGCTGCTCCATCAACAACCACAATTTAACCCTAGTCTAATCACAGGACAATTTACATTGACCAATTAACCAACCCGGGAGACCTTTAGTATGTGAGAGGAAATCGGAGTACTTAGGAAAACCCATGCATTCCACAGGGAGGATGAACAGTCTCCTTACCGAGGTTGTTGGAATTGTACTCGAAATTCTGATGTCCTGATCTGTAATAGTGTTTTGCTGACCATGACGCTACCATAGCCCCATTGTTATATCTGACAATTCTGTATACCTCTTTTATAAAATATCTTGTCCATATTTGAACTTCTACCTTAATCTCATGGGATTGTTCCTATCTTTACTTCACACTGCATAAGATGTTAAAAATACTGAAAATAAGCACATTCCTTTCTGGTTTGCTGACGGATGAAGTTCTCAGTGTAACCAGCTGCTCTGGCAGTTTGATGACACCATGGCTCTGGAAATCACAGGACTCTTCGATACCAAGAAATAGAAGTTCATGCTACAAAAGTTGTTATATTGTTATGGTCAGCAGAAAATACATTCACTTTATCACTCTCAGCAAAATCCTGAACTGCATTAAGCATTTTCACTCCTCCGCTCACAGCTAAAGAATCATCACTGGAATCATGAACTTAAGGCTAAAATACTGTTCTACAGCATGGTACAGTAGTGTAGCTGTTAATACAATCACTTTGTGGCACCAATGATCACCAATCAGGGACCAGTTCCCACTGCTGTCTGTAAGAAGTTTATACATCCTTCCCGTGACCACGTGGGTTTCCCTTGGGTGCTCCAGTTCTCACCCGTGTTCCAAAAGACATACAGTTAAGGATAGGGCTGGTAAGTCGTGGGTATGCTATATTGCCGTCGAGAGTGTAGCGACACTTGAGGGCTGTCCCCAGCATAATCCTGGGACTGTGTTGGTCATTGATGCAAAATGACACATTTCACTGTACGATTGATGCTTTGATAGACATGCAGCAAATAAAGCTGATCTTTAACTTTACTGTTATTGTGCTGAAGGCTAAAAGGCCAAGTCACTTTCCAATCTTGAAATGAATAGTCAGGGCCTACAAAGGTCAAACTGGTGCTCTATAAAACCATGAGAGATAGGAGCAGAATTAGTTTATTCAGCCCGTCTGCCTTTCCATTATGGCTGATTTATAATCTTCCTCAACCCAAAGCTCCTGTCTTCTCCCCGTAACTTTTGACATCCTTTGTTCTATCCTCGATTTTTATTTAGAGATATTGCCTTCCAGCCCCTTCAGCTGTGTTGCCAGCAACACTAGCCTAATCACAGGGCAATTGACCATGGCTAATTAACCTACTAATTGGTACATCTTTGGATTGTGGGTGGAAACTGGAGCACTCAGAGAAAACCCATGCTCTCTGTTTTCAAAATCCCTAATTATAAAATAAACACAAGCTCAAAGTTCATGCACCAACTTAAGAGCTTGCTGAAGGATCTATGATGATGGGAATGTACTCATCCATTATTGGCAGCTCAGAGGCACATAGCACTTCAGTATTAATTTTCATTCTTCAGTTGGTTAACTTCTGGAGTGTGGTGTGGATGAAACACATGATTGTTAGATAGATTAAGTAATACTTCTTGACCAGAAGTAAAATATAAGCTCATTGTATCCATCCTTGAACTATATGAAGGAACAAAATTTCATGTAACTTTATAGGTATGTATGGTTGAATTTTTATAAACCTCTTGAACTTATACGTGCAACTAGACCAAATGATCCCAAACTCGATGGCCTAGTATGCACCGAGTTAGCTGATCTTAGCAAACCGAATTGACATCCCTGAACATGTTTCTTTAAGACCATAACACACAGCAGCAGAATTAGACCTTTCAAGTTTGCTCCAAAGTTCAAAGTTGAAAGTACATTTATTAGCAAAATAAGTATACTAAATTCAATATTGAGATTTGTTTCCTTACAGGCAGCCCCAAAACAAAGAAATCCAAAAGAACCCATTAAAAAGGCCATCAAACACTCAATGTGCAGAAAAAAACGAAGCATACAAACAATAAATCTAAACAAATAGCATTCAGAATTGAAGTTCACAAAAGTGCACACACAAACACCATTCTTTTGTTGTTGATTTATTATCCTTCTCAACCCCAGTCTCTTGCCTTCTCCCCATAACAAGCAACACCCTTATTAATCATGAACCCATTAACCTCCACTTTAAATATACCAAATGACTTGGCCTCCACAGCTGTCTGTGGCAATGAATTCCTCAAACTCAATACCCGATGGTTAAAGGAATTCCTCCTCTTTGCAGTTCTAAATGGATGCCCATCTTCTCTGAGGTTGTATCCTCCGGTCCGAGACTCCCCCACCATCGGAAACAACCCCTTCATGTCCACTCTATCCAGGCCTTTTAATATTTGATAGGAAGTTCCTTCAGGCTAGGAATGAGAAAATTCAACTAATTTATTGAAAATGGCATCTGTATGAACACCACCAGACAATGGAGCATGATAACCATCACAGTAGATATCCTAACAGCACTTAGTGTTCTTCCAAGGGAACCACAACCTTGTCATGGTTTGGAGGTTTGTGTATCTCAGTGATCCTGTTGGCTGGAGTCAGGGCTTTATGCTTTGTAGGATCACCCATGCCAAATAGATCAAAGGGTAGAGAACAGACTAAGAGTTGTCCAGCGGTCCTCCAGGTTTGGGGGTTCAGCTCAGGGCTGTCAACCCTGACTGCTAAAACAAAATTCTTACGGAAACAGCAATGAAGAATCCTTCTACACCTGAATGCGATGGTATTCCTGAGTCTCCACCCGGGACTTGCATGACTGACAGTAGTGAAAACCACAAGGAAACTATTGACATAATGAAGGAAGCCCTTAACATCACCAGAGGTGGAGGACCTTCATTGCTGTCTTAAACCCCAGCGACGTAACAGGCAGTAAGGGAAGAAGTTTGTGTTGCAGTCCGATCACAAAGGATAAGTTCTTGGGACCACACATCCATAAAATAATCTTTATTAGTCCAACACATTCAGAAGAGAAGAAGATTAAAATAAGAGAAGAGATGCATAATTTTTTGTCGTAAGTTTGCTATTTTACCAATATTTTATGCATAAATAAGCTTACTGAACTTGTGAGCATATCACATTAATCAGAAAAATGCTCATCTGAGCTGCTGATTGACACCAGTACTCCAAGATTTTTTTAAATCAATAAAACTTGAGAGAAATAAAGATAGCAATTATATTTGTTGTATGGAATAAAGTCTTTTTCTATGTGCATTTAGAATAATTAATTTGATTGAGCACAGATCCAGCATACGCAGTTTATGTTACAAAATTCAGACAATGTTAAATAATATTTTAGATTTTTTTTGTGTGTATCAAGCTCAATCTTTGCCAAAGGGATAGATCTCCACCTTTTCACTTCTAACAACAATGTTCTTTTATTACAGCACTGAAATAGCAAACTCTCAATTGTAAAGTATGAGTTTACCATCAGAGATGCAAAATCAGTCCAGCATTGCAGAAAAAAATGTTTTAACTGTTTACCACCATCATCGAATATCCCATGTCAAAACTGAAAAATATTTACCACTTGAATTTTATCAGCTCTAAATAATACTGAAAAATTCTCAGCACAGGTGCATGTCAAATTCAAAAATGTTAGAAAAAGGAAACTGCGTAATGAAGAGCCCTGATGAAGGGTTTCAGTCTGAATACTTGACTTTATTTCTCTCCATAAGACCATAAGACCTGGGAGCAGAATTAGGCCATTTGGCCCATTGAATCCTCTGCACCATTCCATCATGTTTGATTTAGAGTCATAGAGGGCACAGGTTTAAGGTGCTTGGAAGTAGGTACAGAGGAGATGTCAGGGGTACGTTTTTTACGCAGAGAGTGGTGGGTGAGTGGAATAGGCTGCCAGCAATGGTGGTGGAGGCGGATACGATAGGGTCTTTTAAGGGACTCCTGGATAGGTACATGGAACTCAGAAAAATGGAGGGCTATGGGTAACCCTAGGTAATTTCTAAAGTAGGTACATGTTCGGCACAGCATTGTGGGCCAAAGGGCCTGTATTGTGCTGTAGGTTTTCTGTGTTTCTATGTTTCTAGAAGTACAGCTTAGAAACAGGCCCTTCAACCCATCTAGTCAATGCTGAACCATTTAAACTGCCTACTCCCACTGACCTGCACTTGGACTATCACCCTCCATACCCCTCCCATCCATGTACCTATCCAAACTTCCCTTAAACGTGGAAATCGAGCTCGCATGTACCACTTGAGCTGGCAGCTCATCCCACACACTCATTACCCTCTGAGTGAAGAAGTTTCCTCTCGTGTTCCCTAAAATATTTCACCTTTCGCCCTTAATGCATTACCTCTGGTTGTAGTCCCACCCAACCTCAGTGGAAAAAGCCTACTTGTATATACCCTATCTATACCTCTCATAATTTTCTATGTCTCTATCAAATCTTTTACATCCCAAGTTCATAAACCCTCTCAATCCCATTATCCTGCCTTTTCCCTGTAACCATTGATGCCCGGACTCACCAAAAAAACAGCTCAACCTCCACTTTAAATATACCCAAATACTTGGCCTCCACAGCCATCTGTGGCAATGAATTCCACAGATTCACCACCCTCTGGTTAAAGAGATTCCTCCCCATTTCTGTTATAAGGGGCTCATAGCATCCTCCTAGCTTCTCCATAGATACAGCATGAATAGCTGAGTTCCTCCAGCATTTTACAGTTGTTACCCAGGATTTCCTGCATCTGTAGAATCTCTTGTAGTTATAATAAAGAGTTGCACCTTTTAAAATAAAATAATAGAATTAATAGTAGAAATAATGTAAAATGATAGAGTTCATTGGATTTATGGATTTATGGATTTGTGGAATTAAAGAAATTCACGTCACAGTGTTTTTGGATCCAGTATATCTCGAGCAGCCTAAAAGCTTCTTTAAGTTAACCTCACCTCCCAGCCCTCGATCCAGCGCTTCAGGGCTATGGCTCATTAATCTGTTAACCAGATAAGTAGTGAGAGCCTCTGCCTCGACCATCCTTTCAGCCTTTGAGTTTCAGACCCCCCACTACACGATGAGTGAAAAAGATTTTCCACACCTCTGCTCTAATCCTTCTCCCAATTGTGCTTTGACAGTCATGGGCCACAGATTGACAGGAATCAGTAATCATGTTGGTTATCTGAAATAGCTGAATTCAATGTTGAGTATTGGGTAGCTGGTCTGATTCTGATAGGGTTTATACAGTGACTGGTAGGGCACTGACTAATGAATACCCTGTCACCACTGAGGTCTCGTCACCAGGACAGTGAGCTGTTTATTGTTTACCTGTGCTGTGCATGACATGCATTTTAAATTATATTTTATTAACTTAGTTATGGTAAAGTTTTTTTTATGTGCTGCGTGTGATATACGTTTTTGGTGCACCATGCCCTCGAGGAACATTGTTTCATTTGGTCGTGTATTCAGATGACAATAAACCGGAATGAACGCGCGTTGTGGAACAGGGGCACCTGGGAGTACAAGCGTACAGTGGGCAGCGTGGTGAAGGAGGTCTTTCGCATTCTGACCTTCATCAGTCAGGACATCAAGTCTGGTAGCAGGGATACAAACAAAATGCTTTGGACTTCAACAGGTCAGGCAGGATCTATGGAGAGGAATAAACAGTTGATATTTCTGACCGTGACCTTTCATTGGGACCAGCAAATTTGCGTCATTAGTGACAGTGACAATAAACTAATTTTAATTCAGCTGTAACATCAGTCATAAAATGGTGTAATATTCATATTTTCTTATTTAGGAAATGTATAAACTATGATATCAATTATGTTGCAGTAAGAATGGGTGTTGCTTAAGTTGATAATTTGTGAAACAGGAAGAGAGGTGAGTGGCTATAACGATTAAGAAGAAAAGAGACAATGTATATTATGTCTATTTGCTCAAAGTAATATTCCAGTAAGCCATCAGAGATGCCAGTCAGAAAATAGAAAATACATCTGATTTAAACTTTGATGCCTGGGCCTGTTATGCAGTTGCATTTTCCTAGACCTCTGTGGTAATCATCTTCATTTTAGAATCATAGAGTAATATGGGATGGACAGAGCCTTCAGTGCAATTAGTACATACTAATAATGATATCCACCCTGATTTCCCAGCCCATGACATTCTAAACCACTCCCTCCTTAAACCTATCCAAGTGCTTTTTAAATGATGCTGTTCTACTGTCTCAACCATTTCCACTGGCAGCTCATTCTATGTTCAAAGGTTCGAAGTTTCATTTATTATCAAAGTAAACAACTGTGAAATTCTTCTCCAGATAGTCACAAAACCAAGAATGAAAAGAACAGCAGCACAGTCATCAACCTTAAATCCCCCCTCCCCACACAAAAAAATGAATAAAAACAGAACAGGCACATCGACCCCCAAATTCCCCTCCCCTGCATGAGAAAGATGGGTTGAGGAAACACAGAATATAAAAAAACCGATAAGATTGAAGAAGTCTATAGTCCAAGTCAATAACCAGAATGCAGAAAACAGGGTAACATTCCCTCTTCCACCCATCAGGAGCACTGCAAACGCAGCAAGTTTATCATTGTCAGTGATCTCTCCCATCTGTCCAACAATCTCTTAGATCTCCTACCATAAGGTTAGGAGGAGCCATAGCATTAGGACAAGAACTGTTAGGATGGGAAACCGCCCCTTCCCCCAGGACATGAGACTACTGAACTCTTTCTGACCACCCAGCTCTCATCACGTATGAAGGGCCAGTAGTATCATGCAGTTTCTTTTTAACTTTTGTGGCAAATGCACCTTATTACTTGTTAATTTATTCGATGTAATGTTACATTATGTGTTGTGTGTGAGTTATACATGTGTACTGTGCACTTTGGTTCTGAGGAACATTGTTTCATTTAGCAGTATACATGTAGAAAATTGAATGACAATGAACTAGAATTTGATCTGGGCCCTCTATCCCATGGAAAAGACTGTTCCATCCCCCTTATCTAGGCTTCTCATTATTATAAACATTTCTATGAGGTCACCCCTCTTTCTCCTACATTCCAAGGAATTAAGATATATCCTGGAAAACCTCTCCTTATATCCTAGGCTCTTGAGACCTGGTAACATTCTTGTAAATCTTTTCTGCACACTTTCCAGTTTAACTATATCCTTTCCATAATGGGTGACTAAGATTGTGATGAACTGCTTTGAAAGGTTGGTAATGAAACATATCAACTCTTCCCTGAGAAGCAACTTGGATCTGCTAAATTTGCCTACTGGCACAACAGGTTGTCCTCAACCATCAGGCTCTTGGAGCAGAGGGGATAACCTCACTCAACTTCACTCGTCCCATCACTGACCTGTTACCACAACCTATGGACTCACTTTCAAGGACTCTTTATCTCATCTTCTAAATATTTATTGCTTATTTATTATTATTATAATTATTACTACTTTTCCTTTCTTTTTCTTTTTGTACGTGTGCAGTTTGCTGCATTTGCACATTGGTTGTTTGCCTGTCCTGTTGGGAACTGTATATCATTGATTCCATTGTGTTTCTTGTATTTACTGTGATTGCCCACAAGAAAAAGAATCTCAGCGATGTATATGATGACATATAATTACTTTGATAATAAAGTTATTTTGAACTTTGAGATCAGTCCTTAGTACTACAAGTCTGCCAATGAGTTAACATCATTTTCTTGTCCAATATCAGTCATAAACTGAAGCGAGCTGTTTATTTATTGTGATATAGCACAGAATAGGCCATTCAGGCTCTTCAAGCCATGGCAGCCAGCAACCCCTGATTTAACCCTAGCCTAATCGTGGGATAATTTACAATAACCAGTTAACCTACCAACTGGTGCATCTTTGGACAGGGGGTAGAAACCAGAGCACCTGGAGGAAACCCACACGTGTTCACGGGGAGAGCGTGCAGACTCAGAATCAGAATCAGGTTTAATATCACCCACATATATCATGAAATTTGGTAACTTTGCCGCAGCAACACAATGCAATACACAATAATAAAGAAAAATAAAGAGTAGGCCATCAGGCTCGATGGGCCAGATGGCCTACTCCTGCTCCTATTTCTTATGTTCTTACATTTAAAACTGAATTACAATTGCAATTATATATGCTAAATAGTTAAATTAAATAAGAAGTGCAAAAACAGAAATAAAGAAGTAGTGAGGTAGTGTTCATGGGTTCAATATCCATTCAGAAATCCGATGGCAGAGGGAAAGAAGCAGTTCCTGAATCATTGAGTACGTGCCTTCAGGCTTCTGTACCTCTTTCCTGATTAATAGTGGTGGGAATTGAACCCAGGTCACAGGTATAATAAAGCATCGTACTAACCACTATGCTACCGTGCCTGCTGAAGTCCTGAAGAATGTTTAATGATAATTCTTTGAGCAAGCAGAATAGACCAAGGATAATTGGTTGATGTTGTGCACTTGGATTTTCAGAAGGCCTTTGACAAGGTGCCACACATGAGGCTGCTTAACAAGCTACAAGCCCATGGTATTACAGGAAATATTCTAGCATGGTTAAAGCAATGGCTGAATGATGTAAGGTATAGAGTGGGAATAAAGGGATTTTCTTCTGGGTGGCTGCCAGTGACTAGTGGTCTGTATTGGAACCAATCCTTTTTAAGCAAAATGTCAATAATTTGGATGATGGAATTGATGGCTTTGTTGCAAAGTTTGCAGATGATATGAAGATAGGTGGAAGGGCAGGTAGTTTTGAGGAAGTAGAGAGGCTACAGAAGGACTTAGATGAGAAGAATGAGGAAAGAAAGCAATGAAATACAGTGTTGGAAAGTGTATGGTTGATGCACCATCAATAACTCTCGGAGACGTGAGGCGAGAGATAGGCTTTTATTAGCTGGAAGAGAGCACTGTCAGCAGCAAGAGACCATCACACAACATCCTGGAGACTGAGGGAGGAGCAGTGTCTCCAATCGCCTTTATACCGGGGTCTGTGGGAGGAGCCACAGGAGCAGTCAGCTGGGGTGGGGAGGGGTGTGTCCAGACAGGTATATGTAGTTCACCACAATGGTCATGCATTTTGGTAGAAGAAATGAAAGGGTTTACTACTTTCTAAATGGAGAGAAAATACAAAACAAAAACTGACAGGTTGAGTCGATGGTGAGGAAGGCAAATGCAATGTTAGCATTCATTTCAAGAGGACTAGAATGGTTTGGGCTCCTTATCTTAGAAATGATGTGCTGCAACTGGAGAGGGTTCAAAGATGGCTCTCAAAAATGATTCCAGGATTAAATGGCTTTGTCATATGAAGAGTGTCTGATGGCTCTGGGCCTGTATCCACTAGAGTTCAGAAGAATGAGGGGTGACCTCATTGAAACCTTTCAGATGGTAAAAAGCCCTAATAGAGTGGATGTGGAGAGGATGTTTCCTATAGTAGGAAAGTATAAGACCAGAGGACACAGCCTCAGAATAGAGTGGAGTCCATTCAGAAGGGAGATGAGGAAGAATTTCTTTAACCATAGACTGGTGAATCAGTGAAATGCTTAGCCACAGGTAGTAGCTGTGGAGGCCAAGTCTTTATGTATATTTCAGGCAGATGTTGATAGATTCTTGAATAGTCAGGGCACGAAGGGATAAGGGGAGAAGGCAGGAGATTGGGCTGAGAGGAAAATTGGATCAGCCTTGTTGAAATGGCAGAGCAGACTCAATGGACCAAATGGCCAAATTCTGCTCCAATATCTTATGGTCCTATGGTCTTGTTTCTAACCCAGCAAGATAGATTACCTCATCTTCTACAACTTCGCCTTTGTTTGTCCAATTTCAGCATATCTCTGCTTTAATTATCATTTCTGCCTTCGATCCTGGCCCATTGATTGCCTTATGTGCCTGCTACCCTTCATTCTTCCTTAAAAAGTTAATCTCATTCAAAGTAATTCTACCCATAAGCTAACTACACCAAGCCTGCTCTCTAACGCAATAAACTGCAGGATATTGAGTTGTGTTTGAGGAGCAAAAGATCCTTGGAGCATACTTTCACAGTGTATACCTCGAAGAATAGGTCAATAAGATGGCTGTAACGACATTCAGCATGCTTTTCCCTTTTACTCAAGGCATAAATTATAAGAGCAAAACCACTAAAATAAGCCTATATTACTAGTTAGGCCACAGCTTGATTACTACATGCAGTTCTAGCCACCACATTACAGGAAAGATGTGATTATAGTGGAGAGAGTGCAAAGTCGACTTCAGAGGATGTTGTAAGGATGTTAAAATTATAGCTGTGAGGAGGAAAGGTAAAGTTGTTTTCATTGGGTGAGGCAAGGCTGAAAGGAGACATAATTGAGGTTTGCAAGATTATGAGGGGCCAACATGGAGTATTTATGAATGACCTGTTCCAAGACAGAGAGTGCAACATAACAGGCAGAAATTTGAAACAATTCCGAGCAGATTAGTTGGAACGTTTTTCATCATGAGTGCTATGGCTGTCTGTAACAACAACGCTGCACCCAGCTTCAAGACCACTGTTCCCTCTAAACCGCGCAGATGCAGGCACGCAGTAACTGAAATGCTTCCACACACGTAGCCCTTGTTGCCATAAAACTGGAGTTTTATTTTATATATAATGTCAATATAAATTTGAAATTATGCTGATATAATTTTGTTATTTATTTTAATATAACAGTGAATACCCTGTAATTAATTGTGTGTTAGTGAATATAATCCATAAATTTTCTAAATAATAAACGTACCTCAACCTTTACTTTGAAACATTTTAGCGCTTCAATGTATTTATATTGTCAGTTTGTTAAGTTGCATCACTGTTACAAGTTGTAACAATAAGAAATCTGGTTACATCACCTTCTGGTATGGGGGGAGACACTACACAGGATTGGAAAAAACTGCAGTAAGTTGTTAACTCGGCTAACTCCATCGTGAGTACTAACATCCCCACCATCAAAAGGTGATGCCTCAAAAAGACGGCATCTGTCATTAAGGACCCCCATCACCCAGGACATGCCGTCTTTTTGTTGCTACCATCAGGGAAGGAGGTACAGAAGCCTGAAAACACACACTCAATGTTTCAGGAATAACTGTTTCCCCTATGCCATCAGATTTCTGAATGGACAATGAATGCATGTACATCACCTCGGTGTTTTCTTTTTCTTTTTTTGCTCTTTTTGAGCTACTTATTTTGAATATATATATTGCTGATTGTAATTTATAATTTTTCACTATATGCTGCATTGCACCGCTGCCACAAAATGACATATTTCATGATATATGCCAATGACGTTAAACCTGATTCTGATAACAGGTTTCTGAAAGGGGGCTGGTGACAGAAATCATTGTCATATTTAACCATATGTACATGAATAACCAGAATTTGAATGGCTGTCCATGCAGTGCAGGAAGGTAAGATCAGAATTGGTAGGTCTTTAGGAACGTCTTACACCTAACACTTTGACTGAGAGTTAAATAAAATCATAAAATGCTGAAAATACCAGTCAGAACATAGAAATCTACAGCACATTACAGGCCCTTCAGCCCACAACATTGTGCCGACCATATAACCAACTCTAGGAACTGCCTAGGATTTCCCTGCCACATAGCCCTCTATTTTTCTAAGTTCCATGTACCCATCTTAGAGTCTCTTAAAAGACCCTATTGTATCCGCTATTGTAACACGCTAGAGGACAAAGATATTTCAGTCTATGATGTTTCATCCAGCTCCAGTTCTCAATAAAGGCCATTGATCTGGAATGTTAGCCCTCTTTCTTACCTCATGGACACTGCCTGACCTGCTGAGTGTTCCATCATTTTCTCTTTCCATTTCATATTTCCACTGTCTGCTGTTTTTGCTTTTCTTTGACTGAGTATTTGGGTAAAATTAGTCTTTGACTCCATTGTCTCCATTCATTTCCGTGAAAGACTTGCGATATTCCTTGCTAAAAGTGTACTATAAATATGCTATTTAATTGGAGACTGCAATGCTCTGGTCTGGTGGCTACTATGGCAAACAGCTAAATACTACAGAGACTTTTAAGGTCTTAATGGATATGACAAGACAGCTAAACTGAAATCATCCAACTTTCTCATATTTTTAGAGCTGCAAGAACTGGTATCTTGTAGGCCAGTGATTTTATTATAGTATGGTGCACAATTCTGAAAGAACTCAGAAGGCCAGGCAGCATCTATGGAGGGGAATAAACTGTCAATGTTTCAGGCCGAGACCCTTCATCAGGACTGGAGAAGAAGGGGGAAGAGGCCAGAATAAGCAGGTGGGTAGATGAAGGAGAGGCGATGAAGAGAGAAGCTGAAAGGTGAAAGGTGGAAGAGGTAAAGGGCTAAAGAAGAAGAAATCTGATGGGAAAGGAGGGTGGACAAAGGAGGAGGTACACCAAAGGGGGATGATAGGTAATTGTGGAGAAGTGAAGAGGTAAGAGGGGGAGTAAGAATGGGGAATGGAAAAAGAGCGAAGCGGGGAGGGGGGGTGGGAGAAATTATCAGAAGATGGAAAAATAAATATCCATGCCATCAGGTTGGAGGCTACCCAGACCGAGTACGAGGTGTTACTCCTATAACCTGAGACTGGCATCATCATGTCAGTCGAGGAGGCCATGGATCAACATGTTGGAATGGGAATGGGGATTGGAATTAGAATGGTTGGCCAGCAGGTATTCCCCACTGTTGCAGGCAGAACAAAGGTTCTCTACAAATCAGTCCCCCAAACTTTGTCACTAATGTATTGGGAACACCTGATAAAGTACATGATCCTGACAGAGTCACAGCTGAGGTGTTGCCTCACCTCCTCCCTCACCACCGTTCAGCTGAGGCAAAAATTCACCTGCAAGTTTGTCGGGAAGTGGAGGGGGAACCACTTAAACTGCCTATTCCCATCGACCTGCACTGGGACCATACCCTCCATACCCCTACCATCTATGTACACATCCAAACTTCTCTTAAACTTATAAAATGAATTTGCATGCACCACTTGTGCTGGCAGCTGGTTCTACACTCTCACCACTCTCTGAGTGAAGAAGGTTCCCCTCATGCTCCCCCATAAACTTTTCACCTTTCACCCTTAACCCATGATATCTAGTTGTAGTCTCACCAAACTCAATGCAAAAAGCCTGCTAGCATTTATCCAATCTATACCCCTCATTATTTTGTCAACCTCTATCAAATCTCCTCTCAACCTTCTATGCTCCAAGGAATAAAGTCCCAACCTATTCAATCTTTCCTTATAACTCAGGTCCTCCAGTCTCTGTACTCTTTCAATCTTATTTACATCTAGATGTCCAAAACTGCATACAATCCTCCAAATCAGTCCTCAGAAAGCAGAAGATTCTTCTCAGTCTTCTCTCCCAGTTCTAGTTCTGTATGTTGTTACCTTTACCAAACATTCTCTATCTTCTCTGCTTCTCCGCAACTTGTTTTAAGTAACTTTACCTAATTCAGAAAGATCATCAGTCTGAAATGTTAACCTGCTGAGGATTTTTCAGTATTTACAAAGTTTTGCTCTTTTTTCCTCAGTAAACTGCTTATAAAGTGTGAAATAAATGTATAATATTTTCTTTACACAGTTTGTCTACTTTTGCACGTCAGTTGTTTGTCAGCATTTGTTGGTTTATGTATAACTTTTCATAAGTTCTTCTGTATTTCTTTTTTTCTCTGTAAATACCTACAAGAAAATGAATCTCAAGGGTGGCATAGTAGCATAGTGGCTAGTGCAATCATTTTACGTTGCCAGTGATCACTGACTGAGGTTCAATTCCACCACTGTCTGTAAGTAGTCTATACGTTCTCCCTCTGATTGCACGGGTTTCCTCCAGGTGCTCCAGTTTCCTCCCACTTTCGAAAGATATACAGGTTAGGGTTAGAACATTATCTCACTACTTTTGCTCAATTCATTTAATTTATACAGAGGGAGATAGAGATATCTTTCTTACATAATTTATAGTGCATTTAATGTATTGCTCCCACAAAGCAACAAATTCCATGACATATGACAACAATAATAAACGTGACTCTGGTTCTGAGCTGATCTGGCAAATATATACATAGCTTGATAGTAAATTCACTTTGATCTTGGTCACCTGTAGACTGTAGAAGGAAGTAGGATTTACCACTGAAAGGGAACCAAACAGTTAAATTGTGTTCACTTTGTTTAATGGGAGCATATGCCTTCTTTCAGTCTTCGACCTGTACTTTATCATAGGTAAAAATGCCTCCTTGGCTGGTTTCCATTCAGTGCTCGCCTCAATATAGCCCTTTGTCAGCATGTAACCAGATGCAAGTCTAAAATACTTGCTCTTTTCTTTCCAAAAGAATACTTGCTCTGCATAAAGATAAACTTGGCTCAGGACACAGGCTGGTCCTTCCTCTTAGGAGCAAGAAACATGGTAAGAGTATCTGATATAGAGATTCATATTAAAGATCATGGACATGTCCAAGTTTAATATCTTCAATTGCATCAACTGAAATCCTATGCCACACCGTGCTGACAAGTAAAGTTCTTAATTACTTGTATGAATTTGCGTAGAGCTAATTGTACAATTCAGTTAAACTTATCTGAAGACACAAGCCTCTTGGCTAGTGCTGCTGAAATTGCTATAATATACTGGAGCAAGCTTCATGAGCAATGTTCATAAGTTCAAATCTGTTGTAAATTAACTTTACTACAGTTAATGCAATTTATACAAATCAAGAGGAAACGGGAAAATCCATCATTTAGTCCAGTTTGGAGGGAAATTGGACATTAAATGATATTGATGACAGGACGAATAGTACAAGCTTTATTACGGGCAGTGTTGTTGGAACACAATAGTGGTTCTGTTGCATTTTTATAATGGTGACAATGTCTAGTCTCCTGGCAGATAACTGCAATACAGTACAGCTTTTATGTACTTCTAGTAGTGTGCAAGAAACAGGGGCCATTCATTGTGCAATGCAGCATTTACAGACACAGCACAAAAAAATGTTCCTGTTTGTGCCTTGTATGATCAGCATAGTCCACAAGCATTTTTGAATTGCTAGAAATGGAAACTTGAACAGTTTTTTTCTGATTCTGTGTAAATAATTGCTTTTTTTGTACTCATTCATAATGTTTTCATTGGTGCAATGGGGAAATAAAATATCAAGCAGCTCTTTCTGCTTTTATCACATTTCTATAGAAAGACAATGAGCGGGTAATTGAGATAAATGCCAGCGGGTTATTTTCTGCCTCTGGAGTTTTGAAAAGGAGGAGGCAATGGAATAGGTTACAGTTATTGGAAGAACAATCCCATCCTCTTTTTACACACCCACACTCAGTGGCCAATTTATTAGGTACCTGTACCTAATAATCTGGCCACTGAGTGTATGTTCATGGTTTTCTGCTGCTGTAGCCCATCCACTTCAAGGTTCAATGCGTTATTTGTTCAGAGATGCTGTTGCAGCGTGTGGTTCTCTGAGTTACTGTCACCTTACTGTCAGCTTGAACCAGTCTGACCATTCTCCTCTGACCTCCCTCATTAACAAGGCATTCTCACCCACAGAACAGCCACTCACTGAATATTTTTGGTTTTTTTGCACCATCGCTGTAAAATCTAGAGATAGTCGTGTGTGGAAAATCCCAGGAGATCAGCGGTTTCTGAGATTCTCAAACCACCCGTCCGGCACCAACAAACATTCCACCATCAAAGCCACTTAGATCACATTTCTTCCCCGTTCTGATGTTTGGTCTGAACAACAACTGAACCTCTTGACCATGCCTGCATGCTTTTATGTATTGAGTTGCTGCCACGTGATCGGAAGATTAGATATTTGCATTAACAAGCAGGTGTACAGGTTTACCTAATAAAACAGCCATTGAGTGTGTGTTACAGTTATTGGAAGACAAACCCCATATTATTTTTACATAAATTTCACATTCAGATTATTATTCCATCTGACTATACAGGTCATACTAATCATGTTGGTGTGAATGACAATATTTTCTATCATTAATGAATTTTCTGTATTTGAATGTACAATAAAAGTATATTTAAATTTATGTTTGTTACATGGGTCACCAGAAATTCTGATGCAATACAACATTTAAGCCACATATGAAACCAACAAATCAATAGTTACCTCTGCTAGTACTGGTTTATTATTGTCACATATGCGAAGATACAGTAAACAGCTTATCTGGCATACTGTCCATACAGATTAGATATTTACACAGTGCATTGAACTCGAATCAGGTAAAATGGTGGCATACACTCAGTGGCCACTTTATTAGGTACCCCTGTACACCTGCTCATTAATGCAAATTTCTTAATCAACCAATCATGTGGCAACACCTCAATGCATAAGAGCATGCAGACATGGTCAAAAGGTTCAGTTGTTGTTCAGGCCAAACAATAGAATGGGGAAGAAATGTGATCTAATTGACTTTGACCATGGAATGATTGCTGGTGCCAGACAGGGTGATCTAAGTATCTCAGAAACTGCTGATCTCCTGGGATTTTCACATACAACAGTCTCTTGAGTTTGCAGAGAGTGGTGCAAAAAAAAACATCCAGTGAGCAGCAGTTCTATGGATAAAAACAGCTTTTTAATGGGAGAGATCAGCAGGGGATGGTTCAGAGACCAGGAATAGGGGAGAGGTCAGACTGGTTCAAGCTGACAGGAAGATGATAGAAATTCAGATAACTATGCATTACAGCAGTGGTGTGCAGAAGACTACCTCTGAACACACAACACTTTGAAATGAATGAGCTCCGAAACCAGAAGAGCACGAGCATGTGCTCGGTGGCCTTTTCATTACGTACAGGAGGCACCGAATAAAGAGGCCGCCAAGAGTATTTTCATGATACAAGCCATCAAAGATTCTAATGCACCACCACACTTGACTAATATATGAAAGCAGCAAGTCAGAAGTTACTCACATTGATATTGGTTTATTATTGTCAAATGTACCAAGGTACAGTGAGCAGCTTGTTTTACATACTGTTCATACAAATCAAAGCATTACATAGTGCATTGATTTAGAACCAGGTCAGAGTATAACAAGTAACAAAATACACATCAGATATTTCCTAGCACTTGTTTTGGTGTTGCATTTTAGTTCATAGAGTCTTAGAGCTCTACCGCACAGAAACAGGCCCTTTGGCCCATCTAGTCCATGCCGATCTGTTATTCTCCCTGAGATCTGGCTGCCAAGATATGGAAAATAGTCAGTATTTTCTGTCTTGCAATGGACCTTTATGTGGAGAATTGTGCACCATGAGCAGATTGTGGATGTTTAATGTAAGGCCTATCCTTCAGTCTGCCACAGAATCAGGTTTAATATCATTGGCAGATGTCGTGAAATTTGTTATTTGCAGCAGTAATACTATACATTATAATAAAAACTATAAATTACTAAATGAAGTATATATAAATAAGAAAAAGTAAGTTGTGCCAAAAGGGAGGGGAAAATAGTGAGGCAGTGTTCATGTGTCCATTACCCATTCAGAAATCTGATGGTGGAAGGGAAGAAGCTGTTCTTGAAACGTTGAGAGTGTGTCTTCACCCTCCTGTAGCTCCTCCGTGATCAATGAGAAGAGGGCATGTCCTGGGCGATGAGCTTCTTGATATTGGATGCTGTCTTTTTGAGACACCACCTTTTGAAGCTGTGGAGCTCAATCTCTGCACATGAACATAATTCAATGACTCAGGTTGGGATGATCTTGTTTCTGGAGTCCAGATGACAAAGGCTAATAAATTCCCATTCAAGGATCAAGGATCAACGTTTTCCATCATATACATTTACATGGCTGTAGGGTGTTGGTGCAATAGGCAACAAAAACAACAACATTCAACAAAGAATAAAGAATAAAGAATTATAACAACAACATAAAAAAAGTTAAAGCCTAAAGTCTGTTCCGAGCCTTATAGGCTCATCGGGCCAGTGCTTATGCCGGTTTCCGTGGCGTGAAGTGACTGAGAGTACGAGACTCCCCCCCACCCCCAGATAGGACGTCAGTCTATTGCGAGGTTAACCCCCAGCATTTTGCTGGTACCCATTTTCATCTGGGTGGACTGGAGCAATGTGTGGTTAAGTGCCTTGCTCAGGGACACAACACGTTGCCTCGGCTGGGGCTCGAACTCACAACCTTCAGATCACTAGTCCAACGCCTTAACCATTTGGCCATGTGCCACACATAACAACAACATTCAACAAGAGAAAAGAATAAAGAATTATGTAATAATTCACTCACAGCTGAGCTCAATAACTTTTATGCTGGTTTTCACTGTCAAAACATAGATGCAATTTCTCAAACTCCCACAGCCTCAGATGAGCCCGTGATTTCAGTCTCTGAGGCTGTCAAGAGAACGTCGTTCAGGAAGGCGAGTCCACAGAAAGCCCAGGTGGGGTACTAGGCTGAGTACTGAAAACTTGTGCTATGCAACTTGCTGGAGTGTTCACTGATATGTTTAACCTGTCACTCCACGGTCTGAGATACCCACCTGTCTCAAGCAGATCTCAGTTATACCTGTGTTGAAGAAGTTGTAACCTGCCTCAATGACTATTGTCCAGTAGCAATCAGATCCCCAGGTAGGGATTGTTTCGAGAGGTGGGTGATGAAGCACGTCAGCTCCTGCCTGAGGAGTGACTTGGATCTGCTCCAATTTGGCCACCGGCACAACACATCCACAGCAGATGTCATTTCATTGGGTCTTCACTCAACATGGAAACATCTGGGCGGTGAAGATGCATACGTCAGGATGACAGCTCTGCATTCAGTGCTATCATCCCCTCAAAACTAATCAATAAGCTTCTCACCTTGGTCTCAATAACTCCTTGTGCAAGAGGATTCTCACCTTCCTCACTTGCAGACCCCAGTCATTTCGATTAGCAACAACATCTCCTCCACAATCTCCATCAGCACAGGTGCACCACCAGGGTGTGTGCTTAGCCCCCTGCTCTGCTTGCTTTATACTTATTACTGTGAGGCTAAGCACAATTCCCTTGCCATATTTAAGTTTACTGACAGTACTACTGAATCAAAGGTAGTGATGAATCAGCATATAAGAGGGAGATTGAGAATCTGGCTAAGTGGTGCTATAACAGCAACCTCTCCCTCAATGTCAGCAAAACCAAATACCTGATTATGGACAGCAGGAGGAGGAAATTGGAGGTCAATGAGCCAGTCTTTATCAGGGATCAGAGGTGGAGAGGGTTTAAATTCCCCAGTGTTATCATTTCAGATGATCTTTCCTGAGTCCAGCACATAATTGCCGATACAAAGAAGGCTCAGCAGCACCTCTACTTTCTTAGAAGTTTGTGCAGATATGGCAGGTACTCTAAGACTTTGACCAAATTATCAATGTGAGGTGGAGAGTATCATGCCTGGTTGCACCACAGCCTGGTACGGGAACATCAATGTCCTCGAATGGAACAACCTACAAAAAGTGCCGGAAACAGCCCATTCAATCATAAGTACTGCATTCCCCTCCACTGAGCATATTTGCAGGAAACAATGTCGCAGGAAAGCAGCCCCCATCATCCAGGGCCCCCACCATCCAGGCCAAGTTCTCTTCTCACTGCTGCAATCAGAAAGAAGGTAGAGGAGCCTCAAGTATCACATGACCAGGTTCAGGAACAGTTAATACCCCTCAGCATAAGGTTCTTTAACCAGAGGGGATAGCTCCACTCACCCCAACACTGAACTGTTCCTACTACTTATGGACTCACTCTTAAGACCTCCGCAACTCCTGTTCTCGATTTTTATTGTTTATTTTTTATTACTATTTTTATTTTTTCTCCACTCAAGCTGGTAAAACCTAAGGTATGGGAATAGCCAAGCACACTCATTTCTCAACGGTTAGGAACTTTCAGACTATTCTAGTGGTGTTTAGTATTGTGGCTTTCTGGAGATTTACATAAATATTGCTGTCTAGGTCTAATTGTTTAATACTATTGTGCAGTGACTTTGGGATGATACCATTTGTGGATATTACTATTGGAACAATGTATATCCTGTTCATATTCTATAGTCTTTCAATTTCCTCTTTTAGTTCAGCATATTTCTGGTGTTTTTCACATTGATTTCTGGAAGTTATGTGTGTTTGGTATGAATGTATTTACTAAGTAAGCTGTTCTTGCTTGTTTATCCTGTAATATTATATCCAGATGGTTATTATGGATTGTCCTTTCTGTAATAACAGATTGGTTGTAATGTAATTTGTGGGAATCTGACTCTAAAACTGGATCAGGCTTGTATTTATGGTAAGGTGTGGTTTCTTTTGTGAGTTTGTACTTTAAAGCAAGATTTTGGTGAATGGTGTTTGCCACTTGATTGTGCCTGTGTAAGTAATCAGATTGAGTTAAACTGCTGCAGCGTCATATAATTTCTGGTTTCTCTTGGCAATTTCTTCATTTATCTTGAATTTGTTGATCTTTTCTTATGCATTTTTGATACTTTTTTGTGTTAACCACCCAGTCTTGTATTGACACAAGGAAACCCTCTGTTTCTGGGAAGATGTCTTCAACTCTGAGCCAGGCGTTAGAATTAAAACAGATCTGTCATTGCAGATGGGACAACTGTTTGGATATAACAATACAGGATAAACAAGCAAGAACAACTTACTTAATAAATAACATTATTATCTTCATCATTATTATGATTTTTCCTTTTTTTTGTATTTGCATAGTTCGTTGCCTTTTGCACATTGGTTGCTTGTCCATTTTTGTCACATTTGGTTCTTCATTGATTCTAGGGTTTTTCTTTGTACTAACTGTAAATGCCCTTTGTATAATGAATCCCATGATTTTACATGGTGACATATACGTACTTCGATATTACATTTACTTTCAACTTTGAAATTTGAGTTAGAGGTTAAAGTATAGATATGGGAAAATATATGTATCAATACCAGGATGTATTTACAATGTAAACAGCTTTATATTAAAAAAAAATTTAAAATGTTTTACAGTGCAGTTCTTCCTGGAGAAGTGTCCTGGACAGTGTCCTTGTTTATCCTGTATTATTATATCCGGACAGTTATTAAGGATTGTCCTATCTAGAGAAGATGAATTTTACCATTCATCCTGTGGATTAGCTCCACTCCAGTGAGAAGCTTACAACAAGTGAGATGTTGTATTTCAGCAATGAAAATTTCATGATGGTTCTTGCATAGACAAATTAGGATAAGTGAAGACTATGTGCTTATAAACCATAACAAAAATCAATGGAAAGGACCTCAATATAGGGTTCTTCTGCTACTGGAGAATGAGGGGCCACATTGGGTGAGGAAGACCCTCAATTATTGTAGCAGTGAATCATGTCAGAAGGCCACATAAGTGGTAGCAGACCTACTGATGTGTAGGAACATAATAGAACAGTAGAGAAAGCATTGACTATGAATGTAAAGAATGAAAAGGCATTGGACAATTTATTCCTGTAAATTTTTTTTATTTTGAATAAAGTTTATTTTGTTTAAAAAAAAGAAAGATCATTTTTATCCCAATTGTTTTGAGTTACTCACCATAAGGAACCATAATCTTTAGCTATGGCACTACAGGGTTCCCAACCTTTTTTATGCCATGCACCAATACCAGTAAGCAAGGTGTCCAGGTTGACAGCCTCTGCAGTAACGAGATTAGCGGATGCCTGACCATCTCCTTAATGGCAAAATTAACAAAGTTTGAATGAAAGAATTGGGAAGAAGACAGAAAATCTAAAAGAAATGTAAAAAAGAGAAATAAAAAAGAGTAACATTGCAAGGTCAAAGAGTTCCAGCAGCATGCACAAAGAGCGATCTTGGGTAATCTAAGAGAGGAGATGCTTTATTAGAAACCAATGCTGGAATATAAAAGAGCCCCTTCTTTTGAATGGTTCAGGCTTTCTATAAAGTGCAAAAAATGGCTTTTTATCTCCCAGTTAGCTGTTTTAACACTGTTCAGCAATCTTTTCTCTGCAGTTTCTTTGGTGTAAAATAACATTGTACATCAATCTCTCTAATGCTGTTTCTGAAAGATGTACAAAGATAAAGAACTTCAGTTGTAAAGGTGACAGAACAGGGATTGTCAGATTTCCCTGTATAATTGCAATTTTGGTTTCAACACAGTATTCCTTACTAATATCCTCCTACAGTTGACAACATGATGCCCAGCAGGTGTGGGGTTTGCAGTCAGCACTTAAAGGCACACACCACAAATAGCTATGAAATCTATTCTTGGTTGAGGAACCAAGGACTTATCTCTGGAGCGAAGTTGACTTGATAGAAGCATACAAGATAATAAGGGGCATAAATCGAGTAGACAGCCAGAGATATTTTGCCAGGATCGAAATGGCTAATTTGACGGACCACACTTGGAATATTGAGCTAAGTTGCAGTTGCCTCATTATAGGAAGGACGTAGAAGCTTTAGAGAAAGTGTTTAGAAGAAAGTATAGGGTGGGATGTTGGAGATAGATTTCTTACAGAATACAGGGATAATGGCAGGGTTCTTGGCAGTGTGGAGCAGCAGAGGGAATTGGGGCTCATGTCCATAGATCCCCCAAAGTTGTTGTGCAAATTGATAAATTGATTAAGAAGACGTATGGTGTATTGGTGGAGGCAGACACATTAGAACCTCTTAGATAGGCATGTGAATGATAGAAAAGTGGAGGGCTATGTAGGAGGAATTGGTTAGATTGATCTTAAAAGATGTTAAAATATTGGCGCAACTTTGTGGGCTGAAGGGCCTGTATTGTGTTGTAATATTTTATATCCTATATTCTATATGTTGTTTCTGCATGAATGTATACACAGATGATTGACAGGAGTGAGAATACACTTCTAGAGAGTCAACCAGATGTGAACAATGCCCCAAGGAGGCACTGTTTGGGAAAAGAGCCAGACAGATTGGCTGGAACATCAGACAGGTTCTCCTAATGTAAGGTTGCCCAGGTCTCTGCAGCGTATGAATGCCTGAGCTTCAGGAAAACCTGCAGTGCAGAGAGGAGCCAATGCTTGCTCCCTTGCTCCTATGAGCTAAAGTGTATGTAAAACAAGTATAGAACTTAGTTCAGTTTCCCACTGTAGCAGTAAGCAGAACACTTTGAGATGTGGTGCACAGGAAACCTCAATGAAGGCATAGAATGTATTTGCAACTCAATACAGGGGTAATGGCTGGGTTCTTGGAGGAGCAGAGAGAATTGGGGTTCATGTCCATTGATCCCCCAAAGTTGTTGCACAAGTTGATTAAGAAGGAATATGGTTTATTGACCTTTATTAGTCAGAGGATTGCGTTCAAGAGCCATGAGCTAATATTAAAAAACTATAGATCTCTGGTAAGACCACACCTGGAATGTTGTATTCAGTTCCTGTTGCCTTATTATAGGAAGGATGTAGAAGCTTTAGAGAGGGTGCAGAGGAAATTTATCAGAATGCTGCCTGGATTAAAGAGCAGGTCTTACGAGGATAGGTTGAGCGAGTTTGGGATTTTCTCTTTGGAGAGAAGGATAAAAGGTGATTTGAGAGAGATGTACAAGAAGATAAGATCAAGTGGATAGCCAGAGACTTTATCCCAGGGTGAAAATGGCTAATACAAGGGAACTTAATGTTAAGGTGATTGGAGGAAAGTATAGGGGGTTGTCAGAGGCAAGCTTTTTTACATAGAGAGTGATGGGTGCACGGAACACCCTGCCAGGGGTGGTGGTAGAGGCAGATACATTCGGGATATTTAAAAGAACTCTTAAATAGGTGCATAGGTGATAGATAAATGGAGGGCTAATTCAAGCTTCGAACGACGTTATTTTCCTACCTCCTCCATTCTAGTGAAGGCTCTTCAAGCAAAAGGGTTGACACTGCTTCCCTTTCCATAGCTGCTGCCTGACCCATTGAGTATCTGCAGTATTTTTGGTGATAATAAAGAGTGAGTGAAACCTGATTCTTCTGTATATAAATCAAAATTGTTTCTCAGACCAGTGGAGTTGAAAATCCGGCAAGAGGTTTTTTTTTTGTGTTGTGTTGCGATGGAGTCATTTATGTCAGTACCCTGGTAGAGAAATGCAAACCTGTCAAAAGGCAAGAGGAAATAGATTTTCCAAAAATTGCTAACTCAGTCAGAAATATGTATAAAATTGCTCTACTGCAATTTTTGCATTTTTCAATTACATTGAACCATTTTTTTTGAGTTATGTGAGCTAATTCAATGTCTCAGTTGTTTGGCATTTTCAAACACTGAGGTATTGACCAATGCCTCCTCTCGGGTAGTGATGAGGTTACTCTCAGGGTGGAGGAGCAACACCTCATGTTCCATCTGGGTAGTTTCCAATCTGATGATATAAACATTGATAACTCAGCAGTAATCCTTTTCTCTTCTTCTATTCCCTATTCTGGCCTTTTGCCTCTTCTCGTCACTTGCCTATCACCTTTCCCCAGCCGTCCGATGCCCCACCTCCTTCCCTTCCTTCTATGGTCCACTCTCCCTTCCTATCAGATTCCTGCTTCTCCATCCCTTTACCTTTCCTACCCATCTAGCTTCACCTATCACCTTCCAGTTATTCCCCCCCCCCCACCTTTTTATCATGGCATCTTCCCACTTCCTTTCCAATCCCAATGAAGTGTCTTGGCCTGAAACATCAACTGTTTGTTCATCTCCATAGATGCTGCCTGATCTCCTGAGTTCTTAAACTTTCGGTTTAAGGTGGCGCTACTGAAGTTGTACGACAGCTTACCGGTAGTTCAGAAGGCAAGAAATATGACTAAAATCATTACTAATAACAACTTTTCTGAAGTAAATTGTAGTCAACTGTCACTGCAAACAATGAAGGAACAAGGGGGTGTGAAGGATGGGCTGTGCGGGTGCATCGCAAAGCCAAAGCGCAACATGTGCGAGACACGGTCGCAAACGAGTTAACGAGTTGGTATCCCTGTGGCTATTGAAGTGAATGATTTGGAAAGGAGTCGAGGAGTTTTGATCGCTCCAAGCACCCGGCCGATTTGGTGAGACAGAGAACGGCTTCGGGCTGTGCGGCTCGGATGCGTCGCTGCACCGGGGCCCAGATCCAGAGCGAGATGTTATCCGGATCCCAGAGCGAGGTGTTACCCGGATCCCAGAGCGAGGTGTTACCCAGATCCCAGAGCGAGGTGTTATCCGGATCCCAGAGTGAGGTGTTACCCAGATCCCCGAGCGAGGTGTTACCCGGATCCCAGAGCAAGGTGTTACCTGGATCCCAGAGCGAGGTGTTACCCAGATCCCAGAGCGAGGTGTTACCCTGATCCCAGAGTGAGGTGTTACCCGGATCCCAGAGCGAGGTGTTACCCGGATCCCAGAGCGAGGTGTTATCCGGATCCCAGAGTGAGGTGTTATCTGGATCCCAGAGCGAGGTGTTACCCGGATCCCAGAGCGAGGTGTTAACCGGATCCCAGAGCGAGGTGTTACCCGGATCCCAGAGCGAGGTGTTACCCGGAACGAGAGCGAGGTGTTACCCGGATCCCAGAGCGAGGTGTTATCCGGATCCCAGAGTGAGGTGTTACCCGGATCCCAGAGCGAGGTGTTACCCGGATCCCAGAGTGAGGTGTTACCCGGATCCCAGAGCGAGGTGTTATCCGGATCCCAGAGCGAGGTGTTAACCGGATCCCAGAGCGAGGTGTTATCCGGATCCCAGAGTGAGGTGTTATCCAGATCCCAGAGTGAGGTGTTACCCGGATCTCAGAGCGAGGCGTTACCCGGAACGAGAGCAAGGTGTTATCTGGATCCCAGAACGAGGCATTTCCCGAATCCCAGAGTGAGGTGTTACCCGGATCTCAGTGCGAGGTGTTACCCGGATCCCAGAGCGAGGAATTACCCAGATCCCAGAGCGAGGTGTTACCCGGATCCCCGAGCAAGGTGTTACCCGGATCCCAGAGCGAGGAATTACCCAGATCCCAGAGCGAGGTGTTATCTGGATCCCAGAACGAGGCATTTCCCGGATCCCAGAGTGAGGTGTTACCCGGATCCCAGAGCGAGGAATTACCCGGATCCCAGAGTGAGGTGTTACCCGGATCCCAGAGCGAGGTGTTACCCGGATCCCAGAGTGAGGTGTTACCCGGATCCCAGAGCGAGGTGTTATCCGGATCCCAGAGCGAGGTGTTATCCGGATCCCAGAGCGAGGTGTTACCCGGAACGAGAGCGAGGTGTTACCCGGATCCCAGAGCGAGGTGTTACCCGGATCCCAGAGCGAGGTGTTATCCGGATCCCAGAGCGAGGTGTTAACCGGATCCCAGAGCGAGGTGTTACCCAGATCCCAGAGCGAGGTGTTAACCGGATCCCAGAGCGAGGTGTTACCCGGAACGAGAGCGAGGTGTTACCTGGATCCCAGAGCGAGGTGTTACCCAGATCCCAGAGCGAGGTGTTACCCAGATCCCAGAGCGAGGTGTTAACCGGATCTCAGAGCGAGGTGTTACCCGGAACGAGAGCGAGGTGTTACCTGGATCCCAGAGCGAGGTGTTACCCAGATCCCAGAGCGAGGTGTTACCCAGATCCCAGAGCGAGGTGTTAACCGGATCCCAGAGCGAGGTGTTATCCGGATCCCAGAGCGAGGTGTTAACCGGATCCCAGAGCGAGGTGTTACCCGGATCCCAGAGCGAGGAATTACCCAGATCCCCAAGCGAGGTGTTATCCGGATCCCCGAGCGAGGTGTTACCCAGATCCCAGAGCGAGGTGTTACCCTGATCCCAGAGCGAGGTGTTACCCAGATCCCAGAGTGAGGTGTTACCCAGATCCCAGAGCGAGGTGTTACCCGGATCCCAGAGCGAGGTGTTATCCGGATCCCAGAGCAAGGTGTTATCCAGATCCCAGAGCGAGGTGTTATCTGGTGCCTCGACAACTAAAACACTGGCCTAGATAGACCAGTGAGCCTGAGTGACAGGAACAGAGACAAGGGTCGGGCTGATTTCACTTGCTCTGCCACAATTTTCATTCCTCTCTCTGGTGGGTGTTGTCTCTGTGAGTTTTGCGGCGTTTTTGCCTACTAGTATGATGTACTGAGATCCAGAAATGGGCCTACTAACCTGTCTGCTCTGGAGAGTGGATCTGAGGACTTACTCTGGTTTGGAATGCAGTCGTTTGCGTCTGTTGTTTGCGTGCTGTGTGCATTGTTTTTCTTATTTCTCTGTGCAGTGGTTATAGTCTCATTTTTAAATTGGGTTCTTCGGGTTTCTTGCTTTGTGGCTGCCTGTAAGCAAAACAAATCTCAAGGTTGTATAATTTATACATTCTTTGATAATAAAAGTACTTGAATCGTGCATCTTGAATCTTCTTACAACATTTAGTATGTATTGTTCTGTAGCCCATCAACTTCAAGGTTCGACATGTTCGGCATTCAGAGATGCTTTTCTGCACATCGCTGTTGTAATGTGTGGTTATTTGAGTTACTCCTGCCTTCCTGTCAGCTTGAACTAGTCTGGCCAGTCTCCTCTGATCTCCCTCATTACCAAGGCTTTTCCACCATCAGATCTTCCCTTCCCCGGGTGTTTGCTTTTATTTGTATGCACCATTCTCTGTAAACATTGGAGACTGATATGTGTGAAAATCCCGGGAGATCCACAGTTTCGGAGATACTCAAACCACCCTCTCTGGCACTAACAAGCATTCCACGATCAAAGTCACTCTCAAAGCATATCTACCTCATTCTGATGTTTTGTGTGATCAACAACTGAACCTCTTGACCATAACTGCATGCTTTTATGCATTGAATTGCTGCCACATGATTGGTTGATTAGATATTTGCATTAAAGAGCAGGTGTACTTAATAAAGTGGCCACTGAGTGGATGTTTACTAATGTAGAGAAGCACGCTGTCAGCTGCGATTATTCTTATGATTTGTGTATAGCAGTAATGTGTTCACTTGGGTCGAGTATGGTGTTCTCTGTATGGGATTGTCTATTGATGGGGTCTCAGGTGGCTGCAGAGGCCAGTCTAGTTTCTGCTGCAGTGTGGCCATGAGGAAGAGGTGGCTGTGGTTAGTGGTTGGGTCTTTTGGTTGTCCAGTCTCTCCTTTCACAGCTGCCGTTTGTTCTCTGCAGCATGTAGTGCAAATCCCTCTTGAACGGATTTCCTCCAGGTGTATCTTTTGAGTGCAATGAATTCCCAGGTTTGAAGTGTAATGTCGAATTTCTTCAGGCTGATTTTAAAGCGTTTCCTTTGCCCACCAGAGGATTGGTGACCTTCCTTCATCTGGGAGAAGAGGATCTATTTAGGGAGATGCGAGTTAGACATCTGGATGACATGATCTATCCATTGGAGTTGGTTTTGCTTTATTGTGGTGGAGACGATGTTCATGTTAGCCTCTCTAGTAGACTTGTATTGGTGTGCTTGTCCTTCCAGCTGATCTTCAAAATCTTTAGCAAGGCTCGTTGGTGGCATTGTTCCAGGGCTTTTAAGTGTCTACTCCAGGTGGTCCATGATTCAGCTCCATACAGTAATGACGACTGCTCTGTAGACCAAAGGTCTTGTTTGGACCTGGAGGTGGTTCTCATTCAGAACAGCAATGCTCCAGGCATACAAATCTATTGAGTGCAATGTCTTTCCAGTGTTTGGAACTGGGAATAGAGCCAGAAGCATCCAGTTTCAAACAGTCCAAAAGTTTTCTGGTATGTTTATAATCTACCAGATTAATTGAACATTTATTTCTGTCAACACAGTGACAAGACATTTTACAGTGTGCTCAAGCAGTGTGAGTCATTTTCCTTTAAGGATCAACTTTATTCACCACATACATTTCCACGCATGGCGAATTTGATGTGGTGTGTTGGTGTAACATGAAACAAAAATGGAACATACAACAATTATAAAGAATAAAGAATTACATAAAAACATAGTTAGACATGGAAGTGTGCATATGGAATAAAGTGTATAGAAATGCATAAATACCACTGTAAATTGACAAAGTAAGAATTGAGTTAAACTATTGACAATGCAAAAATGACAGAATTACACCACCTTTCAAATCAATCACTGCAGAATTCTTTCAAAAGAAACATGAGTGTCCTAGTTATCAGGTGTAATGTTATTATAAAGGTTCACTAGAAATGTTTCATCTATTTTAGAAGAGGCATTAATTAGCCTGCATCAAATAGATGATTTTGAATCTCCAATGAAGAATTCCAAATGATGTGCTGAATTTGAATGTCAGTATTCCACAGCATAATTTAAGCCATTGTGTTTTCAAGATTTTTTTTTAAAAATGGTATTTTAGTTTGATAAACCAAAATGCATGTAGCCTACTTTTGGATGAAGCAAATTGTCAGCTGAACAGCCTCCAATTATACATATATATTTTTTGCTCTTTTGAAGTAA
Source organism: Hemitrygon akajei (assembly GCF_048418815.1). Classification (NCBI taxonomy): domain Eukaryota; kingdom Metazoa; phylum Chordata; class Chondrichthyes; order Myliobatiformes; family Dasyatidae; genus Hemitrygon; species Hemitrygon akajei. The sequence goes on from NC_133125.1 coordinate 8,799,369, forward strand.
TTGATCTGAAACAAATTAGATTCTGTCAATTGTCTATGCTCACCCTCTACACTAATCTGGGCCAGATATGCAGGCAGAGTTTAAGGAAGTGACACCTTGTGCGTCAAGGAGACAGCTGACAAGGTCCAGCAAGGCCTCAATAGTGAGTAAGTCTTAGGAAGAAACAGGAGAAAATCTGCAGTTGCTGGAAATTCAGAAGAACAGACACAAAATGCTGGAGGAATTCAGCAGGTGAGGCACCTTCTATGGAGGGGAACAAACAGTCGATGTTTTGGGCTGAGACCCCTCATCAGGACTGGGAAGGAAGGGAGCAGAAGACCGAATAAGAAGGTGAAAGGAAGAGGTGGTAAATTGGATTAGAGGGGAAGGAGTAGTAAAGGGAGTAGAGGAAGAGTGAGGTAGTAAATTGGATTCAACATTGGCTTTGTGGGAGAAGCCAGAGAGTAGTAGTAGATGGTTGCCTCTCTGACTGGAGATCTGTGACTAGTGGTGTGTCACAGGGCTCAGTGCTGAGTCTGTCATTGTTAATTATCCAGATTGTTGATATAGATGATGGTAAACTACATCAACAAATCTGCAGATGACAGCAAGACTGGGGCTGTGAGGAAGGTTATAAAAGCTTGCAGTGGGTTCTGAACCAGCTGGAGGAATGCACCGAACAATGACAGATGGAATTTAATGCAGACAAGTGCAAGGTCCTTCACTTTGGGAGGACCATCCAGGGTAGGATTTATACAACGAGCAGCAGCACACTGAGGAGTGTGGTAGAACAGAGGATGTTCTCAAGTCCAGAAATGCAGTAACTATAATTCCAGAAGCATATAGTAAATACAAATAAGAATGTCTAAAGGTTGGAGAATGTCATAAAACGTAAGACCATAAGCCAAGTCAAGTTTATTGTCATTTAACTATATACATGTATACATTGTGTAGAACCATATAATGTTTAAAGAAAAGATGAAAGTATCTTTGTTTTATATATACATACAGACCTTCTGGCCAGGTCTTGATCTCTCTGTGAACTGGTTTGACTTCTTTAAGCAGTGATCCGTATGCAAAGATTAGAAATCACTATGTGGTTGGAGTATCCAAGGTGAAGGTGGGGGACAGCGTCAGCTCCAGGAATGCTAGTATAGACCAGGTCTAATATATTCCTTCCTCCGTTTGTGAAGTTGACGTGCTGGTGGAGCTTCGGCAGGACTGCTTTTAAATTGGGATGATTGAAGACGCCAGCAACAATGACGACACTCTGGGGGTGAGTGCCTTTGAGGTCAGAATTAGTGCTGCAGAGCTCCTGCAGTGTTTCCACAGCCAAAGGGGTTGTTTTAGTGCTGTAGTGTTCTCTAACTCTGTGACTATGACAAGCATTTGTGGATGCCTCAGAGTTAAAATTCTCCTTTGTAGTAAAACTTCTCAACACTCCACTGGCACCAGGATATATGAGGAGCATTTGATGGCTCAGGGTCTGTACTCACTGGAATTCAGAACAATCAGGGATGACCTGATTGACACCTATCAAATGGTGAAAGGCCTCGATAGACTGGATATGGAGAGGAATTTTCCTTTGGTAGGAGAGTCTAACTCCAGAGGATACAGCCTCAGAATAGAGGGGCGTCCGTTTAGAACAGAGATGAGGAGGAATTTCTTTAGCCAGAGAGTAGTGAATCCGTGGAATTCATTGTCACAGGTGGCTGTAGAGGCCAAGTCATTTGGTGTATTTAAGGCAGAGGTTGATATTGTTAGACAGGTCATGAAGGGATACAGGGAGAAGACAGAAGATTGAGACTGAAAGAGAAGCTGGATCAGCCATGATGGAATGGTGGAGCAGACTCAGTGGGCCAAATGGCCTAATGGTGCTTCTATACCTTATGGTCTTATATATACAGGAAGGTGCCAATAACATAAAGGAACCCTCCCATCCTGCTCATAGACTGCTTATCCCACTCCCATCAGGGAGGAGGCCATGTAGCATTCAAACCAGGGCCACTGGACTCAAAAACTTTCCCCAAGCAGTAAGGCTGATCAATACAGTACCCAAAAATACAACTGCAGATGCTGTAGATCAAAGAATGCGTACACAACGCTGGAAGAACTCAGCAGGTCAGGCAGCGTCCGTGAGAAAAGAGTAGCCAACGTTTTGGGCCAAGGCCCTTCATCAGGAATGGGGCAAGGGTCTCGGCCCGAAACATTGGCTACTCTTTTCTCACGGATGCTGCCTGACCTGCTGAGTTCTTCCAGCGTTGTGTACGTATTCTTCAATACAGTACCTCCACCCACTAACACCACCACTACTTTATTATTTCCTATCAGTCACCTTATGTACATACAATCAATCTATGCATTTAAGCTGTCTGATGTATTTATATTTATTGTGTTTTTAATCTTCTTATTATTATGCTCTTTATCGTTTGTGTACTTCTATGCTGCATTGGGGTCTCGGCCCAAAACGTCGACAGCACTTCTCCCTATAGATGCTGCCTGGCCTGCTGTGTTCCACCAGCATTTTGTGCGTGTTGTTTGAATTTCCAGCATCTGCAGAATTCCTCGTGTTTGCGACAATTATTTTGTTCTCTTTGCACTTGTGTACAGAAAATGACATTAAACAATCTTGATATGCTTCTATGACCTTGACTTTCTCAATCTCTTTGATGTCACCTTTTCTCTCAAGCCTTTGCTTCCTGCGAAATACCTTCTCATCCGTATATGACCTTTTTCATGCTTCAGCCTTTTTGTGGCTCTGTCCTCAGCAGCCTAGGGCCATCACTTCGATTCTGTAATCGGCTGTGCACGACTTTCTGCAGCACTTTAAGATGTTAAATTAATATCCTTGAAGAAACACACACTTCTGGGATCATGAACACAAATAATTTCACTATCAACCATGCATAAAAGCATAATAATTTCTTGATATTTTAAAACCGTTTTCTTTGTGTGCATTATACATGCAGTGGCCAGTTTATTAGGAACACCTGTACATCTGCTTGTTAATGTAAATATCTAATTAGCCAATATTGTGGCAGCAGCTCAATGCATAAAAGCATGCAGACATGACCAGGAGGTTCAGTTGTTGTTCAGATGAAAGTTCAAAATAAATGTTATTATCAAGGTACATATATGTCACCATATACAACCTTGAGATTCATTTTCCTGTGGGTATAGTCAGCAAATGTACAGAATAGTGATTCTGTCAGCGTCAATGGGAGATCAACCAGAGAGCAGGAAACAACAACCTGTGCAAATGTAGATATAAATAAACAGCAACAAAATGAAACCCTGAGATAATGAGATAAAGAGACTTAAAGTGAGATTGTTAGTTGTAGCAAACACGAGGAAATCTGCAGATGCTGGAAATTCAAACAACACACACAAACTGCTGGTGGAACACAGCAGGCCAGGCAGCACCTATAGGAAGAAGCACTGTCTACGTCTCGGCCCAAAACGTCGACAGTGCTTCTCCCTATAGATGCTGCCAGGCCTGCTGTGTTCCACCAGCATTTTGTGTGTGTTGTTAGTTGTAGGAACATTTCAATGATGGGGCGACTGAATATAGTTATTCCCTTTTATTCAAGAGCCTGATGGTGGAGGGGTAGTCACTGTTCTTGAACCTGGTGATGCGAGTCCTGAGATTCTCGTGCCTTCTACCTGATGACAGCAGCATGAAAGGAGGATGACCTGGGTGGTTGAGATCTCTGATGCTGGACGCACTTTTGTACAATGGTATTTCATGTAGATATGCTAGGATATAGAGAAACATAGAAAACCTACAGCACAATGCAGGCCCTTTGGCCCACAAAGTTGTGCCGAACTTGTCCCTACCTTAGAAATTACTAGGGTTACCCATAGCCCTCTATTTTTCTATGCTTAATGTTTGGGAGGGCTTTACCAGTGATCAGATATCAGAATGGGGAAGAAATTCAGAATTGACTAAGGAATGATTGTGGTATCAGACAGTATCTCAGAAAATGCTGATCTCCTGGGATTTTCAAACAGAACAGTCTCCAGAGTTTACAGAGAATGGTGCAAAAAAACAAAAAAACATCCAGTGAGCAGCAGTTCTGAGAGTAAAAATGCACTGTGAATGAGAGAGGTCAGTGGACAGTGGCCAGACTGGGTCAAGCTGACAGGAAGGTGACAGTAACTCAAGTAACTATGCGTTACAACAGTGGTGTGCTGAACAGCATCTCTGAGCACACAACACGTGAAACTTTGAAGGGGATGGGCTACAGCAGCTGGAGATCACAAGCCAACTCTCAGTAGCCAATTTATTACATACCTAATAGTGTGGCCATTGATTGTATACAGTAATATTCACAACATAAAGAAACTACTTTGGAATTTCATTTTTCCAAAAATTGAGGCAGTTTGACAATGTGACATCCTATGCCAGGCTGAGGGTAATAAGATCCAGATAGTTGTCATTGATGTATATTTAGCTGGAGGCAAAGTATAGTCATAGCTTTTGAAATATTTTGGAGCACGTCATGTGGAGTTATTCTCCAGGAGACACTTTTTAGGTGATCACTAAAAATTGATACTTCTTCAAATTGGTTCACTCACGCTTAAAAAAAATGCTGCAGTTCTTGTACCTTGTGGTACTTCAGAGCAACACAGACAAAGTCAGCAGGTCAGGCAGCATCTATGGAAAGGAATAAATAGTTGATGTTTCAGGCCAAGACCTTGATTGGGACTGAAAAGGAAGGGTGAAGAAGCCAGAATAAGTACAAGCTAGTGAATCAGGTTCGTAAAGAGAGCTTTTGGCACATTTACCTTCATAAATCAAAGTATTGAATACAGTAGTTGGGATGTTATGTTGCAGTTGCATAAGACATAGGTGAGGCCAAATTTGGAATACTGTGTGCAGTTCTGGTCACCCACCAGTTCTTGTGTGGAAAGATACCAATAAGATTGAAGAAGTACAGAGAACTCTACTCTATCATGGAGTCTCTTTGACCCACTCCTGTCAGGAAGGAGGTACAGAAGCATCAGGACTAGGTCTGCCAGACTGGGTAACAGCTTCTTCCCTTATGCTGTGAGATTAATGAATACCCTGTCACCACCAAAGTCTCATCACTAAAACAATGAGCTGCTTACTGTACTGTTTATTGTTTACGGTTTACCTGTGCTGTGCATGATGTGCATGTTGAATTATATTTTATTAACTTATTTATGGTAACATTTTGCTTTATGTGCTGTGTGTGATATATGTTTTGTGGGTGCACCGTGGTCTGGGGAACATTGTTTCATCTGGTTGTATATATATACAGTCAAGATGATAATAAACTTGAACTTGAGAGAATTTACAAGGATGTTGCCAGAACTTGACTGAGTTATAGGGAAAGATTGAATAGGTTAGGATTTTAGATTCTAGAGTGCAGAAGAATGAGGGGAGTTTTCATAGAGATACACAAAATAGCAAGCTGGCTTTTTCCACTGAGGTTGGCTGAGAGTGGAATTAAAGGCCACAGATGAAGAATGAAAAGTGAAGTGTTTAAGGATTCTTAAGGGGGAACCTCATCACCCAAATGTTGGTGTGAGTGTTGAATGAGCTGCCAGTGGAAGTGGTGGGTTTGATTGTGACATTTAAGAGAAGTTTGGATAGATACATGGTCCAGGTGTGAGTCCTAGACATTATTAACTGTGACATCTTGGCTTGATGAACTGTTGACTTCTGCCTTATCTTTATTACTAGCACTTACAATCCATTTCAATAATAAACTCATTGTGACCAACCTCATCAATATGATCAGTTATATCTCATGCTGCAATCATTTGGCCAACAAGTCAATACTGACCTTGGCTCCATTCAAACAAGCAGCATCTGGTGAAGAGAAATAAAACTAACATTTCATTTTCTGATTAAGAGTCTTCAAACCACAACTATAATTCTTTTCCACTTTCCATAGATACTACTTGGTCTACTGAGTATTTTTAGCATTTTCTATTTTATTTCAGATTTCCAACATCCCTTTTTTCTGATTTTCCAAACAAGTATTAATTTTGGGTAATTGTACTCCACTGCCAATACCCCATTCCTCTGCGTCATTTTTGCTTGTTACTCTCAATTTATTTCATTACTTCGACTGTTCTCATTTCCTCTCCTCAGTTAGTTACAGGGATACAGAACCTAGCGTCTGCTTTTGTTGTTGCTAGCAGTTTTCAAACTGCAAGAAATATCCTGGGCATCCCATCACCTGCAACTTTAATTCTCTGTCACTAACCTGTCTTCTTCAACCTCTCGGTTCCAATGAAATCCAAACTAAATTCAAGAAGTAGCACTTAATTTTCCAACTTGGAACATTGTAATCTTGAGGTCTTAAGTTTGAATTAAGTAATTTCAAACAATCAGAGACATGGGTGGCAAAGTAGCGGAGTGAGGACTACACAGTAACATAATGGTTAACACATTGCTTTACAGCGCCAGTAATTACCGATGAGTTCAAATCCCACTGCTGCCCATAACGAATTTGTACATTCTTCCCATGACCATGTGGGTTTTCTCCAGATGCTCTGGTTTCTTCCCATATTTCAAAAGATGTGCAGTTCGAGTCAGTAAGTAGTGGGCATGCATGTTGGTGCTGGAGACATGAAGACATTTGAGGGCTGCACCAGCTCAGTCCTCACTGATTTGATTTCTTGCAAATGACACATTTCACTGTATGGTTCAATGTATGTGACACAGAAAGAGCTAATCATTATCCGATTCTTCAGAGATTTTAGTCTTTTACTCACATTTCCAGCGTTGCTGTCTGTTATCTTTCCTATTCAAGTATTCAATACTTCACTTCTCTGCTACTAAGTCCTAATCCAAGCACACCTTCTCCATCATTCAATCTTCCCCAGCTCCCACCCTATCACATAGCTTATGTTCTTTCTGAACCCTCCCTCTCTCTCTGCAACTAAAACACATGAAATTAGGTTATTCACAATTTTAATGAAAAATCAATTACCTTTACAGACAGCATTGGAAATCGAACCTCAATCAGTAATCACTAGCGCTTTAAAGTGCTACTGTCTGTGCTACTGTCTGCCCTGTACTACCTCAATCAGGAAGAAGGCACAGGAGCCCCAAGACTCACACCACCAGGTTCATGAAAAATTATTACTCCTCAGTCATCAGACTCTCACAACAGAGGATGTAAATTCACTCAACTTCACTTGCTCCATCGTGGAAATGTTCCCACAACATATGGACTCACTTTCAAGGACTCTTCATTTCATGTGTTCAAGATTTATTGCTCATTTAGTTATTATTATTATTTCCTTCTTGCTTATATTACAATTTGTTGTCTTTTGCACACTGGTCGAATGCCCAAGTTGGAGTGGCCTTTCATTGATTCTATTGTAGTTATTATTCTATTATAGATTTATTGAGTATGTCTGCAAGAAAATAAATCTCAAGGTTGTATATGGTGACATATGTGTACTTTGGTAATGAATTTACTTTAAACTTTGAAGTACTTTCTTGCAGACACTAATAGGGAAAAAGGAAATGAATACAATGTTTTTCTTCATCCATATTCCATCATTTTCTGTGGGTACTAAGAGTCTAACTTTGTGAAGAACTTGGCTATAGCTGATTCTACCTGAAGTTCGTGAGACATGTGTAATGCATTATGCTACTGGCAGACTGACATTCACTTTGTAGTTGTTTCATAATCTAACTGTGTGGGCAGCCTGCCAGTCCTCCTCAGAATCTAACGTTCCTTCAGTCAATATTCCTATCCTGTAAAAAGTACGGGCCAACCTGCTCAACCTTCATCCCAGGAATCAACGGAGTCGCACTTTCATTTAAAACAGTGCAGTATAGAGATGGCACAGTGGCACACAGATTAGCATGTCTCGTTTTACGGTGTCAGTGATCACTGATCAAGGTTCAGTTCCTGCTGTTGTTTGTAAGCTTGTTTTTATGCTCTTACCGTGACCATGTGTGTTTCCTCTGGGTGATCCGGTTTCCCCCCACATCCCAAAGACGAGTGGTTAGTATTAGTTGTGGGCATGCATGCTGTGTTGATGCCAGAAGCATGACAACACTTGCGGGCTGCCCCCAGCACATCCTCAGGCCGTGTTGGTCATTGATGTAAATGATGTATTTCACTGTATGTATCGATATTTTCCATACCGATCAAATCATTACACAGTACATTGAAATGGTACGTTAAAATAATTACAGAATGCAGAATAAAGCATGACAGCATCAGAGAAAGCAGAGAGCAGGTAGGCATTAACGGGATATAGTCTGATATTAACAGTTCACTTTATTGTTCCAGGTAATCCATCCGACAGTCTGATAACAGTGGGATAGAATCGAGCCTGATGGATTGTGGTTTCAGGCTTTTGTACCTTACGCCCAGTGGGAGAGGGGACAAGACACAGAAGGTACTGCCTGTACCTAATAAAATGGCCACTGAGTGTATGTTCATGGTCTTCTGCTACTGCAGCCCATCCGCTTCAAGGCTCAACATGTTGTGTGTTCAGAGATGCTCTTCTGCACACACTGTTGTAACGTGTGGTTATTTGAGTTTACTGTCACCTTCCTGTCACCTTGAACCAGTCTGGCCATTTTCATCTGACCTCCCTCATTAACAAGGTGCTTTCGCCCACAGAACTGCCACTCACTGGATTCTCTTTTGTTTTTTTTCTGTATCATTCTCTGTGAACGCTATCGAGGCCTTTCAACATTTGATAAGTTTCCAGTGAGTACAGGCCCAGAGCCATGAAATGCTCCTCATACGATAAGCCTTTCAGCCCTGGAGTTACTTTCGTGAATCTCCTTTGAATCTGCTCTAATATCAGCACATCCTTTCTTAGATGAGGAGTCCAAAACTGCTCACAATTCTCCAAGTGAGCCCTCACCAAAGCTCAACATTACATCCTTGTTTTTATAATTAAATCCTCTCAAAATGATTGCTAACATTGCATTGGCCTTCCTCACCATCGATTGAACTTGCAAGTTAACCTTTAGGAAATCCTACACGAGAAATCCCAAGTCTCTTTGCTCCTCAGATTTTTGAATTTTCTCTCCATTTAGAAAATAGTTCACACTTTTTATTTATTCTAACAAAGTGCATGACCATACACTTAGTGACACTGTATTCCAGTTGCCACTTCTTTGCCCATTTTCCTAACCTGGCTAAATCTTTCTGTAGCCCGTCTGCTTCCTCAATACTACCTGCCCCTCCATCAGTCTTTATACTGTCTGCAAACTTGGCCAGAAACGATAAATTCCGCCATCCAAACCAAACTGTACACAACAATTCTCATTTGTCTATCCTGCTTGTTGTTTCTTCAAAGAATTCCAATACATTTGTCAAGCAAGAGTTATCTAAAGGAAATCATGCTGACATCGTCCTATTTTATCATCTGCCTCCTCGTACCCCAAAACCATATTCTTAACAATCAACTCCAGCATCTTCTCAGGCACTGAGGTCAGACTAACTGGCCTGTAATTTCCTTTTTTGCTGCCTGTCTCCCTTCATGAAGAGTGGAGTGATATTTGCAATTTTCCATTCCTTCAGAACCATACCAGAATACCCTGCTTCTTGAAAGATCATTACTAATGCCTCCACTATATCTTTTTTCCCCTCTTCGCATTTCTTCCCCATTCTGGTATTTAGCCTAAACAACAACTGAACCTCTTGACCATGTCTGCATGCTTTTATGTGTTGAGTTGCTGCCACATGGTTGGCTGATTAGATAATTGCCTTAATGAGCTGGTGTACAGGTATACCAAATAAACTGGTCACTGAGTGTATTTGTGAGAATTGAGGTGGTAGGTGAGGAGGTATTAAGATGCAAAAAGATCAAAGTGGAAGACCTTGAATTAATTTCAAGTTAATTCAGGGCAGAGAAAAATTCAGCAACTGCTATGGTTAAATTTGGAGGAGGACAAAGCAAATTGGGAGAGTTAGGTTTAAGAACAGAAAGATTGATATAGTACTGAGTTTGTGAGTTGCTTGCTTGAGGCTGAGTAGACTGAAGCAGTGGCTGGGGAGAGTTGCAGTTGGCAGCAAGAGCATAAATTCTATGTTACATAATGAAGATTATTTATTATTATTTTCCTATGATTTGCTTGAGGAAGTTAAGCCTCTCAAAGAGTTTAGCAGCACAACATAAGGTGAGGGTTCAGAAATGGACTGAAAGAGAAATGTAACAGTTTCTATTTATCAGGAGCACTCCATACACACAGTATTGTGTTGTACACCTCGGCCTGTAAGAAAGCTGCTTTTTTGGTGATATGCATGTGTACGGCTGAATGACAATAACATTGAACTTGCACTTAAAGTTATCCCATTGGAGGTTGTCTTCATGGATTCTATGTACCTGGAGCCAGAAAGAGAGATGGACAGGGAAGTGGAAATAGGAAACTCCCAAATATGGATTGTCTTCAAATCCCAAGCAACACACACAAAATGATGGAGGAACTCAGCAGATCTCAGCCCAAAATGTTGACTATTTACTCTTCTCCAAGGATACTTCCTAACCTGCTGAGCCCCTCCAACATTTTGCATGTGTTCTGGACTTCCAGCTTCTGCAGACTTTGATTTGATGCCTTAAAATCCTATTAGAATTTGTTCCCAAATTTCTCAAAATATTTCCCAGCTGGCTCAAAGAAAGATTAGCTTTATTTGTCACATTTTCATCGAAACATGCAGTGAAAAGCAGCATAGGTTGTGCTAGGCAGCCCACAAGTGTCAACAAGCTTCTGATGCCGTAATAGCATTCCTACTACTCACTAACCATAACCGAATGTGCTTGGAGTGTGGGTGGAAAATGGAGCATCTGGAGGAAACCCATGTTTTCCGGTGAAGAACATACAAACTGCTTACAGACAGCATGTCACGGTAGTTGTTTGTCAATTTGAACAATTCCCACCCATTCCTAAATAATATCTCCTGCAGGATCACAACCTACTTCCATGTCTACCAATGCTATTGCTGAGGACAATCTCATGCATTGCAAAGCAAACTAGATAAAAATAACCCCAGAGAATCTCAAGACATGATAGGACAGAGGTAAGAAAGCCATTACAATTTTGATTGAAGAGCTATGGAATTTTTTAACCAGAGGGTGGTAAATCTGTGGAATTCATCGTCATAGGTGGCTGTGGAGGCCATTTCTGGGTATGCATATTTAAAGCAGAGGTTGATAGGTTCTTGATTAATGAAGGTTTCAAAGTGATAGGTAAAACCAAGTGGGTGGAGGATGGAGGAAGAAGTGAAAATCTGGGAGGTAATAAGTGGTAAAGGCAAAGGGCTGAAGAAGAAGAAATATGATAGGAGAACAGAGTGGCCCATGGAAGGAAGGGAAGCAGGAGAGAAAGCAGAGGGAGGTGATAGGCACACAAGGAGAAGAGGTAAGAGGCCAGAATGGAGAAATGAAGAGAAAGAAAGAGGGAGGGGTGGGAAAATTACCAGAAGTTGGAGAAATCAATGTTCCTGCCGCCTAATTGGAGGCTACCCAGATGGAATACTTTTCCTCTCCCCCCCCCCCCCCCCCACACTCATCTAGCTCCAACTATTTTCTTCCAGCTGGTCCTCCTTCTCCTTCCCCCTCCACCTTCTTATTCTGCCTTCTTACCTCTTCCTTTCCAGTCCTGATGAAGGGTCTCGGCCTGAAATGTTGACTATCTAGTTATTTCCATAAATGATGCCTGAGTCCCGCCAACATGTTGAGTGTGTTGCTCTGGACTTCCACCATCTGCAGGTTCTTCTCAGTTATAGATTATGACACAACAATTTGTCCAAAACAATCTATCTTAACCTTTAACTTGCTGAGAAGTAAATCCCACTAATCACAGTTGCATGCCCTATATAACCATATAACATATAACAATTACAGCATGGAAACAGGCCATCTCGGCCCTTCTAGTCCATGCCGAACGCTTACTTGCACCTAGTCCCACCGACCTGCACTCAGCCCATAACCCTCCATTCCTTTCCAGTCCATATACCTATCCAATTTTTTTTTAAATGACAAAATCAAACCTGCCTCTACCACTTCTACTGGAAGCTCGTTCCACACAGCTACCACTCTCTGAGTAAAGAAGTTCCTCCTCTTGTTACACCTATCCACATCAACTCTATCTATCCCCCTTGTAATTTTAAATACCTCTATCAAGTCCCCCCTCATCCTTCTATGCTTCAAAGAATAAAGACCTAACTTGTTCAACCTTTCCCTGTAAAAGTGCCCTGCACTCACTTTTATTCTCTTGTTCTTCATACAGATCAAATTTAAATGTTATAGTTTCCGTATCAACCACCAGTCAACCTAGAAATAAAACCTGGTACCTTACAACTTTTTTGTCTACACAGGCTTCTTAAGATCCTTCAGTTAAGGATCAGTTTTGGGGCCTCTGCTGTCTTAGAACCATAGAACCATAGAATACTACAGCACAGTACAGACCCTTCAGCCCTTCATGTTGTGCCAACCCGTATAATCCTTAAAAAAAAGTACTAAACTCACACTACCCCATAACCCTTCATTTTTCTTTCATCCATGTGCCTGTCCAAGAGGCTCTTAAATACCCCTGATGTTTTAGCCTCCACCACCATCCCTGGCAAGTCATTCCAGGCACTCACAACCCTCTGTATATAAAACTTACCCCCGATATCTCCCCTAAACTTCCCTCCCTTAATTTTGTACATATGCCCTCTGGTGTTTGCTATTGGTGCCCTGGGAAACAGGTACTGACTATCCACCCTATCTACACCTCTCATAATCTTGTAGACCTCTATCAAGTCCCCTCTCATTCTTTTATGCTCCAAAAAGAAATGTCCCAGCTCTGCTAACCTTACTTCATATGACTTGTTCTCCAAACCAGGTGACATCCTGGTAAATCTCCTCTGCACCCTCTCCATAGCTTCCACATCCTTCCTATACTCTTCTCATGTATGTTAATGATTTGGATAAGCACATAACAAATATTCTGGAGAGAGTCCAGAAAGGACAACGAGACTCATCCCAGGTCTGCAGGGTATGAGTTATGAAGAAAGATTGAAAGAATTCAATATTGTAGCCTAAGTAGATGTAGAATGAGAGGAGACTTGATAGAAGTGTTCAAAATCAGTAAAGGGTACAAGTAATTTGGATGCCAGCTGTTACTTCAAAATTAATCCATCATTAAGGACATCGGGTCATAGGTGGAGAATAGTTAAGGGGAAATTTCAGACTAACAACAGGAAGCATTTCTTTACACAGTGAGTTGTGGACACGTGGAACAAACTACCTAGTTGTGTAGTTGAGAGTAGAAACTTAAAGACTTTCAAATCCAAACTCGATAGTTACTTCAACACACTATGTGATTAGAATTTGGCAAGATTTGTTGGCCTGAATGGCCTGTTCTTGTAAAAAGCACCTTCTAAATGTTCAAAAGTGTTTCAAAAGACCCATAAGATTATAATAGGAGAATAGGAGCAGAATTAGGCCATTCACCCCATCTCTGCCATTCCATCATGACTGATTGATTTTCCCTCTCAACTCGATTCTCCTGCCTTCTCCCTGTAACTTTTGACACCCTCAGTAATCAGGAACCTATCAACCTTTGCTTTAAATATACTCAATGAATTGACTCCATCTGTGGCAATGAATTTCACAGATTCACCGCCCTCTGGTTAAAAAAACTCTTTCTCATTCCGGTTCTAGAAGCACCCACTACTGAAAAAATCTTCTCCAATGCCACTGAGTCATGAATTAGCAAAGATTTCACTGAGTTTTCATTTTGAGTAGGCTCGCAAATGTGCTGTATAGGACAGGTTTCACACCTTGCTGTTTTTACTCTGCACATCACCACTGAATGAAGAAACCCCAGATCTGTTTTACACACTGGCTTTGGTCCATAGGACTATCAAGCAGATCCATATAAGGCTGGAATTGTGGTGACACTTGTGGCCTGACCCCAACACATACAATCCTAGCTCCTATCATGGGGTTTCATTTCAAAATAACCCAAAACCTAGGCCTTTAGCAATACATTTTATCATTGCCCTCAGATTTTGACTGCACTGTGCTGAGCAGTACAGGTCCTCCGTACAGCCCTTCCAGCCCAATGAGCTGCACCAACCAGTAACCCCCGCCCCCCCCCCACATTTAACCCTAGAGGGACAATTTACAATGACCAACTAATCTACCAACTGGTACGTCTTTGGACTGTGGGAGGGAACCGGAGCATCTGGAGATAATCCACATGGTCACGGGAAGAACGTACAAAGTCATTGCTGATGGCGCTGGATTTGAACTCTGAACTCCGAAGCACTGAACTGTTATAGCTTTGCGTCGACCACTGCGCTATTGTGGCACCCCAAACAAGAAACTTATTTTATCACAGGCTCATAATTTTATGCATCTCGGCTATCCCCCCACCTCAGGGTTATAAATTTGTGCCACTCAGGGACAGGCCCTTCATCCAACCATGCCTATACTGCCCCTTTTGCCATTCACTTCCATGAGGATCATATCCCTCTATTCCCATCTAAGTGCTGTTGGATCTCTGCTTAATTTCTGATCCAGGAATCAAGAATGATGAGTAGTCTTAATTCTAAGATTTCAGTTTATCTTAGAGCACAAACATATGAAAATGATGCAAACGAAATAAAGAGCTGAGAAATGATGCTCAGGGTTCAATGTTAAGGGTGTAAGACAAAAGAATAAGGATGGTATTTCTGAGAAATCTATCACTTTTATAGATCAGGTGAGAGAAATTCCTTAGGAATGAATTAGTTAATAGGCTACATAATTGAAACAATGACATCACGTGGGTAATGTGCTGATACTTAGCCAATGAAAACTGAGAACAGTGATAAACCATTAGTTCAGCTGCTATACTGGTTTCTGCCCATGAGCACGAAAAATACGAGTTTGTTAAAAAGTACAGATCTTATAAAAAGTATTATTAAAAAAACAGTGGTTTCCATCGGTGTCTCTTAAATGTAGCAATTCGAGGTAGCAAATGTAGAGGTCCATGAGCTAGTTTGCATCAGAGGATTAGAGGTGAAGGATCAGAAACCTTAAGTTGCTCAGTGTTATCATTTCAGAGAACCTGTCTGGACCCAGCATGTAAGTGCAATTTCAAAGCAAGCACAGTTATGCCTCTACTTACTTTGGGGTTTGCAAAGATTCATTATGACATCTAAAACTTTGACAAACTTCTATAGATCTGTAGTGGAGAATATATTGACTGGCAGTATCACAGGTCAGTATGGAGACACCAATGCCCTTAAATGGAAAATCCTACACAAAGCAATGGATATGGCCCAGTCCATCATGAGTAAAGCCCTCTCAACCATTGAGCACATCGATATGAAATGGTGTTGCAGGAAAGCAGCATCCATCATCAGAGACCCCCACCACCTAGGACATGCTCTCTTTTCGCTGCTTCCATCAGGAAGAAGGTACAGAAGCCTCAGGACTCACAGCACCAGGTTCAGCAACAGTTACTATCCCTCAACCATCAGGCTTTTGAACCAAAATGGATAACTTCACTCAATCTCACTTGCCCCATCATTGAAATGTTCCCACAACCAATGGACTCACTTTCAAGGACTCTTCATCTCACGTTCTCAATTTTATAGCCTATTTATTTATTATTATTATTTCCTGCCTTTTGTATTTGCACAGTTTGTTGTTTTCTGCATTCTGGTTCAATGCCCAAGTTGGGCGGTCTTTCATCGATTCTTTCATGGTTATTATTCTATAGATTAATTGCGTATGCCCACAAGAAAATGAATCTCAGAGATGTATATGGTGACATATATGTACTTTGATAATAAATTTACCTTGAACTTTGAATTAAATCTGATTCCCCATTAGACCGTATGCTTTTGTCAAGTCACCATTCGGACTCCTTTGCTCCACGGGAAACAAGCCCTATCTCTTCCCGTAACTAAAGCCCTTCAATCCAAGCAACTTCCCAGTGAATCTTCTCTGGTACTTTCTCCACTGCAATCACATCCTTCCTATGGTGTAGCGACTTGGCTGTTTACAATGTCCCAAGTGTGGCCCAAATAGTGTTTTATCAAGTTGCAACTGAACACCCAGCTCTTGTAATCAGGAACTCGACCTATGAAGGCAAGAAAACCATATGCCTTGTTCGCCATCAAATTTAATTGTGCTGCCACTTGCAGTGTACTATGAAATTGGACCTCGTTATGTCTCTGGTCATCAATATTTCTGAGTGCTCGACTGTATACTGTATGCACCCTACCTGTATTTAAATTTGCAAAATGCATCATTCAAGATTCAAAATTGTTTATTGTCATTCTTCAGTGCACGAGTGTAAAAGAGAACAAAATGATTGTTACTCTGGCTCTGATGCAGCATAAAAGACACAATAAATATAAAAACAGTTATATGAAACACAAAACACAAGTAACTATTGAGCATAGCCGTAGAGACATAGACTTATACACATAGACTGTAAGTACATGAAGTTTCTGAACACAGGCCAACTCTGACAGGGAATGATTAATTGACAAAGTGACACTTGGCAAAAGGAACTCTTCTAGGGAGCAGCAGGACACGTGAAAACACAGTAGGATAGTGACTCTGTTCGTGTACAGATGAGGTGTGGAGTGTCAGTGTGAAGTGACAGTGAATGGGGGTTGAAGGGGGTGGTGAGGAACTGTGGAGAGGAGTGTGTCACTGTAGGGATGAGGTGTGGAGTGTCAGTGTGAAGTGACAGTGAATGGGGGATGGAGGGGGTGGGGAGGGACTGTGCAGAGGAGTGTGTCAGTGTAGGGATGAGGTGTGGAGTGTCAGTGTGAAATGACAGTGAATGGGGGATGGAGGGGTAGTGAGGGACTGTGCAGAGGAGTGTGTCAGTGTGAAGTGACAGTGAATGGGGATGAAGGGGGTGGGGAGGGACTGTGGAGATGAGTGTGTCAGTGTAGGGATGAGGTGTGGAGTGTCAGTGTGAAGTGACAATGAATGAAGGATGAAGAGTGTGGTGAGGGACTGTGGAGAGGAGTGTGTCAGTGTAGGGATGAGGTGTGGAGTGTCAGTGTGAAGTGATAGTGAATGGGGGATGGAGGAGGTAGTGAGGGACTGTGGAGGGGGTGGTGAGGGACTGTGGAGAGGAGTGTGTCAGTGTAGGGATGAGGTGAGGAGTGTCAGTGTGGAGTGACAGTGAATGGGGGATGGAGGGGGTGGTGAGGGACTGTGGAGAGGAGTGTGTCAGTGTAGGGATGAGGTGTGGAGTGACAGTGTGAAGTGACAGTGAATGAGGGATGAAGAGGGTGGTGAGGGACTGTGGAGAGGAGTGTGTCAGTGTAGGGATGAGGTGTGGAGTGTCAGTGTGAAGTGATAGTGAATGGGGGATGGAGGAGGTGGTGAGGGACTGTGGAGGGGGTGGTGAGGGACTGTGGAGAGGAGTGTGTCAGTGTAGGGATGAGGTGAGGAGTGTCAGTGTGGAGTGACAGTGAATGGGGGATGGAGGGGGTGGTGAGGGACTGTGGAGAGGAGTGTGTCAGTGTAGGGATGAGGTGTGGAGTGACAGTGAATGGGGATGAAGGGGGTGGTGAGGGACTGTGGAGAGGAGTGTGTCGGTGTAGGGATGAGGTGTGGAGTGTCAGTGTAGAGTGACAGTGAATGGGGATGAAGGGGGTGGTGAGGGACTGTGGAGAGGCGTGTGTCAGTGTAGGGATGAGGTGAGGAGTGTCAGTGTGGAGTGACAGTGAATGGGGGATGGAGGGGGTGGTGAGGGACTGTGGAGAGGAGTGTGTCAGTGTAGGGATGAGGTGTGGAGTGACAGTGAATGGGGATGAAGGGGGTGGTGAGGGACTGTGGAGAGGAGTGTGTCGGTGTAGGGATGAGGTGTGGAGTGTCAGTGTAGAGTGACAGTGAATGGGGGATGAAGGGGGTGGTGAGGGACTGTGGGGAGGTGTGTGTCAGTGTAGGGATGAAGTGGGGAATTTAAGTGTAAAGTGACAGTGAATGGGGGAAATGAAGTGTGCTGATCTCATTCTTATCGGATTAAATTGTATTTGTATGCTAGCCTCCCCAGCATCGAAGACATCTTCGGAAGGCGATGCCTCAAAAAGGCGGCATCCATCATTAAGGATCCCTATCACCCAGGACATGCCCTCTTCTCATTTCTACCATCGAGGAGGAAGTACAGGAGCCTGAAGACACACACTCAACATTTTAGGAACAGCTTCTTCCCCTCTGTCATCAGATTTCTAAATGGACATTGAACCCATGAACACTAGCACAGTATTTGTTCTCTTTTTGCACTACTTATTTAATTTAATATATATACTGAATGTATTTCTTATTGTTGTTTATAGTTTTTATTATTATGTATTGCACTGCACTGCTGCTGCAAAACAACAAATTTCACAACATATGCCTGTGATAGTAAACCTGACTCCAACCCTGATACTCTGCCCTAATGATCCACGTCCTGCAGGAGCTTTAGACAGCCTTCTTCACTCCGCTCAACATAGTATCATTACAAACTTACTAATCAAACCTACTACATTCACCTCCAAGTCATTAACACATATTACAAATAGCCGAGTTCCCAGCACTGATCCCTCAGGTACACCACTAGTCACAGACTTCCAATCAGAGAAAGATCCTTCTACCATTACCCACTGCCTCCTTTCACAGATCCAATTAGCCAGTTTGCCTTGGATCCCATGTGCCCTAACCTTCTGGATGAGCCCATCGTGAGGGACCTTGTCAAATGCCTCCCTGAAGTCCATATAGACAACATCTATTGCCTTGTTCTCATCAATCTCCTCGGTTAAAATTAGTGAAAGAAGATTCTCCTCCCACAAAACCATGCCGATTATCCCTAACCAGTCACTGCCTTTCCAAATAAACATAAATCCAATCCCTTGGAACCATCACATATAATTTCCCTTCTAATGATACAAGATTCATTGGCCTATCATTGCTTCTGTTCCAAACAACCCAGCCTTTCCAAATTTCAACACATAAAATTTTCAATATTTGGCAATGTTTTCATTAATCTCTTCTGTATCACTTTTAGGCTTTTGTATCTACTTTGTAATGTGGTGACTATTTATTGATTTAGAGATACAGCAGGGAATAGGCCCTTCTGCTCCTTCGAGTTGCACCACCTCGCAACCCTGGATAACCCCAGATTTAACCCAAACTTAATCATAGAACAATTTACATTGACAATGTTTTGTATTTAATATTTCAGCAATATTTGAGTAATACTGTAAATATATTCTTAGATTAAGCATTCTTGTTCATTTCAATAATTCAGGTTATATGTAAAATATGGGAATTGCCTATGTAATTTGTGTGCACCTTGCTTAAAGCAAACACCAAGTTAGACCCATATTCCCGGAAGCCCGTGTCTTCTTTTGAATTAGTTTAATGTCCTGAAGTCACAAAATATAACAACCAATTAGCAACACATACAAAATGCTGGAGGAACTCAGCAGGCCAGGCAGTATCTATGGAAAAGTTTAAACAGTCGTTATTTCAGGCCGAGACAAGTCATCCATCTTGCAGGTTTCATGGTGTTTGTGATAACACTCAATTCAGCTACTAACCAGTATGTTTGGATGGTGGGAAGAAACAGAGAAAAAAACCCAGAGAAAACCCACTCATTCCTCGGGGAGAACATATCAACTCCTTACAGAAGACGCTAGGATTGATCTCCAAACTCCACCACCTCAAGTAGTAATATTGTTGTGCTAACCGCTATGCTATCGTGGTGCCCCATACTGCACTATATGCAGTAATCCAATTACAGCCTGACTCAGATTATATACAGTACTGTGCAAATAAATGCCTTAGGTACATTGGTACTGTATTTGTCAACATGGTGCAGGGAATGAGTTTGTAAATCTGGTGAAAGCAAAGGATGTTGGGAATGGAGAAGGTGGAGTGGCATGGGAGCAGTGTGGGACAGTTGGCAGAGAAGGAGTGCCAGGGTCAGGGCACACCAGGCAAGGCAAGGTCATTTGATTCCAAACAATTGGCTTATTGATCATTACAGAATGTCTCTCTGGTGCTTCCCATTCTCTCCTCTCTCCCTTCCCCTTTTCCCAACCATGATTCCCCTCTCCCTGCCACCTTCCCACTCTCAGTCCACAATAGAAACCCGTGTCAGAATCAGGTTTATCATCACTGACATATGTCATGAAATTTGTTTTTTTTTTGTTGCAGCAGTACAGTGCAATATTATATATCTAAGACTTTTGCATAGTACTGCAGCACAGTGTTATATGCTAATGTTATCTAGAATAACCTTCCTGCTTTTATATATTTTATGTCTAAAAGAATAATGGACAGCTCAATTATCTGGAACATCACAATCAAGATTAAAACTTCCCAAATTCCGTATGTTCAAAATGCTAAATTGCGATTTTTATTTATTTATTGAGATACAACGCGGACTAGGCCCTTATGGCACTTTGAGCCGTGCTGCTGAGCAATCCCCTAATTTAACCCAGGCCTAATCATGGTGCAATTTACAATGACCAGTTAACCTACTAACCGGTAGGTCTTTGGACGATGGGAGGAAATCAGAGCACCAGGAGGAAACCCACGCAGTCACAGGGAAATCGTACAAACACCTTACAGAGAGCGGCAGAGCAATGTGATGCAGGAACCATGGTTGTGCCTTTACCTTCCTTAACTGGTGGGCAGAGATCGTTTGCAATGGCCCAACTTGGAAGGGCAAGTGTTAGCGCTCTGCTACCTTGCCTGCCTCGCCCCCCCACCCCCATTTGCAATGGTGCCATGATAACATAGCGGTTAGAATTACGCTATAAACGCGCAGCAACCCGGGTTCCGTTCCACCGCTGTCGGTAAGGAGTTCGTATGTTTTCCCCATGACTGTGTGCGTTCCCTCAGGAAGTTCCAGTTTCCTCCCACTGTCCAAAGACGTACGAGTTAGTGGGTTAATTGGTCACATGGGTGGTACGGGCTCATTGGGCTGGAAGGGGCTGTTACCGTGCTGTATCGCTAAATGAAAAAATACTTCAGTTCTAGTTCAGCTCAGTTAGTGCAGCACAGATCAGTGACTGAACTGGGACGACTCGGAACATATTGCTTGGTATCGTCCATTTCCTATAAACCATCTGGATACAAAAGGAGAATTCTAACCAAAACAAATGCCACCGTAATGACTTGGGCTTCAGCTGCTTCTGATTGTAGTGGAGTATTTAATGCTCTCTACTAATGACTTTAGATGTGGCTGCTAATAGGCTTTCTGAGGGTGACGGAGAACAAGCTTATATGTGCGTTCGAAGATAAAGCAAACACTACCAGTAGTAAATATCATTTGCATATCCTGCATAGCCTATTTATCTCTGCATGGTAACGAGATGCATCTGTCATACTGAATAAAAAATAATTTTGTTAAGTACATTGTTCAATATGTTACACTACATGTCTGGATGTTTTTCAAATAGAAATCTTGCATAAAAAATTGAAGCAATAAACTGAGACTTGTCTACTACGAGCAATTTATTGTGTTTGATGTAAAAAAAAAGCAACCTGTCTAAAAAGCACGAAGAGCGCCATGGAAATAGATTGCTAAAAACTGCTGGAAACTACAGCTAAATTAGCATACAAATAATCAAGTGACTTTCAGGAAGCACGGTGCCATGCGAAAATTGAGGGAAAGCCATTTGCTGGCACACATCAGATGCCACCGCCATTTTGTGAGGGCGAAAAGAAACGAGCAGAAACACTGCTGAGAGAATTATGAAAAGCTGTTCAATAGATTCCATGCACAACACTGCTGCTATTTACATCCCATGCTTATACGTACAGAACTATTTCTCACATACACTACATGTTTAATTTAGTCCCTGTGAGAGGCTCCCTGTGCAAAATCTCCAAACAGAATTGTCTGTACATTTACACTTTTGTTTAGGAAACTATTTCTTCAGAGATGCAAAGGAGACGGCATAAATGAAGATTTGTGGCTGTGTGGTTTAATATAAAAAATGTTAATAAGGAATACCGATCTGAAATTATGCTTCCATTGTCTGTTTGGCAAGGAACAGACCTTAGGGCAGAGGAATGTGCCAAATGACACAGTGAAGCACTGGATATGTTTGTATGAAAATCCAAAAACTCAATCTACCACACACTTGAAAGTCAGGTTTAGCCCACATGGTTGTCTTTTTCATGGCAGACTGAAATCATCAGTAACATCCACCTTTCCTGAAATAATTCTTTCCCACAAACATTAACTGGTTCCCTCCCTACTTAGTTTGCCCAGATAGCTGACAACTCTTTACCAATGTCCTTAAACAATTTCCCACGTTATTAAAAATTCTGAATACAGAGTCTTCAGCTTTCTCTCCCATGAGGTGCAGCTGTCACCGTACACCAGCGACATTATTATGTAAATCATTATGGACCGTTCCCTTTCATTGAATTAACCTTTTGCAGACTGAACTTGATTTGAAGCTGGAAACATGCTTAGAATGATAAGTGCAAAACTTTTGTTCTTAACATCAATGATTCAGTTTTAGGACAGTAAAGATTTCTTCAAAAAGTTCAAAAGTAAATTTATTATCAAAGTACGCATATGTCACCATCTACAACCCTGAAATTCATTTTCTTACAGGCATTCACAGTAGGTACAAAGAAACACAATAGAATCAGTGAAACACTACTCACAAAGGCAGACAAATAACTAATGTGCAGACACATTGTGAGAAGACAAATTGTTCAAATACAAAAAATAATATTAAGTCAATAAATAACTAAATTGATTTACTTATCTATTTATTTATTTGTTTGCTTATTTATCCATCTATCATTTACTTATTTAGTTACTTAGTTCTAAGTTAGTTATTGAAATACAGTACAGAATAAATAGGCCCTTCTATGTCTTCGATTTGCGCTGCCCTGCAATCCCCTGATTTAACTCCCGCCTAATCACGGGACAATTTACAAAGACCAATTAACCTACTGACCAGTCAGTCTGTAGACTGTGGGAGAAAACCAGAGCACCCAGAAGAAACCCATGTGATCAAGGGGAGAATGGTCGCCTGTACTGTAATGCATTGTGCTAACCACTATGCTACCGGTGAGAATGCCACTGCACCAAGTCGGTGAAAGTGAGCCTATAGCTTGACCCCGGTCCAGTAAGGGTTGAGATGAGTGAGGTTATCCACGCAGGTTCAAGAGCCTGATGGTTGAGAGGTAATAACCTGGAGGTGTAGGATCTGAGGCTCCTGTAACTTCTGCCTGATGGCAGCAGCAAGAAGAGAGCATGCTCTGGATAGTGGGGGTCCTTGATCATGGATATTGCTTTCTTGTGGCAGCACTTTGTGTAGATATGTTCTTGAATTCTGACATAGATTACTAATTATAGCCTATAATTACACTGACATTTCTAAATGAAAGTGTGTCCCTATAGCCTAAAATCACCTTTACACCTAAAAATTGATGACACACCTAACAATAAGTATAAACTGTTGAAAAATGATATTTAAGTGTATATATATTTGATTAGCTGTCATTACCTAATAACTTACATTTGACATTTCAATTAATAAATTAATAAACTCAGAAACGCAAATCGCTTCATTAACCCTTTTCCCACTAAAACTTGATAAATGTTTTTATTAATATAAATTACATCTTTTCTATTTGTGTCAATGAATACTATTAAAAATTAATATTATTTGAAGGACACCTTCAAAAGGCAATGCCTCAAAGAGGCAGCATCCATCATTAAGGATCCCCATCACCCAGAATGTGCCCTCTTCTCATTTGTACCATCAGGGAGGAGGTACAAGAGCCGGAAGACTCACACTCAATGTTTCAGCTACAGCTTCTTTCCCTTGGCCATCAGATTTCTAAATGAACAATGA
Organism: Hemitrygon akajei; assembly: GCF_048418815.1. Classification (NCBI taxonomy): domain Eukaryota; kingdom Metazoa; phylum Chordata; class Chondrichthyes; order Myliobatiformes; family Dasyatidae; genus Hemitrygon; species Hemitrygon akajei. Next base: position 8,823,185 of record NC_133125.1, read on the forward strand.
ACCCATGAACACTACCTCACTATTATTTCCCCTCTCTTTTTACACTACTTATTTATCTTTTTTTGGACTGTGCACATGTAAAAAAAGATCTGTAAAGTGAAGATGTTTTCAAAAATAATGAAATGAAAAGCTTCCAAATATCAAAAAATACTATAAAGAACAGTTATCAATAAAAAAGTTAAATCAAATCAATATTTGGTGTGACCACCCTTTGCTTTAAATCTGCCTCAATTCTCTTAAGTACATGGTCATAAGAAAATCGGCTGTACCAAGCATCTTGGAAAACTTGCTACAGTTCTTCTGCAGACTTCGGCTGTCTCGCTTACTTCTATCTCTCCAGGTAATCCCAGACAACCTCAAAGATGTTGCAATCAGGGCCTTGTGAAGGCCATACTATCTGAAACCTAAGACTTTTGCACAGTACTGCATTTCTGCCTGTAATTTATAGCTTTTTCATTAGTATGTAGTGCAATGTACTGCTGCCACAGAACAACTAAATTCACAACATATTCCAGTCATATAAAACCTGATTCTGATTCTGAATTCCTAAGGAATGTCAGCATGACTGAACTTCCGGCTTCACTGTTTTAATTGTCAGCATTGGGGCTAAAAGAAAGCAGAAGATATTAAAATTATTTCATGATATAGACAGATAATTATGAATAACAATGTTCATTTTCTACAAGTGAACTAAATTCTGAAGAAATAAAGACATGATTTCCTATTATCAGTTTTCTTTATATCACTGAATAGTAACAAAAAAGTCAATAACTTCATCTAAGATGAGAAACTTTATTCGCTTATTATGCACTTTGTTGTTCCTCAGTAAGTCATGAGACAATCTCTCGAGCCCTTCCAACATTGAGTAGCTTCCGCCTTGCTCTACAAGATAGTACAAGTTAAAATTCACAATAATACTGCAACTGAAATTTCAGTCTGATGTTGTGAAAGGGTTTTTGGCCTTGGATTTTAAATGTACCCATTGTAATCAGCTGGAATGGAACCAACAAATCTTCTGCCTGTTTGCCTACTTTGTAAAACTTCAGTTGTGCAGAGGGGGTGATGGAAAGTGAGTGGGCCAACATCTGGAGTGTGCGGGAGATAGGATGAGGTCAAAAGGCCACAGAATGAAAGTGATTCGCAAAAGAACTTGAGGCCCTCCATTAGTCAGGGAGGTCCATAGATACTCTGTTCTAGCTGTCTGGTAACATGCAGATGAGTGCAGTACAATATGAAGAGCAAGTTGTTGCCCATGCAGCAAGTTCCCCCCCTCCACACAGCTGATGAATTCAAAGGCACGTCAGAGACTGATACAGTTTGGCACCAGCAGCATCGTAGGAGTTCTCAGTCTCCCCAGTTCTGAGTTCTCAGTTGAACTCAATGTAGACTGCCTTAGGGACTTCAGCTCTGGAGTTTTCCTCAGGGTTTACTCCAGAAGCCCTCCCCATGAGTGGGTATAGCTGCAGTGGAAGTTTGAGATCAGAGTTTCCCTTCTCTTGGAAGAGCTGCCAACCATGGCTGATGCACCCCATCTGCCCGGAGCAACTGGTTTTCAGGCACCGGGGCCTTTTGCCCCTCCTCCTGTCAGTAGAAATGGTTATATCAGGCTCGGTAGCTAAGCCAGGAGCTGGAAGGTTTTTTGTATATCATATTTTTTACTGAGTTAAGTATTGTATGTAATTAGTTTTGCTACAACAAGTGTATGGGACATTGGAAAAAAGTTGAATTTCCCCATGGGGATGAATAAAGTATCTATCTATCTATCTATCTATCTATCTATCTATATCTGAGAGGCATGCAGTTGGGAGCATTTAATAGGTAGTGAGATTTTATTCTCAGTGCCATCCCCAGCTAGAACATTAAGGAACAAAGATTGAGAAAAAGAGAACTCAGTAATTGAACTAAAAAGTGGGACAAGGATACATCATTTTATTCAGTGACTATTTGGAACATGGAAGCACTAGGAGCAGACTGAATTGAGGCAAATTTAAATTTCAAAGGCATTCACAGTAGAACAAAGAAATACAATAGCATCAATGAAAAACTACACACACTGACAAACAACCAATGTGCGAACGAAGACATACTGTAAAAATACAAAAAAAAATGCAAATATATAATACTTGGAACATGAATTGTAAAGAGTCTTGAAAGAGAGTCCATAGGTTGTGGAATCAGAGGTTAACCACGCTAGTTCAGGAGCCCGTTGGTTGAATTGTTCCTGAACTTGTTGGTGTGGGACCTAAGGCTCTTGTCCACACACACAACAGCACACACAACTGCTGGAGGAATCACAAACAAGAGAAAACCTGTGGATGCTAGAAATCAAACTAATACACAGGAACTATAATAGATAAGAAAAGTAATGGAAAAATAGAAACAAAAAAGTAGTGAGGTAGTGTTCATGGGTTCAATGGCCATTCAGAATTTGGATGGCAGAGGGAAGAAGCTGGGCCTCAGTCATTAAGTGTATACCTTTAGGCTCCTGTACCTCCTTCCTGATGTCTTCATACTGATGTTCATGCCAAAAGTATATAAGGTATTGTTCCTCCACCCTGTAACTTAATCATGGTGTTCAAAAGAGAATGGGATTTATTCCTCAGAAGAGAAAGAAACAATCTGCAAAGTTATGGGGATAAGGTGGGGTAATGGGAATACTGAATTGCTGATGGAAAGAATAGTACGGACCAAATATTCTTGATCCATGCTGTAACCAATCTATGATTTATCACATGGTCAGTGATACACTGAGAAGTGAATGTTGCATTGGTACCTGTTTTTGGACAAAGGTGAAGTTGTTTACTGGAGAAAACAGATATTAAAATATAACTAAATAACAATGAAATATTCTCAATGACTTGGCCTCCACTTGGCAATGAATTCCACAGATTCACCACCCACTGACAAAAGAAATTCCTCCGCATCTCTGTACTAAAGGAACATCTTTCTATTCTGAAGTTGTGCTCTCTAGTCCTAGACTCTCCCACTTTTTGAAACATCCTCTCCACATCCACTCTATCTAGGCCTATCACCTAAAATAGCATTGAATTTCCAGAAATCAGACTATTCTCCCATTACTGCAAAACAAAAGAGAAAAATCAGTGATATATCAATGTTCAAAAAAAAAAATTCTTTGGAAAATCTTTAGTCAGTAGTCATGTCGCTTCGGGCAGATGGGACTTGTCAGTCACGATTAGCAGCTCATCTAGGAGAAGGAAAACTCTGACCTCAAACCCCGGCTGCCTTCCACTCATGGGGAAGGCTTCAGGAGTAAACTTACAGGAAAAGTCCAGAGCTGGAGTCCCTGAGGCAGTCCTACATTGAGTTTGCACTGACTGGCAACCCTTGCTATGCTGCTGGTGCCAAAATGTATTGGTCTCTGCAATTCCTTTGATAGATCAGCTGTGTGGCAACAGCTTGCTCTCCATATCATACTGCTCTGGCTTGCGTATCACATAGAGAGCTTGGACACAATATCCATAGTTGACCCCGAACAATGGAAGGCCCCAATTCATGGAAACAGTGAGATGGATTGGTTAACATTATAGAGGGAACGTATCATGAGACTGACAAGTTAGGTGATCAATAAAAAGTAAGAAAGGTAGTAGAATATTATTCGTTATTCAAACGAGAGGACGTGATTTGAGAGTTAGGGGGCAAAAGTTTAAGGGAAACACGAGGGGGTATTTCTTTACTCAGAGAGTGATAGCTGTGTGGAATGAGCTTCCTGTAGAAGTAGTAGAGGCCAGTTCAGTTGTGTCATTTAAGGTAAAATTGGATAGGTATATGGACAGGAAAGGAGTGGAGGGTTATGGGCTGAGTGTGGGTAGGTGGGACTAGGTGAGATTAAGAGTTCGGCACGGACTAGGAGGGCCGAGATGGCCTGTTTCTGTGCTGTGATTGTTATATGATTATGATTATACATGACTTAGTATATTTAATCTTCCTAAGATATGGCTACTCAAAGTTGACATTACTATGCTGATCTAAAAGATACATATTAACAAGGTAATAAGATCCAGGCCCTTGAAATAGACAGGCCTGTGGCACTGTAGTGAAGTTGTCCACCATCTGCCAGCTAATGTCTACCCTCTTGTCTCCTACAAACATTCAACGCCTTATCTCACATCTGGAGTCCAATTACTTGGGCAAAAGGCCAGGGGGTTGCCAGTCCATGTGAAAAGTAACATCATAAACGTTGGTACTTTAGGATGGGATACAATGGACCCTACTGCTAGAAAAAAACTTTCCTGCATGCTCAATTTTTCAATGCTGCTAACTATTGCATTTAATCTGAGAAAATATTTGAGAAATTTATTTCTATATTCTTAAAGAGGGATGGTAGGCAAACAGCAAAGGTTCCTGGCTCAAAGGTCAATGTCAATTGTAAACATTGTACCCTCTAAGCAGTGTGGGTGCGTGGCCACGGAGTAACCAAAATGCTCCTCTGCACGTTGCCTTTCTTCCCCTGCAGCTGGCATTTGAACATTTAAACATTTAAAGTGCTGTACAGTGTAAAAGTTTCCTGCTCAGACTAATGGCTGGTCTATGCAGCTGTAAAAAAAATTAGAGGGAACACTTATTTTATGATTAAAATAAAATACATTTTAGCTGGTAATACAAAATGGGACCTGATTAAAAATGGTTTTGCAGGTACCTAAATTTTGGTTGTCTGGTTTACAAAAACATTAACCTCTTTCCTTAAATAAAGGTACAGCATATTGGAAGCACCCAGCAGTGTCCTGCAACCTAACCATTAACCTTGTTTACTGATGTTATTTGAGCCGCAAAGTGCGCCCCGTATTTTGAGTTTTTACTCCAGATTTTCAGCATCCGCAGTTTTTGTTTCAACCAATTCCCTGTTTTGCCACAAAGTGACAGAGGATATCTTACATTTGGATTTCTTGATAAAAAGAAATGCTCAAGGGAAAAGACGAGTGAGAAAGCCTCATCTCACTCCAGTCCCAGATACTGTACCTTTAGTGACCGATCAGAAGATCTGACAGAAGCCGGCTTTACATGTAATGGCAATTGTTGGGAAGGGACAAAGTGCAAAGAGATATTAACCAAAAGGCATATATATGGAATGGGAGCACCAGAGAGGCACACAGAAAATGCTGGAGGAAATCAGCAGGTCAGGCAGTATCTATGGAAATGAATAATCAGTTGGTGTTTCAGGCTGATGCCCTTCATCAACACTGGAAAGGAAGGGGGAAGATGCTAGAATAAAGCGAGGGGGAGGGAGGGGATGGAAGACAGCAAGCTGAAAGGTGATAGGTGAAACCAGATCGTGGGGGAGGGGTAGATGAAGTCAGCTGGGAGACGACCGGTGAAAAAGGCAAAGGTCCGGAGAAGAAGGGATCTGATAGGAGAGGAGGGCAAAGCAAGGAAGGAGGAGGAGCACTGGTGTAGGAGATAGGCAGGTGAGGAGAAGATGTAGGAGGTCAGAGTAGGGAATAGAAGAGGGAAGGAGAAATTGATGTTCATGCTATCAGGTTGGAGGCTACCCAGATGGACTATGAGGAGTTGTTCCAACAAACTGAAAGCAACCTCATCATGTCAGTGTTCTATGACTCTGTTTCAGAATAAGAATCAGACAAGTTTAATATCATTTTCAAATATCAAAATGTCATGAAATTTGCAGCAGCAGTACAGTGCAGTATATTAAGAACTGTAAGTTATAATAAGTAAAAATTAAACTAAATAAATAGTGTAAAAAAAGAGCAAAAACAGTGAATATTGGTTCATTGTCCATTCAGAAATCTGATGGTGGAGGGAACTAAGAGTTCTGCATTGACATAGATGGGAAGAATGGCCTGTATCTATGCGGTAGCTCTCTATGACTCTATGTGTACGATTACTGATTTAAACAGATAGTGTCACTCAGATTTGGTCACTTCCCAATCAAATTTTGAAATACCACCCATGCATATTCTGTCTTCCTCTTTTAATTAACTTCTGACTGCAGGACATAATCATTGCAGAACTACAGCTGCATTAAGACAGATAAATTCATTCAGCTGAAAAATCTCGAAGAGATTTTATCAAAGAGCCTCGTTTTAAATTAATCAACTCAAACGTGCTTTCCACCGCTTGGTAAAGAAAGTTCTGAACTGAACGTGGCAATGCTGGAAGGTCTCCAGCCAGTTTCTCCATCCTGATTTCGACAAGTCGGCCGATGTTGAGAGCATCCTTCAGATACAGAGTGGAGCACATCAGCCATGGTCCCTTCTTCTCTGCAGGCTGGAAAAAAATTGGGTTTGGCCTACCTGGTACTGTCCAAAATAAACCACACTGTATACTTACTCTCCTGTTCTACTCTCTTTATATTTATGAGAGGTTAAGTACAGCTCTAATGCCATATTAAAGATTGCTGTAACTGGCTGGATCAAAGGTGGTAACAAATCAGCAAATAGGTGGAAGATTGAAAATTTGGCTGAATGGCGCCACAACAACAACATCTCACTCAACATTCACAAAACCAGCGAGCTGATTTGACTTCAGTGGGAAGAAACCTGAATCCATGAGCCATTTCTCATCAGTAGATTGGAGGTGGAGAGGGTCAGTGGCTTTAAATTCCTTGGTGTCATTATTTCAGAAGATCTGTCCTGGATCCAGCACGTTTACGTCATTACAAAGAAGGAATGGCGCACCTCTACTTTCTTAGAAGTTTGCACTGATTCAGCATGTCATCTAAAACTTCGATAAACTTCTACAGATGTGCAAAGGAGAGTATCCTAACATCACAGCCTAGTATGGAAACAGAAGTGCACAATTAAGGAAAGGTATGGATACACGGTCGAATAAAATGTGTATTAATATATAAATACCAACATATCTTTACAATGTAAACAGCACTATAAAAAGTGGTTTAAAATATTTACTTTATAGTGCAATGAATTGGGCAAAAGATGGGGGGAGCGAACAATTAAATAAACTTGGAATTTAAAAGAAATTGTAACGAAAAACATCTTATCCCTCTCTCTTGGATCCTCCATTCACCTGGAAACTCTCTCCCCCATCTTTTTATGCTGATATATCCCCTCATTCTCTCCAGTCCTTGTTGACCTGGAACATCCTCTGTCCATTTCCCACCACAGATGCTCCCTGACCCGTTGAGTTCCTCCAGCAATTTGTGTGTTGGTCAAGATTTCCAGCATCTGCATTCTCCATTTCCAAAGAATAGCTAGTTACAACTGGATTGTTATAAAATCCTATTTTGTTTTACTATTGTGTAACAAATAGTGGTTCATTCCACGGAGATGTAACACTGAGCATCATAGGAAGTCATTCCTACCTGTGGCCATCAAATTTTACAACTCCTCCCTCGGAGTGTCAGACACCCTGAGCCAAAAGGCTGGTCCTGGACTTATTTCCACTTAGCATGATTAAGTTATTATTTAATTATTTATGGTTTTATATTGCTATATTTCTTCATTATTCTTGTTTGGTGCGGCTGTAATGAAACCCAATTTCCCTTGGGATCAATAAAGTATGTCTGTCTGTCTGTCTGTTAGCGTGACACTATCACAGCTCGGGGTGTCAGAGTTCGGATTTCAATTCCAAGGTCCTTTATAAGGATCTGTATGTCCTCCTCATTTAATGCGTGGGGTTTCACCAGGTGCTCTTGTTTCCTCTCACAGTCCAAAGACATACTGGTTAGTAGGTTAATTAGTCATTGTAAATTGTCCCTTAATTAGGCGAGGAATAAATTGGGAGTTGCTGGGTGCCATGGCTTGAAATGCCAGAAAGGCCTGTTCCATGCCGTACCAGTAAATAAATAAATCAGACAGGATTATTTAATATGAAGCATACTGATAAGTTTTGTAACTTCAAAGCATTAAATTAATTCAATGGAAGATGTGAGAGTCCGAAATTTGAATCTAACTTCATCTTTACTTTTAGTGAGCTGATGACGTATGCAATTAGCATATTTTTACATGTAATCCATAATTATTTAGATGAATAAGAATGCTTAATTAACCAATTTATATATAAGATTACTAAAATATTATTGAAATATTAAATACATAACACCTATAAATGCTCCCCAAATAATCCTGATTTGAATCTATGTACAATGTGCAAATATTTATAGTGTGCCAGGAATTGTTTTGAAAGCATTAAAGAGAATGGTTATCTCTTCTTATCACACGTACATTGAAACATACCAGTGAATTGTGTCGTTTTACTTCTATAACCAACACTGTCTAAGGATGTTCTGGGGACAGCCCGCAAGTGTGTCCATGCTTCTGGAGCTAACACATAGTAACATGCCTACAACTTTCTAGCACTTTGGAACGCAGGAGAAAACTGAAGCTCCTAGAGGAAACCCACACAATAACGATGAGACCATACAAACAGCAATAGAAATAGCAGCGGGAATTAAACCCCACGTTTCCAATCACCGGTGCTGTAAAGGGTTAATAAATCAGCCATGATACAATGATGGAGTATAGTCGATGGGCCTAAAGGCCTAATATTGCTACTTCTGTATGTCTTATGGTCGTATGGTCTTATAATTATTTCTGATTGAATATGTAAAATCCTGAATTTGTCAGCACTTATACTGTTTCTTCTGCTTGGACAGAATCAACTTGAATCTGCAATCCTAATTGAGTGACTTTTTTAAAAATTCTTGCTCCATTAATCAAAATAAGAAAGAAAATTAGTGACTTATATACAAAATAATTACATTTCTACCATCATCAAATGTATAATCTGCTATCTGAGTTGCTGATGTGATTTTCCTACATTCCTTCAATTGTTAACAATCCGCTGGGGTGGCACGGTGTCGTGGTGAGCCCAACGACTCACAGCGCCAGCTGTAGGATTCCCTTTGTTGTCTGTAAGGAGTTTGTATGTTCTCCCCATGACTGCGTGGGTTTCCTCTGGGTGCTCCAGTTCCCTCCCACATTCCAAAGGCGTAGAGATTAGGATCTGTGAGTTGTCGATATACCGTGCTGGCACCGGAAGCATGGCGACACTACGGGCTGCCCCAGCATCCTCATTGGTTTGATTTGACACAGATGACATATTTCGCTGTACGTTTCCATAAATGTAACAAATAAAGCTAATCTCTATTGATGTGGATTTAATATTTCAGTGATATTTGAGTAATCTTATAAATATGTTACTGATTAAGCATTCCTCGTATTATGTAAAAAGAAGTGAACTGCATATGTCATGCATATGTCAAGAAGATTTGGACAAGGGAAGCACAGGAGCACCTACAGGACTACTTTGAGTCAGTATACTGGATTGTATTCATGGATTCATCTTCAAACCTGGATGAGTAGGCTGCAGTTGTTACCGACTTCATTAAAACCTGTGTGGATGAGTGTGTGCCTACAAAGACTTACTGTACATTCACAAACCAAAAGCCATGGATGAACCAGGAAGTATATCGTTTCCTGAAGGCTAAATCTCTGGCATTCAAGTCTGATGACCCAGGCCTGTACCAGAAAACCAGGTATGATTTGCAGAGGGCTATTTCAAGGGTGAAGAGACAATTTCAAAGGAGGTTGGAGGCATCATCGGATGCACAGCAACTCTGGCAGGGTTTGCAAGACATCACTTCCCACAAAGCAAAACCCAATAGCATGAATGGCTGCGATGCTTCACTACCAGATGAACTCAATGCCTTCTATGCCCACTTTGAAAGGGAGAATACAACTACAGCTGTGAAGATCCCTACTACACCTGATGACCCTGTGATCTCTGCCTCAGAGGCCGATGTTAGGCTTCCTTTAAAGAGAGTGAACCCTCGCAAGGCGTAAGGTCCCAATGGAGTACATGATAAGGCTCTGAAAACTTATGCCAATGAACTAGTGTGAGTATTCAAGGACATTTTCAATCTGTCACTGCAACGAGTGGAAGTTCCCACTTGCTTCAAAAAGGCAACAATCATACCAGTGCCTAAGAAGAATAACGTGGGCTGCGTTAATGACTATTGCCTGGTAGCACTCACATCGACAGTGATGAAATGCTTTGAGAGGTTGGTCACGACTAACCTGAACTCCTGCCTCAGCAAGGACCTGGACCCATTGCAGTTTGCCTATCGTTACAATAGGTCAATGGCAGAGGCAATCTCAATGGCTCTCCACACGGCTTTAGACCATCTGGACAACACAAACACTTACATCAGGACGCTGTACATCATCTATAGCTCAGCATTTAATACCATCATTCCCACAATCCTGATTGAGAAGTTGCAGAATCTGGGCCTCTGTACCTCCCTCTGCAATTGGATCCTCAACTTCCTAAACTGAAGATGACAATCTGTGCAGATTGTTGATAACGTATCCTCCTCGCTGACGGTCAACACTGGTGCACCTCAGGGGTGTGTGCTTAGCCCACTGCTCTACTCTCTATATACACATGACTCTGTGGTTAGGCATAGCACAAAATATAAATTATAGCTATAAATTCGCAGAAGATACAACCATTGTTGGTAGAATCTCAGGTGGTGACGAGCAGACGTACTGGAGTGAGATATGCCAACTAGTAGAGTGGTGCTGCTGGGACTCAACGTCAGAAAGATGAAAGAGCTGGATTGTGAACTTCAGGAAGGGTAAGACGAAGGAACACATACCAATCCTCATAGAGGGATCAGAAGTGGAGAGAGTGTGCAGCTTCAAGTTCCTGGGTGTGAAGATCTCTAAGGATCTAACCTGGTCCCAACATATCAATGCAGTCATAAAGAAGGCAAGACAGCTGCTATCCTTCATTAGGAGTTTGAAGAGATTTGGTATGTCAACAAATACACTCCAAAGCTTCTATAGTTGTATAGAGTATTCTGACAGGCTGCATCACTGTCTAGTATGGTGCGGGGGCTACTGCACAGGACCAAAAGAAGCTGCAGAGGGTTGTAAATCTAGTCAGCTCCATCTTGGGCACTAGCCTACAAAGTACCCAGGACATCTTCAGGGAGCGATGTCTCAGAAAGGCAGTGTCAATTATTAGGGACCTCCAGCACCCAGGGCATGTCCTTTTCTCACTGTTACCATCAGGTAGGAGGTACAGAAGCCTGAAGGCACACACTCAGTGATTCAGGAACAGCTTCTACCCCTCCGCCATCCGATTCCTAAATGGACATTGAACTCTTGGTCACCACCTCACTTTTTTTTTAATATACAGTGTTTCTGTTTTTTGCAGGTTTTTAAAATCTATTCAATATACGTATACTGTAATTTATCTATTTATCTATCTATCTATCTATCTATCTATCTATTTATTTATTTATTTATTTATTTATTTTTCTCTTCTATATTATGTATTACATTGAACTGCTGCTGCTAAGTTAACAAATTTCACATCACATGCCGGTGATAATAAACCTGATTCTGATTCTGACTCTGCCACGTAATCCGTGCACGCCTTGCTCAAAGTAAAGAACAAGCTGAGCCTTCCATCTTTTGTCTCTTGTGTTTTCCTTCAAATTCATTTAATATCTTGTAGTTACAAAACGTAACATCTATCTCTACTAATTGTCTTGAAATCTTATAAAAGATCACAGGCCTTTATTGCCAGTGTTTGAATATCACATCATAAAACACAAAGAGTTTAGGATATTGCTACATCTAGACTAGAGAAAAATGTTAAAATTTATATTAAGATTCAAGATTGTTTACTGCCATTCTTCAGTACACGAGTGTAAAGGAGAATGAAATGATTGTTACTCCAGATCTGATGCAGCATAAAAAATACAATAAGCATAAAGGACAGAATAAAAACAAAATAATCAGAATCTGAATTGAGTTTAATGTCACTGGCACAAACATAAAAATAAAAGGAATATACAATTAACTGATAGATGCATAGATGGGTTTATTTGTCACATGTACATTGAAACATACAGTGAGATGCATCGTTGGCATCAACAATTAACACAGACAGAGGAATGTGCTGGGGTGAGTCCGCTAGTGTGGCCAACACTTCCAGCACCAACGTAGCATGCCCACAACTCACTAAACCTAACCCATACGTCTTTGGAATGTGGGAGGAAATAAGAGCACCTGGAGGATACAGAGGATGACAGGGAGAATGTGCAAACTCCTTCCAGACAGTGACAGGAATTATCCTCCAATCGGTGATGATTGGCACTGTAAGAAGTTGTTCTCACCGCTATGTCACCATGTTGTCCTTGCTGTGCCATGCTGGGCTGAGGTAACATATGAGAAGTTTATTTACCAAGGATAAGATGCTACTGAAGTCTCAACCAAAAATGTGGATGCCTCAAAAAGGCACGAAGGACACCCATCACCCAGGACATACCTTCTTCTCATTGCTATAATTTGGAAGTACAGGAGCCTGAAGACACACACTCAATGTTTTAGGAACAGCTTCATGAATACTACCGCATGCTATATTTTGTGACTTCAAAACATTGAGCTAATTCAAAGGAAGACAGGGGAGTCTGTGAGTGCGGGTCTAACCTCGTGTTTCCTTTAAGCGAGGTGCGCACATATCAATGTATCGCATGGTGCGTGATGATGTATGCAATTCACGTATTTATACATACAACCTATAATGAATTATTTAAAGAAACAAAAATGCTTAATCAAACAACATATTTACAATATTACTCAAATACTCCTGAACTATTAAATATACACCACCTACTTTTTCTCTTTCTTTTGCTCTCTGTTTGCACTATGTATTTCATTTAAATTATATATATATTGGTGTAATAGCTGGGGGGTGTAGTGAGGATAAGCTCCCACTGCCTATTAAATGCTCCCAAAAGCGTGCATCTCAAATAGTCTCTGACAACCAAGTCCAGCTCCTGGCCTTCATGTGTGGCTTAGTACTAAGCCTGGCGGAACTGTTTCTGCTGTCAGGAGAAGGAGCAAAGATAGGTAACTGGTGCCTTAAAACCAGCCGCTTCGGGCAGATGGGGCTTGTCAGCCGTGGTTGGCAGCTCATCTAGGAGAGGGAAAACTCTGATCCCAGACCTCCGCTGCTTGCAGCTATAACTACTCATGGGGAAGTCTTTGGGAGTAAACCCTGAGGAAAAATCAGAAGCTGGAGTCCCTAAGGCTGTCTTATGTTGAGTTCAATGCTAACTAACAATTCCTCTGACACTGCTGGTGTCAAACTGTGTCAGTCTCTGCCATTCCATTGGATTCATCAGGTGCATGGGGAGGGGAGCCTGCTACATGGGCAACAGCTTGTTCTCCATATTGTACTGCTCTGGCATGCCTATCATGCACAGCACCCATGGTCGACTCCAACCAATGGAAGGCCTTATATTAATATTTCTTATTGTGATTTATAGTTTTTTTATTATGTATTGCTGTGGCAAAACAGCATATTTTGATAGGTCCTCTGAAATAGTTAGTTGCTGACCCTGTCCACCTCTGATCCCCCAGGGAGAACTAGCTCATGGACCTCTGCTTTTCTCCTTTCTGAAGTCAATAATCAGCTCCTTGGTCTTTCTGCTATTGAGTAAGAGGTGTTGCTGTGGCACCACTCAGACAAATTTTCAATCTCCCTCATGTACGCTAATTCATTTCCAGCTTTGACATGGCCTCCAACAGTGGGATTGTCAGCATACCTAAATACGACATTGGAGATGTGTTTAACCTCATATATAGTGCAATTATAAAGAAAGCACAACAGCGCCTCTATTTTATTAGGAGTTTGAGAAGATTGGCATGACATCTAAAACTTTGACAAACTTCTATAGATGTGCATCACAAGGAATTATGGATCTATATTCCTTCGGTTCTACCACACTCCATATAAGTCCTATCCTGGTTTGTCTTCCCAAAGTGCAACACCTCCCACTTGTCAGAATTAAATTCCATCTACCATTTTTCAGCCCATATTTTCCAACTGGTCCTTATCCTGTTGCAAACTTTGATCATCTTCCTCACTGTCCACTACAACCTCAATACTGGTGCCATCCACAAATTTGCTGATCCAGTTTACCACATTATCATCCAGATCTTTGATATAGATGACAAACAACAATAGACCCAGGTTCACAGAATGATCCTGGGAATGAAAGGGTTAACACACGAGGAGTGTCTGATGGCTCTGGAGTTGTACTCACTGGACTTTAGAAGAATGAAGGGGATCTCATTGAAGCCTACTGAATATTGAAAGGCCCCAGATAATGTGGATGTGGAGAGGATAATTCCAATAGTGGGAGAGTCCGGGACCAGAGGGCACAACATCAGAATAGAAGGACATACTTTTATAAGAGAGATGAGGAGGAATTTCTTTAGCCAGACGGTGGGGAATCTGTGGAATTCATTGCCACAGATAGCTGTGGAGGCCAAGTCATCGGTTATAATTAAAGTGGAGATTGATAGGTTCCTGATCAGTCAGGGTGTCAAAGATTACAGGAGAATGGGGTTGAGAGGAATAATGAACCAGCCTTTGATGAAATGGCAGAACAGACTCGATTTGCCAATTAACCTAATACTGCTCCTACGTATTATAGTCTCATTAATTAGTTGGTAGTAAGATTAGAAGGGAAATTACCCCTTATCCAGATGTTTCTGCAACTCAATGCCCGAAAGACTGGAACCCGTCAATGTATTTAAACATTATTCAAATACCTACACGCAGGTCTGTGACTTACAGAGCCACCAGCCTAGAGCTGGAAGATGCCATTAAGAAGGATAGTTCTGGGACAAATGATCAGCTTTATTTACAATGTATACTTACATGTATTAGGAATTTAGAACTTAAGACCAAAAGACATAGGAGCAGAATTAGGCCTTTCAGCCCATCTAGTCTGCTCTGCCATTCCAACAATGCTGATGCATTTTCCTCTCAGCCCCAATCTCCTGCCTTCTCCCCATAACCTTTGATGCCCTGAATATTCAATGATCCTCCACCTTAAATATACCCAATGACTTGGCCTCCGCAGCTACTCATAGCAATGAAATCCATACCTCTGGCCAAAGAAATTCCTCCTCATCTCTGTCCTAAATAGACATCCCTCTATTTTGGGGTTGTGCCCTTTGGTCCTAGACTGGCCCACAAAGGATACATCTTCTCCATATCCACTCTAACTAGGCCTTTCATAGAAAATAGAAACATAGAAAATAGGTGCAGGAGTAGGCCATTTGGCCCTTCGAGCCTGCACCACCATTCAGTATGATCATGGCTGATCATCCAACTCAAAACCCTGTACCTGCTTTCTCTCCATACCTCCTGATCCCTTTAGCCACAAGGGCCATATCTAACTTCCTCTTAAATATAGCCAATGAACCAGTCTCGACTGTTTCCTGTGGCAGAGAATTCCACAGATTCACCACTCTCTGTGTGAAGAAGTTTTTCCTCATCTCGGTCCTAAAAGGCTTCCCCTTTATCCTTAAACTGTGACCCCTCGTTCTGGACTTCCCCAACATCGGAAACAATCTTCCTGCATCTAGCCTGTCCAATCCCTTTAGAATTTTATACGTTTCAATAAGATCCCCCCTCAATCTTCTAAATTTCAGTGAGTATAAGCCTAGTCGATCCAGTCTTTCTTCATATGAAAGTCCTGCCATCCCAGGAATCAATCTGGTGAACCTTCTCTGTACTCCCTCTATGACAAGAATGTCTTTCCTCAGATTAGGGGACCAAAACTGCACACAATATTCTAGGTGCCGTCTCACCAAGGCCTTGTACAACTGCAGTAGAACCTCCCTGCTCCTGTACTCAAATCCTTTTGCTATGAATGCCAACATACCATTTGCCTTTTTCACCACCTGCTGTACCTGCATGCCCACCTTCAATGACTGGTGTACAATGACACCCAGGTCTCATTGCATCTCCCCTTTTCCTAATCGGCCACCGTTCAGATAATAATCTGTTTTCCTGTTCTTGCAACCAAAGTGGATAACCTCACATTTATCCACATTAAATTGCATCTGCCATGAATTTGCCCACTCACCTAACCTATCCAAGTCACCCTGCATCCTCTTAGCATCCTCCTCACAGCTAACACCGCCGCCCAGCTTCGTGTCATCCGCAAACTTGGAGATGCTGCATTTAATTCCCGCGTCTAAATCATTAATATATATTGTAAACAACTGGGGTCCCAGCACTGAGCCTTGCGGTACCCCACTGGTCACTTTCAATATTTGATAGGCTTCAATGAGAAACCCCCTCATTCTTCTAGTCCAGCAAGTACAGTTCCTGAACAATCAAACCCTCCTCATACTTTAACACTTTCAGCAAGACAAAGGAGCTGATTATTGACTTCAGGAGGAGGAAATCAGAGACCCAGGAGCCCAACATCATCGGGGAATTGGAGGTGGTGAGGAGCAGCAACTTCAAATTCCTCAGTGTTATCATTTCAGATGATCTGTCTTGGGCTCAGCACATGTGCAATTATAAAGAAAGCATGGCAGCACCTCTACTTCCTTAGAAATTTGTGAAGATTTGATACGACAGGTAAAACTTTGACAAACTTCTATAGATGTGTGGTGGAGAATACATTGACTGGTTGCATTGTGGCCTGGTTTGGAAACACCAATGCCCTTGGATGGAAAATCCTACAAGAAAGTATTGAATACAGCCAGATGATCATGAGTGAAGCCCTCTCTACCACTGAGCACATCTACATGGATCACTGTTGCAGGAATGCAGCATCAAAGACCCTGGCCATCCAAGCCATGCTGTCTTCTCTCTGTTGCCATCAGGGAGCAGGTACATGGGGCCTCAAGACCCACACCACCAGGTTCAGGGACAGTTATTATCCCTCAACCATCAGGCTCTTGAACCAAAGTGAATAACTCAACTTCACTCGCCCCATCACTGGACTATTCCAACAACCTATGGACTCACTTTCAAGGAGTCTTCGTCTCATGTTCTAGATATTTATTGTTTTTTTCTCATTTGTATTTGCACAGTTTGGTGTCTTCTGCACTTTAGTTGTTTGTCCATCCTGTTGGGTGCAGTCTTTTGATTGATTCAATTGTGTTTCTTGGATTTACTGTGTATGCCGGCAAGAAAATGAATCGCAGGGTTGTACATGGTGACATATATACTTTGAAATTTGAACTTTAATTCCCGGAATTATTCTCGTTAACCACCTTTGGACCTTCTTCAATGCCAATGCACCTTTTCTTAGATAAGGGGTCCAAATCTACATTCATAAAAACACAAAATGCTGGCAGAACTCAGCAGGCCAGACAGCATCTATGGGAGGAGGTAGTGACGATGTTTCGGGCCGAAACCCTTCATCAGGAGGGTTACATTGCAGTGGCTCACCACTATCTTCTCAAGGGATGTTAGAGATAGGCAATAAACTTATTTTATCACCCTCCTGATGAAGGGTTTCGGCCCAAAACATCGTCACTACCTCCTCCCATAGATGCTGTCTGGCCTGCTGAGTTCTGCCAGCATTTTGTGTTTTTATTTATTTCCAGCATCTGCAGATTCACTCGTGTTGCTTCCAAATCTACATTCACTTGGGTCTTGTAAAACTTTCCCTGGATAACTTTTATTATCTAACCTGTATTTCATCACTTCTTTCTGAATGACAATATTGGCATTGTGCCCTGCTACTATACAGGCAGAGACAAGGCATTCATTAATAACTCTGTCCATATCGACCCTCTTCCCCAGTAGAATATCTTCTTATTCTATCATAGACCCTATACTTTTAAGTTTGTTTTTTCTTTTATAGACTTCTAGAACATCTGCTACTTGCTGGCACATTTTTATGTCCTCTCTTTAGGTTTGATAAACACAAGGAAGAGAAAATCTGCAGATGGTGGAAATCCAAGCAACAGATACGAAATGCTGGAGGAGCTCAGCAGGTCAGGCAGCATCTATGGAAAAAAAATGGTCTCAGCCCAAAATGTTGACTGTACTTTGTCCATAGATACTGCCTGCCTGCTGAATTCCTCCAGCATTTTGTGTGTGTTGTTTAGGTTTGAAATTTGCTTTTTAACTCTTCTCCCTACCATTTCTATTTTCTTTGATGACTATAGTCCAAAGCTTCCCAACCTTTTTCATGTCGTATCCCACCCAATAGCCAAGTGGTCTGTGGACCCCAGGTTGGGAACATCTGATACAGTCCAATCCTGATGAAGGGTCTCGGCCTGAAATGTTGACTGTTGTTCCCCACCATAGATGCTGCCCGTGATGCAGCTGGCTGAGTCACCAACCCTCGGCAACCTCTCGCAATCCTGTGCTTTGGAGTCTCTGTACCAGAAAGTGATGCAACCTGTCAGAATCCTCTCCACGGTACATCTGTAGAAATTTGCAAGACTCTTTATTGACATAGAAAATCTCCTCAGACTCAGAATGAAATAGAGCCACAAGTGCACTTTCTTTGTGACTGCATCACTGCATCGGGCTCAGACCCTTTGAGATAGGCCCAACAAGCTGATACATTGCAGTGGCTCACCACTATCTTCTCAAGGGATGTTAGAGATGGGCAATAAACTTATTTTATTTTTAGTTATTTTATTTCAAGATACCGCACAGAATAGACCCTTCTGGCCCAACTGGCAATGCTGCCCAGCAACCCCCGACTTAATCTTAGCCTAATCACGGGACAATTTACAATGACCAATTAACCTACTAACCGGTACGTCTTCAGACTGTGGAAGGAAACTGGAGCACCCAGAGGAAACCCATGCATTCCACAGGGAGGATGTACAAACTCCTTACCGAGGATGCTGGGACTGAACTCCAAACACTGGTAACCCGAGCTGTCGCAGCATCGCACAAATGTTGGCCTCACGGGCAGCACCCAGCTCCCAAAAATGAATGTTTTAAAAATGGGCATTGAATTTTTGTCCCTCTTTTCAGTTCTACCGACCTCAGTGAGAGCCTAGCACTGGGACACAGTGGCATAGCAGTTAGGGCAATATTTAGAGTGCCAACCATCACGCACCAGGGTTCAATCCCTGCTGCTGCTTGCAAGGAGCTTATAGAGTACATTCTCCCCATGACCACACGGGTTTCCTCCAGGTGCTCTGGTGTCCTCCCACATTCCAAATACATATGGGTTAGGGCTAGTAAGTGATGGGTATGCTATGTTGGAGCTGGAAACATGGCAATACTAACAGGTGGTTGCCAATATACTTTCAGACTGTGTTGGTCTTTGATACAGATGATGCATTCCACAGTACGCTTCAATGTTTCAATGTACATGTGACCAATAAATCTTTAATATGTTGTTGAAACAGGTCACTGAAGCTCAATTTCTATCCCTAAGATACTTGAAGGTTGTAGAACTTGAATCAGATACAAGCCTTATTCTCGAGGCTTCAGCACAAAATAAATGCAGATTTCTCAATACTATCAGATGAGCTTTATTTAACATCCAAGCACCTGATCAATACGAACTCCTCAACTAAACTAATAAAAACAAATTAGTTGGTCATTTATCTCATTTTGCTAGTGGGAGCCATCAGTACAATAATTTTTAATGAGTTTCCCATGAAAGCTGTAACTTACTTTGTTGGCTAGAACCTGACCACCTAAAAAGCAGCTAGATGTACCAGTTTTATTTATTTATTTATTGGCTCATCTTTTCAGAGGTTTAGTGACTCTCCTGCAGACTTCAAATGAATTTTCATGCACTTCTACATTTTAAAATGTTAAAATATTGGTGCAAGCTGAAAGCTGAAATAACTACTATATTTTTTAGCACACCAAATGCATTAGTATATATTGTATACCATACACGGGATATTATGGTATATAAAGCATTCAGAAAAATGAGGCAGGATCATATTAAAAACTATCAAATATTGAAAGGCATAGATAGAGTGGATGTGGAGAGGATGTTTCCTATAGTGGGGGACTCTAGGACCAGAGGGCACAACCTCAGGATAGAAGGATGTCCACTTAGAACAGAGATGAGGGGGAGTTTCTTTAGCCAGAGGGTGGTGAATCTGTGGAATTCATTGCCTCAGATGTCTGTGGAGGCCAAGTCATTGGGTATATTTAAGGCGGAGGTTGATAAGTTTTGATTATTAAGGGCATCAAAGGTTAAAGGGAGAAGCCAGGTGAATGGGATTGAGTTTGCACAGTTTATTTACAATTCCTGATGTGTACAGTACAGTATATAGTTTACAGTTACTCTCCTATAGATTTGCTAAGTATTCTTGCAAAAAAAGAATCTCAGGATTGTAGTGGTGACATGTATGTTCTCTGATAATAGATTTTATTTTGAACTTTGAACTTTGAGAGGGATAATAAATCAGCCTTGATAGAATGGCAGAGCAGCCTTGATGGGCCAAATGGCCTAATCCTTCTCCTATGTCTCTTGATTTTAGGGTCTAATATACATGTATTAAAGTCTATAAAGTTATAAAAGACTAATTGTTTCAGTCAATGTATTCGACATGGAGTTTTGGACATGTATAGACCTCTTTTATATAACTTTGAAAATTAGGACACTTATCGTTACACTTCTTATATGAATCAGTAAATCTGTTTTTAAATTACATCAATGAAACACATATCCCCAGAACCTCTGTTCAAAAGAATCTGAATGTATTTTGTGTGTGAGTAAATCATAAGCACATGGTTAACTTTGTAAGAATCATGCTGTTTGCAAATTTGTCTGTGCGTAGCTATGGATATGGCGCATAGGACTTGCAACAATTGATGCCATCCTTCTTACAGTGCCAGTCTGGAAAGTCGCCAGCTGAAATTGGGCCACTTTTCCTGATTTAGACAAGTCATTAATCACTGAGAGGTCCACAATTTCTCACCACTCCATTTGCTGCAGCTGATCTATTAAAAGTATCACTCAGTCATCGACACTTCCACAGTCTACTGAAGAACATTCTGGAAGCTGCTGCACATAGTATATATTAAATATACCATACATACTTAATTTGATATTTTTGTGTGTGTGTGTGTGTTTCAAAGACTCCAAATCAGAATCAGGTTTAATATCACTCACATATGTTGTCAAAATTTGTTGTTTTGCAGTAGCAGTACATTGGAATACATTATAATAAAAACTGTAAATTAGAGTTATATATATATATATCTATATATATGTATGTTTAAATTAAATAAGTAGTGCAAAAAAAGGAAAAATGTAGTGCGGTAGTGTTCATGGGTTCAATGCCCATTCAGAAATTGGATGTCAGAGGGAAAGAAGTTGTCCCTGAATCACTGAGTGTATGCCTTTATGCTCTCGTACCTTCTCCCTGATGCTAACATTGATAAGAGGACATGTCCTGGGTGATAGGGCTCCTTAAGGGTGGATGCTGCCTTTTTGGGGCATTGCTCCTTGAAGATGCCCTGGATGCTGGGGAGGCCAGTGCCTATCATGGAGCCAGTTGAGTTTACCACTTCCTACAGCTTACTTCGATCCTTTGCAGTACCTTCACCCCATACCAGATGGTGATGCAGCCAGTTAGAGTGCTCTCCGTGGTGCATCTGTAGACATTTGTGGGAGTCTTTGGTGACATACCAAATCTCCTCAAACTCCTAATGAAATGCCACTGTCATGCCTTCTCTGTGACTTCACTCCATGTTAGGAGGGCTTTACCTGCCTCAGTGGTGAGGAGGATGTAGTAATGGACTGAGCTGATAAGTAGTGTCCAAACAGAACGAATAATTAGAATGATCTGACTGCAGATACCTAAGTCATTAAAGCTATGAAATGCAAACAAAGAACTGAGGTTAATTTTTGGATAGGAATAAGAAGTATTTAATCATAGTCAATTTATGCAGTATCGTCTTCAGTTAATACCAGGAGTGCTGTGAAGAATCCAGGTCTCCATATGATCAAAAAATATATAGTTGGAAAAAAAATACTTTTAAGATCTAGTAAGAAAAGATGAGATCAGAAAGCTGCAAATATCAGAAAAGACTGAGCAAACTATGGGATTATTTTTAAAAGGTCTGAAATGTGATTGAAGCATGATTTTAGGATGAAAACAAAGAGAAGATATTTCTCATCTTCTCTCTGGGCACATTGTACCCTTCAAGACTTAACAATGAATTGGCTAACTTTAGATATCATGCTCTTTCTTCCTATTCATGTCAGAACTATTTCTGCAAGCCATTCTTCCATACTTTACCTATTGTACAGAAGCACGTTAACCATAAATTACCCAATCAAAGTAGATTATGTAGTTTGTTCACTCTATCAATTGGAGAAGGAGAAGGGAAAATCGGATGTGTCAGTATTACAGTTGAACAAAGGGAACTATGGAGCTATGAGGGAGCAGCTGGTCAAAGTTCAATGGAACAATACCCTAGCAGGGAAGACAGTGGAACAAAAATGGCAGGTATTTCCGGGAATAATGCAGAAGGTGCAGGATCGGTTCATTCCAAAGAGGAAGAAAGATCCTAAGGGGAGTAAGGGGCGGCCGTGGCTGACGTGGGAAGTAAAGGGCAGTATAAAAATAAAAGAGAAGTATAACATAGCAAAGATGAGCGGGAAACCGGAGGACTGGGAAGCTTTTAAAGAGCAACAGAAGATAACAAAAAAGGCAATACGCCAAGAAAATATGAGGTACGAAGGTAAGCTAGCCAAGAATATAAAGGAGGATAGTAAAAGCTTCTTTAGGTATGTGAATAGCAAAAAATAGTTAAGACCAAAATTGGGCCATTGAAGACAGAAACGGGTGAATTTATTATGGGGAACAAGGAATTGGCAGATGAGTTGAACAGGTACTTTGGATCTGTCTTCACTAGGGAAGACACAAACAATCTCCCAGATATAATAGTGGCCAAAGGAACTAGGGTAAAGGATGAACTGAAGGAAATTTATATTAGGCAAGAAACGGTGTTGGATAGACTGTTGAGTCTGAAGGCTGATAAGTCCCTGGGACCTGATGGTCTGCATCCCAGGGTACTTAAAGAGGTGGCTCTAGAAATCGTGGACGCGTTGGTAATCATTTTCCAATGTTCTATAGATTCAGGAACAGTTCCTGCTGATTGGAGGGTGGCTAATGTTATCCCACTTTTCAAGAAAGGAGGGAGAGAGAAAACAGGGAATTATAGACCGGTTAGCCTGACGTCAGTGGTGGGAAAGATGCTGGAGTCAATTATAAAAGAGGAAATTACAACACATTTGGATAGCAGTAGAAGGATCAGTCTGAGTCAGCATGGATTTATGAAGGGAAAATCATGCTTGACTAATCTTCTGGAGTTTTTTGAGGATGTAACTATGAAAATGGACAAGGGAGAGCCAGTGGATGTAGTGTACCTGGACTTCCAGAAAGCTTTTGATAAAGTCCCAAATAGGAGATTAGTGGGCAAAATTAGGGCACATAATATTGGGGGCAGAGTACTGACATGGATTGAAAATTGGCTGGCTGACAGGAAACAAAGAGTAGTGATTAACAGGTCCCTTTCGGAATGGCAGGTTGTGACCAGTGGGGTACCGCAAGGTTCGGTGCTGGGACCACAGCTGTTTACAATATACATTAATGATTTAGATGAAGGGATTAAAAGCAACATTAGCAAATTTGCTGATGACACAAAGCTGGGTGGCAGTGTGAAATGTCAGGAGGATGTTATGAGAATGCAGGGTGACTTGGACAGGTTGGGTGAGTGGGCAAATATATGGCAGATGCAGTTTAATGTGGATAAATGTGAGGTTACCCACTTTGGTGGCAAGAACAGGAAGGCAGATTACTATCTAAATAGAGTCAAGTTAGGAAAAAGGGAAGTACAACGAGACCTAGGTGTTCTTGTACATCAGTCAATGAAAGCAAGCATGCAGGTACAGTAGGCAGTGAAGAAAGCTAATGGCATGCTGGCTTTTATAACAAGAGGAATTGAGTATAGGAGTAAAGAGATCCTTCTGCAGCTGTACAGGGCCCTGGTGAGACCCCACCTGGAGTATTGTGTTCAGCTTTCGTCTCCAAATTTGAGGAAGGACATTCTTGCTATTGAGGGAGTGCAGCGTAGGTTCACAAGGTTAATTCCCGGAATAGCGGGACTGTCATATGTTGAAAGATTGGAGCGACTGGGCTTGTATACACTGGAATTTAGAAGGATGAGAGTGGATCTGATTGAAACATATAAGATTATTAAGGGATTGGACACACTGGAGGCAGGAACATGTTCTCGCTGATGGGTGAGTTCAGAACTAGAGGCCACAATTTAAGAATAAGGGGTAGGCCATTTAGAACAGAGATGTGGAAAAACTTTTTCACCCAGAGAGTGGTGGATATGTGGAATGGTCTGCCACAGAAGGCAGTGGAGGCCAAGTCTCCGGATGCATTCAAGAGAGAGTTAGATAGAGCTCTTATAGATAGCGGGGTCAAGGGATATGGGGAGAGGGCAGGAACGGGGTACTGATTGTGTATGATCAGCCATGATCACAGTGAATGGCAGTGCTGGCTAGAAGGGCTGAATGGCCTACTCCTGCACCTACTGTCTATTGTCTATTATCAGAGATACCCCTTTGGTTTCACCCACTGTTGGTTAAGCTGTGTGGGCGCACGGCCATGCCATAATGGAAATGTTCCACGCACATAGCCTTGTCGCCACGCAGCTGAATTTTCTTTCTTATAATGTTAATACAATTTTGAAATTATGCCAATATAATTTTGAAATTATTCTAATATAATTTGGAAATCTATGTTAATATAATTATGAAATAGCCTGTAATTAATTATGTGTTAATGAATATAGTCCATAAATTTTCTAACTAATAAATGTACCACAACGTTTACCTTGAAACATTTTAGAGTTTCCTACATTGTCAGTGTTTCAAGTTACAAAACTGCTACAAATTGTAACAATAAACACAGAATGGAAGTCATTGTTAATAAACTGCCAGCCTGCATTAATCATTTCTCCTTCCATAGATGCTGCCCGATCTGCTTAGCTTTCCCAACATTTTCTACCTTCTGCTTCTCTTTTTAAATCTTTTTTCTTTTGTACCTTGATTGGTTGTCAGTCTTTGTCAGTGTATCTCTTGTAGATTCTATTATATTTCTTTATTTTTATTGTGCATGACTGCAAGAAAATTAATTCCAAGGTAGTATATGGTGATATATATGTACGTTGATAATAAATTTACATTGATCTTTGAACCTTAATCTTTATCCTACAGATGTCCATCTTGCTGAGCAGGTCCCACCACCTTATCAATAATAGTTCATTACACAGGTCAAAGTCAAAGTCAAGTTTATAGTCATGTGCATAAGTCCATGTGTGCACAAGTGCAATGAAAAACTTACTTGCAGCCACATTACAGGCACACAGCAATTTATAAGCAACATTCACATGAAGAATATAAATTACACTAAAACTTAGAACAATTTTACAATATTATAATTTTATAATTTGAACAAAATATTTTTAGCGTAAAATTATCAATTTTGGTTTTAGGGTTGACAAACTGTAATGATTAGGGTTTTGCCGGTTGGCTCCAGAATTGAATGTTTGAAGGAAAGTAACTCTTCCTGTAACTGGTGGTTTGGGACTAGTAGCTTTTATGAGTCACTAATAAGGCAATTTTATTCATTCTATCATAGACAAGCAGAGAAGCCATTGTTGGAGTGGACCAGTATTAGAGTGAGAGGCTTTGGTTCAACAGGTTTCAGCGAGATGAGGCCTGAGCAAAACCAGGCAGAGGTTCCAAGTAAGTTTTAAGTTTTTTTTTCTCCCTTTCTTTGTCTATTAGTGCATAGCTAGTGCACTGAGACTGGGCCCAGAGTTCTTTGTGTGAAATGCGGAAACTCTGGGAGACCTCCAGTCTCCCTGATAACTACATCTGCATGAAGTGCATTGAGCCTCAGCTCCTTCAAGACTGTAATAAGGAACTGAAGTTGCAGCTTGATAACTTCAGCTCATACGGGAGGCTGAGGAGGTGATAGGAGCTACAGGGAGGTAGTCACTTGGGTGACTGTCAAGAGAGGGAAAGGGGATAGGCAGCCAATGCAGAGTAACCCTATGGCTATTCCCCTCAATAATATTTATACTGCTTTGTATACAGTTGTGGGGAGATGACCTACCAGGGGGAAGCTGCAGCATCTGGGTCTCTGGCACTGACTCTGTGTTTCAGAAGGAAAGGCAAGGAGAAAAAGAGTGTAATATTGACAGGGGATTCCATGATTAAAAGAGCAAACAGGGGATTCTGTGGATGTGAAACAGATGCCTGGACACTATTCTGCCTCCCAGGTACCAGCATCAGGGGTATTTCAGAATGGATCCACAACATTCAAAAGGGGGAAGGGGAACAGCCAAACGTTGTGATACATCTTGGTACCAACAACATAGGTAGGTAGAAAGCTGAAAAGCAGGAATCTAAGGTAGTAATTTCTGGATTGCTGCCTGTGCCATGTGCTAGTGAGGGTAAGAAAAGGATAACTTGGCAGATGAATACATGGCTGAGGAATTGGTGCAGAGGGTAGAGTTTCTGGATCTCTTCTGGGGAAGGTATAATCTGTACAAAATTGATGGGTTACAAGTGAACCCAGGGGGTTCAATCTCCTTGCAAGCAGGTTTGCTAGGGCTGTTGGGGAGATTTTAAACTAATTTGGCAGGGGGATGGGAATCAGAGTGAGAGGCCTGAGGATGGGATAGATGCAAGAGGAAGGACAGGGAGATGATAGGGCAGCACATACAACATGCTGGAGGAAATCAACAGGTCAGGAAACATCTATGGGAATGAATAAACTGTCGACGTTTTGGGCCGAGACCCTTCATCGGGACTGGAAAAAGCATCTACAACCCCACTGGCCTCCATGTCCAGAACATAAATCTCCATAACTTCCGCCATCTCCAACGGGATCCCACCAACAAGAACATCTTTCCTTCCCCTCCACTTTATGCCTTCCACAGGGATCACTTCCTATTCGACTCCCTTGTCCACTTGCCCCTCCTCACTGATCTCCCTCCTGAGGAACAATGCTATACCTGCCCCTACACTGCCTCCCTCACTTCCACATAGGGGCCTAAACAGTGAGGTGAGTTGACACATCACCTGTGAGTCTTTAGGGGTCATCTACTGTATCCGGTGCTCCTGGTGTGGCCTTCTGTATATCAGTGAGACACAATGTAGATTGGGAGACCGCTTCACCGAGCACCTACGCTCCATCCGCCAGAAAAAGCAGGATCTCCTGGTGGCCACCCATTTTAAATCCACCTCCTATTCCCATTCCAACATGTCAGTCCATGGCCTCCTCTACTGCTGTGATGAGACCACACTCAGGTTGGAGGAGCAACACATATTCCATCAGCAAAGCCTTCAACCTGACGGCATGAACATCAAGTGAACTTCCGCTGATTGCCAACCTCCCCCCCCAACTTCACCATTCCCCCACTCCTGTTTCCCTCTCTCACCTTATCTCCTTACGTACCCAAAACCTCCCTCTGGTGCTCCTCCCCCTTCCTTTCCTTCCATGCTTTTCTACCCTCTCCGTCTTTCACCAATCAACTTCTACACGTATAACAGAAGTCAGGAGGAGTTCCTTTATCTAGAGGATGGTGAAACTGTGGAATTTATTGCCACAGACAGCTGTGGAGAGCCAATCACTGAATATATTTGAAGCGGCGGTTGTTAGGTTCTTGATTAATCAAGGCATCAAAGGTTGTGGTGAGAAGGCAAGAAAATGGGACTTAATCAATTACCTGTGATCGAATAGTGCAAAAGAGTCGATAGACTGATTTGCCTAATTCTGCTCCGATGTCTTATACAAACATAGAAACATAGAAATCTACAGCACATTACAAGCTCTTTGGCCCGCAATGTTGTGCCGACCATGTAACATACTCTAGAAACTGCCTAGAATTTCCCTACCACACAGCCCTTTATTTTTCTAAGCTCCATGTACCTATCTAAGAGTCTTTTAAAGGACCCTATTATATCCGCCTCTACCACCTTCACTGGCAATGCATTCCATGCACCCGCAACTCTCTGAGTGAAAAACTTACCCCAATATCCCCCTTGTATCTACTTCCAAGCACCTTAAAACTGTGCCCCCTCATGTTAGCCATTTCAGCCCTGGGAAAAAGCCTCTGACTATCCACACGATCAATGCCTCTCATCATCTTATACACCTCTATCAGGTCACCTCTCATTCTCTGTCACTCTAAGGAGAAAAGGCCAAGTTCACTCAACTTATTCTCATAAGGCATGCTCTCCAATCCAGGCAACATCCTTGTAAATCTCCTCTGCACCTAAATCTGTTCATTATATTTATTATAATGAACAAACAGTTTTTTTTTTGTGGCCATAATAGCTAACGCCATGGGTCTATGAGTCCTCTGGAAAATTCGGAATCCCAGAGGTTTCCTCTTTTAGGGTTGGAGGACTGTTGCGTGTCTGAATGAGTGGATGGGAAGGAAGGAAGGGTCCTGTTTTGCAGCTGCTGTTGTTGTTGCTGTGTGTGACTAAACGTACTGTGTTCTGCAGCTTGGTCCAGCTTGGCTCTGCTGGACTCTGTGGACGTGCTATGTTGGCGCCAGAATGTGTGGCGACACGTGCGGGCTGCGCCCAGCACGTTCCTGTGTTGTGTTGGTTGTTAATGCAAGTGTCATATTTCGCTGTGTGTTTTGATGTACATGTGATAAATAAATGAATCTGAAACTGGGAGGGCAAATGATATGGTATTCTTTATAATGGACTAAGACTGAGAAGACATATTTCAATTGTGAAGGGCCTGTTGAGACCACGCCTAGGGTATTGTATGCAGCTTTGGTCTTCCTACCTAATGTAAGAAAGAATGTATTTGTCATAGAGTTCAAAGTTCAAAGTACATATGCTGCCTTCTTGAGGCATCTCCTTTTGAAGATGTCCTCGATGCTGGGGGTGCTAGTGTCCGTGATGGAGCTGGTTGAGTTTACAACTTTCTGCCGCTTTTTCCGACCCTGTGTAGTGGTCCCTCTATTCCAGACACTGATGCAACCAGTTAGAATGCTATCCATGGTACACCTGTAAAACTCTGTGGGAGTCTTTGTCGACATACCAACTCTCCTCAATCCCCTAATGAAACTGATATGCTGTCGTGCCTTCTTTGTAATTACATCAGTATGTTGGGCCCAGGATAGATCCTCGGAGATGTTGACATCCAGGGACTTGAAACTGCTCACCCTTTTCATTGCTGATCTCTCGATGAGGACTGGCGTGTGTTCCCCAACTTTCTCTTCCTGAAGTCCACAATCAATTCCCTGTTCTTACTGACATTCAGTGCAAGGTTGGCTCCAGAAGGAAAATTAAAATGATATTTCATGGGCCCTCCATTCCTTCTGACCCGCTTCAGCTTGACCAGTGAGCTCACTGGCAAAAGGAGTGCCTGAGGTCCCACGACATCACTGGTCTGCAGGTTGAACAGGTAAGGAAGGACAGTGGCATCGTCAGACAGGAAACAGAGAATTTTAACCACAGTCTCAATGAGGCCATTAGGATAAAAATCTTCCTTACTGCTACCTTTCCCCTGACCTGCCCAGCAAAAGGACAGTGTTGTGCTTCTGAACTGAATTTATTTAAATCTTACATCCATCCCACAATGTGAGGGAGTAAAAATCTTTGTGTTATGACTCAGTCACAATGTACACTCATGAATTCATTTTTCTAATGGCTTGTAGAAAGAAGCTGCCCCATAGCCTGTTTGTCCTGGCTTTAATGCTGCGGTAGTATTTGCCAGACGGAAGCAGCTGAAACAGTTTATAGTTGGGGTGACTGGGGTCCTCAATGATCTTCCAGACCTTCTTTCTGCACCTGCTGCTGTAGATACCCTCACCGGAGGGAAGTGTGCATCCACCAATGTGCTGGGCTGTACGTACCACTCTCTGCAGTGTCCAGCAAGCATGGTTAGTGCAGTTCCCATATCGAGCAGTGATACAGCCAATCAGGATGCTTTCAATTGTGCCCCGTTAGAAGGTCTTGAGGATTTGGGGGTTCATGCCAAACTTCTTCAGTCGCCTGAGGTGGAAGAGATGTTGTTGTGCTTCTTTTGCCACAAGGCCGGTGTGTACAGTCCCGGTGAGATCTTCGGTGATGTGTATGCTGAGGAACTTGAAACTACTCACCCTCTCAACTGCAGTTCCATTGATGATGATCGGGGCGAGCCTGTCCCTGTTCCTCCTGTAATCCACAATCAGCTCTTTTGCTTATTGGACATTGAGGAAGAGGTTGTTATCTTGGCACCATTGTGTCTGTTTTGAAGTTATATAATTTCTCAGGATGTAACAAAACATTTTACAGCA
Organism: Hemitrygon akajei; assembly: GCF_048418815.1. Lineage (NCBI taxonomy): Eukaryota > Metazoa > Chordata > Chondrichthyes > Myliobatiformes > Dasyatidae > Hemitrygon > Hemitrygon akajei. The sequence continues at coordinate 8,853,287 of NC_133125.1, forward strand.
TTAAAATACCTTGGAAGATTTGTTGCAGTTATATTGTGATATACACTGTGGGCATCCTGGGTACAGCAAGTTTATAAACATCTTTGTGGCTGTAATCCAATAAATTTTTTTTAGTAATCTTGGTAGAGAAATAAATATTTCATCCACTCCCTGATAGTTCTACAAAATAGAAGCATAGATGTTTCACATAAGGTCAAACAAGGCCGAGCTGTAACATCTCATCTGAAAGTCTTGCTGCAGTAAGCATTGAAATGGGAGGAATGATCTCAAGTCTCTAGAGAAGAACTTGAATCTACAACTTTCTAACACAACAGAAGGAGCTGCAGTCAGCATGTTCGGGAAATTATTTCATTTTTCATATTTCAGTTGGAAGTTTGGAGATCACAACCGGAAGGCTGAGCCCTGTAAACTGAGTCTGGAGGCCAGGAGGCCTGTCCTGGAATCAGAAGCCTGTCCTGGATTTGGAGGCCTGTCCTGGATTTGGAGGCCTGTGGTGGAATCAGAAGCCTGTTCTGGAGTTGGAGGCCTGTCTTAGAGTCAGACACCTATCCTGAAGTTGGTGGTCTGTCCTGGAGTCAGAAGCCTGCCCTGGAGTCAGAATCCTGTCCTGGAGTCGGAGGCCTGTCTAGATTTGGAGGCCTACCCTTGAGTGTGTGGGTGGATGGGAAGGAGAGTGGGAGGGCGAAAAGCGGCTTGTTTTGCTTTTGTTCTTTGTAGTGTTCTATGCTGATTTGCTTTGCACTGTAGGGAAGTTATGTTGGTGCCAGAAAGTGTGGTGACACTTTTGGACATCCCTAGATTGTGTCAGTAGTTAACACAAACAACACATTTCACTGAATGTTTTGATGTACATGTGATAAATAAATCTTGATGTGACTTAAAAAAGATACAGATCACAAGCTCAAAGCAAGAGGGTTGCATGCACATTCGAATAGTTTTGATTTCACTCATCCCGCTGTTCTTCAATTAGATATTCAGTGGACATTACATACTAATGATGTTCATTTTAATAAAAGCATTTAACTAAAATTATGGTGGCATTTCTGACTGAAGAGATTGTGATACTATTAGCATTATATCAGCGACTATGTCACAATCAGAGTATTTCATATGCAAATGAGTGCCAATAAAGTGGAAGGGAAAGGACCAAGGATATTACTATAATTTCAAACAGTTATGTCTCCAGAATTGAAAAGGTCTGCAGGATTATGTCCCACTGGAATGATATTGAGTATGTTTTCTGTGTTTTTCCCTATTCGTATTCGTATTTATTCCCATTGGGTTAACGCTTGTTAAAACAGCTGACAAAGAAAGTGCATTTAAAGAACAATAAGCAACTCGATGCGAGGTGGAATTTCTAGGCCTCAGACAATATTAGTGTTTATTTACTTCTCTAATATGAATTGAGTGAATCAGCATGAGACCTTTCTTTTTAGCAATACATTTAATTCATTGATTTTATTGTATTCCTCTGTTCTATTGTGAATGACTGCAAGAAAAATAACATGTACATACTCACTTAATTACATAAGCCAAACACCCCTACTGAGGTACAAGCCACCAGCAGCGGTTCACCAGAGTCCTCTGTCCTGGGCCAGTCTTTCAAGCCCATCTAGACCAGGGGTTGCCAAACATTTTCATGCCCTAGACCTCTGCCAGTAACCAATGAGTCCATGGACCCCAGGCTGGGAAACCTTAATCTAGATGAAGATCTTTCTTCCCCCAGGGATGAGGTCCTTGGGCTTCTGTGGGCATTTCTGTAGCTCTTGGTCTTTATGAGATGGGGTTGCTAGCCCCATGTTGAACCCTCCTCCTTTCTCAGCTGGGCTTGTTGGAGTTAACTTATATATAAGTTGATTATTTGCAGGTTGACTTTGTGGTACAAAGTTAGGAGTCATTTCAAGAGGACTACAATATAAAAGCAAAGATGTAAGTTTGACGCTTTATAAAACACTGGTGAGGTCTCACCTGGAGTGTTATGAGCAGTTTTGGGTCCCTTATCTTAGAAAGGATGTGCTGAAACTGGAGAGGGTTCAAAGGAGGTTCAGGAAAATGATTCCAGGATTGAATGGCTTGTCATATGAAGAGTGTTTGATGGCTCTGGGCCTGTATTCACTAGAATTCAGAAGAATGAGGGGTGACCTCATTGAAACCTATCCAATGGTAAAAGGTCTTGATAGAGTGGATGTGAAGAAAATGTTTCCTTTGGTGGGAGAGTCTAGGGGACACAGCCACACAATAGAGGGGCATCCTTTTAGAATGGAGATGAGGAGGAATTTCTTTAGCCAGAGAGTGGTGAATCTGTGGAATTCTTTGCCACAGGAAGCTGTGGAGGCCAAATCTTTATGTATATTTAAGGCAGAGATTGATAGATTCTTGATTGGTCAGTACACAAAGGGATATGGGGAGAAGGTAAGAGATTGGGACTGAGAGGAATAATAGAAACATATAAACATAGAATGCCTACAGCACAATACAGGCCCTCGGCCCAAAAAGCTGTGCCAAAAATGTCCTTACCTTAGAAATTACCTAGGTTACCCATGCCCTCTATTTTTCTAAGCTCCATGTATCTATCTAGGAGTCTCTTAAAAGATCCTATTGTATCTGTCTCCACTACCGTCACTGGAAGCCCATTCCACGCACTCACCACTCTCTGTGTAAAAAACTTACCCCGACCTGAATAATGGATCATGGAATAGTGGAACAGACTCGATGGGCCAAACGACCTAATTCTGCTCCTATATCTTGAGGTCTTATGGTCTTTTATTAAGTTTACTTTCAACTTTGAACTTTGAAGTTTGAACCGATTCTAATTAGATGGCAGTACAGCCTATAGTTGTGTCTGCATTTCTATCCCTCCCCCCTTTGCTTTGATCTTCTCTGAGTTACAGACATAAAGTAAGTGCAAAAGTCAAACTCTACTTCTATCACATGGTATTTTGCATTTATACCAGGGATAGGGCAACACATTAGCATAGTAGTTGCATTAATTACATTATATTAATGCTTCATTAATGCTTCACAACACCAGTGACCCGGGTTCAATTCCGCAACTGTCTGTAAGGTGTTTGTACGTTCTCCCCATGACAGCGTGGGTGTCCTCATGGTGCTCCGGTTTCCTGCCACATTCCAAAGGCGTACCGGTTAGGTTCAGTAATAAATGGGCATGCTCTGTTGGTGCCAGGAGCGTTGGAACACCTGTGGTCTACCGACAGCACAATGCTCAGACTGGGTGGGTCACTGACCCAAATGATGCATTTCACCGTGTGTTTCGATGTTTCAAAGTACATGTGACAAATAAACAAAGCTAAGGTAAACCTTGGGAATTGCTTCATGTGGTGCAGTCCTTTAATAAATAGAAACCCTCCATTGATCAGGGTCGACCATGGACGTTGCTATCTGCAGTCTGTTGATTTGCATGCCAGGGCAGTATGATAAGGAGGGCAAGCTGTTGCCCTTGTAGCAGACTCCCCCTTTCCACACAGCTGCTGAATCCAAAGGAATGGCAGAGACTGAAACTCTTTGGCATCAGCAGTGTCGCTGGAGTTGCCAGTCAACACTGAACTCAATGTATCACTGCCTTAGTGAATCAAGCTCCAGATTTTTCCTTGGAGTTGTTCTGTGGGGGCGCCCCTTATTCTGATTGTTGGAAGTCGCTTCTGTTGTGATTGGTTTGTTTAGAAACTGCAGCTACTTTTCCCATTGGATAGCTGCCTGGTGTCCGGTTTCAAATATCCTGGCTGTATAGAATAGCATGTGGAAGGGGCTTGCTCTCTCTCTCTTCCTTTGTTTAAGGCAAGGATGCATGTGATGATTGGGAAGGTATGCACTGCGCACACTTTTAACTCTACGTTTGTTGAGTGTGCATATTGTTGCGTCTGTGCACAACTACATATCGATTAAAGAAAAGCATGTCCACGAGAGACGGCTTTAAATGGTGCGCAGTGAGTGAGGGAGAGTAATACGCACGCATAGACAACAGATCAATACGTAGTGCTGGGGGGAGGGGGAGTCATTGCTCTAAAGAAAATAGATCTATAGTTTACACTTCCTCCCCCTTCAGATTAATGTAACATAAAACTGTATGTGTACAAAACATTCAAGTTCCCTTTCATAAACCCATGTTCCAAATAAGCATGCTTTCACAATAACAGTCCATAACTAACTTCACAGTTCTAAAGGTTCAGGGTTTGGGTGGCGCTCTGTTTCTTTCAGGTTAGCACCTCTGTACCTGTGGTGTGGCATCAGGCTTGGTAGGTGTCCTGTCTAAGACAGTGTTCTTGGTTTTCGGTACAGCATTGCTGTCAGTGACATCATCACTGAGGGATAAGTTCAGTGATTGTAATGTGCTCGTCTTGTTGGATGCTGTCAACTCAGGTGTGTTCTTCAATTGAGCATCAAGTATCTGGTCCACATGACATCTCCATGTCTGATCTCCAAGATCCACTGTGTACATTGGTAGTCCAGCTCTTGCAGCTATCTCCTGGGTGTCACGGTAATCTTGCGTGAGGACTTCCTGTCCAATTTCAAAGCTCCTTGCTGATTCACTTGGCAAATGGCTGAACTGTTCATTCTGCACTTCCCTCTGTAGATCTTGTTTCAGGAGGTTTATGCGAGATCTCAGATTCCCGCTCATGAACAGCATTGCAGGTGTTTGATTTGTTGTCGCATGAACAGAGTTCTGATACACAAAAAGTAAGTTGTCCACCTTGTACTGTACAGAAATATCCTGCTTTTCCATTGCTTTAATGCATTTCTTGAAGGTTTGGATAAACCTTAAAGCAAACCCATTTGTTGCTGGTTGGTGAGGGGCTGACTTGAAATGTCTGATGCCATTTTTCTTCATGAACATTCGGAATTCTTTGGACTTGTATTGTGGTCCATTGTCACTCACAATTTGTTCTTGGAATCCATTTCTGGTGAAGATAGTCCTCAGAGTGGAGACAGTCTATGCTGAGGTGGTTGACTTCATTGGTATAACCTCCAGCCACTTTGAAGGAGCATACACATCAAGCAGGAATATAAAGTCCATGAATGGCCCAGCAAAGTCAATATTTACTCTTTGCCATTTCTTCGTCTCACATTACTACATCACCAGCCTCATTTTCCAGTGGTCCAATATCAACTCTGTCCTCCCTTTTTACACTTTATACATAGAAAAGCTTTTGGTATTCTGCTTTATATTATTGGCAGTTTACTCTCATATTTCATCTTTTCCCTTCTTAGGGCTTATTTAGTTGCCTTTTGTTGGATTTTAAAAGCTTCCCAATCTTCCAACTTCCCACTCATTTTTGCTACATTATATTCCCTTTCTTTGGCTTTTACACAGTCCTTAACTTCCTTTGTTGGCCATGGTTGCCGATCCCTGCAATTTGAGAACTTCTTCTTCTGTAAGACACATCTATCCTGTGCTTTGTGAACTATTCCCAGAAATTTCAGCCACCTCTGCTCTGCTGTCATCCCTGCCAGTATCCTCCTCCAATCCACCTGGGCAAGCTCCCCTCTCATGCCCTTGTAATTCTCTTCATTGCATTGCAATGTGGATACATGTGACTTTTGCTTTACTCTCAAATTGCAGTATGAATTCGATCATATTATGATCACTGCCTCCTGAGCGTGCCTTTTCCTTCAGCTCCCAAATAATAACTGGATTATTACACAACACCCAATCTAAGATAGTCTTTCCCCAAGTAGGCTCAAGCACAATCTTCTAGAAAGATATCTGGCAGGCATTTAACAAATTCCCTCTCTTGAGATCTGACACCAACATGATTTTCCCAATCTCCTTGCATATTGAAGTTCCCCATTACAATTGTGTCATTACCCTAATTACATGCCTTTTCCAGATCCCTTTGCAATTTCAGCCCCACTTCTTGGCCACTATTTGGAGGCCGATATACAATTCTTATAATGGTATTTTTACCTTTGCATTTTTTTAACTCCAACCACAAAGGTTCAATATTCTCTGACCCCATGTCACCTCTTTCTAAAGATGTAATTCTATCTCTTACCAACAGAAACACACAACCACATATGCCTTCCTGCCAGTCCTTTCAATATAAAGTATATCCTTTGATGTTAAGCTCCCAATTATGTCTTTCTGTCAGCCACGACTCAGTGATGCCCACGTCATACCAAACAATCTTTAATTGTGCCACAAGTTCATCCAAATGCTACATGCATTTAAATACAGCACCTTCAGTCCAGCGTTCTTCACCCTTTTAAATTTTGCCTCCATAGTACAATTTAACTCTTTGCATGGTCTGCATTTGTACCCAGTACCCTTGTCTGAGTGCTTTGACTATACATGTCACATAAAAGCCTGTTCCTTAGTGCATTAGAAAGTCCATCTCTAAAGTCACAGTACTGGGAAAGTTTGCACAGTTCTGCAATGTATTCGGAAATGTTTTCATCTTTTGATTGGTTCCTTTTGTAAAATCTAAATCTCTCAGCAGCTGCCAGAGGTTTAGGGCTCAAGTGATTTTGTAAAATTGTAACAGTTTCATCAAACGTCTTGCTTGCTGCCTTTTCAGGGGTTACTTAGTTGTGTGAGAGACTGTACTTTCTTGCAACCATTAAGCAAAGAAGTTTAGAGGCTTTATTTTGCTCCTTCACATTGTTCACGTTACAATACAGTTCAGCCCTCTCAATATACAGCTCCCAGCCTCCATTAGCGCTATCGAATTTATCACTTTCCTGATTGAAGCCATCGCCACATTATTTTCAATGGAAGTTCAGTACATCTTTCACTTTTACTATGCTTTCTCATGCTGTTTAACTCTTACCGTTTCATCTTGTAATTGTCAGTCAGTTTGTGATATTTTCTGACATTCAGGACCCCATCCTTGTCACCAATTTGTTGCGCCTGTGCACAACTACATATTGATTTAATAAAAGCATGGATGTGGGAGATGGCTTAAACTGGTGTATTCACACTGCAGCGAGCAAGAGAGGGCAATGCACATGTGTGGACAACAGATCAATATGTAGTGCTAAATGAGAGAGGATTGTCGCTCCAAAGGAAATAGATCCATACATTACACATTTGTTTGGTGAATATTCAGCTTTGTAGTGTCCGTCACTTGGAGAACATGAATATTTGGTTGAATTTTTACTGTTTGAAAATAAATAATTAATATACCTATTCAAAGTCAGTGCATTTCATGGCAGACCTGCGAACCTGATTGAACCTTACAGGGTTTACACTCAAAGCCTTTCTCATGAATGGGTGGAGCTTCAAGGCAGCAAAGGTTTGAGACCAGAGTTCTCCTTCTCCTAAATAAGCTGACAACCATAACTGATGAACCCCATCTGCCTGAAAAGACTGTTTTTAAAGCACCAATAGCACCAAAGTAACCTGCCTTTGCCCCTTCTCCTATCAGTTGAAATGGTTTCGCCAGACTTAGTGGCTAAGCCACATGTGAAATCCAACAGTTCAACTTGGCTGTTAGAGGCTATTTGAGACATGCACCATCAGGTAGTGGGAATTGATTCCTACTATCACTCCCAACTGACCTTGAGAAACTTGTAGTTCAAAGACTTCAAAGGTTCGTTTATTATCAATATACACAACCCTGGAATTCATCTTCTCCAGATAGCCATGAAGCCAAGAAAGAAACAATAGCACCACATTCATCAACCCCAAATTACACCCTCCCTTGCACAAAAAAATGGACAAAAATGAAACAGGAACATCGATCCCCAAACCTCCCTTCCCCACAAAACAATGGAAAAAAAACACAGAATATAACAGACTATAAGACTGAAAAAAGTCCATAGTCCTGAGCCCAAATCCAATTCCACATCCATATCCAAAACAAAGAAAACCTCCGTAATGTTCTCCCAGCCCAGTGGTAGGCCACACAGTCTCCCCTCTTCAGCAGCAGTGTGATCCTACCAGTGATCAAAAGGAAGACGGCCATCATTCACCCTCCTTACTCACCTCAACGTTTCAATCTCCCTCATCACTTTAATTGGCAAAATGGAGTCAAATATTGGCTCATTCAACCCCCCCCCCCCCCCCACCACTGCAGCCATGAGGCTTGTGCTCGTTGCATCCTAGAATCCTCTCAGAGATTGAAAAATGCTGGGTCATCCAAACAACCTCAAGACGTAAAACAAGTGAAATGAATAGTTTTGTGTTCTGTCTAGAAGATGTCAACCAAAGGACTCAAGCACCGTCATTTTTGATAAAATCATTGAACACTTCCTTTGCAGAGCGGTAGATTTCAAGGGGATATACTAGTCGTAGTGCAAACACTCAAGTCGAGTATGATATTCTCCTGAGGGATTGTCTATTGATGGGTCATCACCTGTCTGTAGAGGCCAGTCTGGGCACAATCCTGCCTTGCTGATCACCACAAGGATTAATCCAGGATGTTAGGGTGGAGTATGTCTGTGTGTGACTTTGTTTAAGGTGGGGAAGGTGATGCATGGGCAGCCACCACACGATCCATGACAGATCAGGGTCAGGGCCCGATGGCATGGAATGCAAGATGACTAGGGAACCTTCACTGCTGCAGGATCCCACTTCCCCAATTAACTTATCAATGACTAATTAACTTATCCGATATGTCTTTGGAGTGTGGGAGGAAACTGTAGCACCCAGAGAAAACTCGCACATTCCACAGGGAAGACATACAAATGTCCTGCAGAGGACATCAGGATTGAACTCCAAAGTCCGGTGCCCCATGCTACCATGGTGCCCACTCCACCGTCGAGGTCCTGTGCAGATCGCTCTCTGTCTGGAACCTCCTCCTTCACCTTACCGCCATGAGTGACCCAACCAGGAGTCAAGCACCATGTGCATAAAAAACTCCAGACAGCAGTGCTCGCTGGATCTCAGGATCTCACAAGCTTCTCCACCACAAGGTGACGACCCTCAAGGAAGAAGAAGAACAGATGGCTGGTGAAGTGGCTAAATGCAAAGTGGTAAAAGTTCAGTGCAGTGAGGTACAAGAAAAGACTATTAAGATATGAAGAGTATAATTTTAAAGAGATGTGTGAGTAGGGAATTCTGAGTATAAGTATGTTAAAATCTTTGAAGGTAACACGACAGGTTGAGAAAGTGATTTACAAAGCACTGATCCAGGGTTTTATATATAGCAGCATAATAACAAGATTTAACCTGTATAAAACACCAGTTTGGACACATTGATGTATTGAGACAAATTCTGGTCACACCACTACAGAAAGACTGTGGAGGCCCCAGAGAGAGTGTGGATTTAGTAGAATGGCTCTCCTGATGAGGGAATTCAGGTTTTTTATTCCCACTTCTATAGACTAGAAAAGCTGAGATTGTTCTCTTTGAAGTAAAGTAGGTTAAGAGGAAATCTCCCTTGGGTCTTCACATCCTTTCTGAAATGCAATGACTAGAATTTGTTCCAAGTGATTGCTAATTCTGTCTCTGGTTATTGTTTCTAGAACTTTACCTCACATCCTGGTAATGTAACAGCATAACACTGTGCAGCACCAGTAACCTGTCATGTGGGGGTTACTTTGCTTGTTGGTCAAAAGCTGCTTCTATCGTGCTGGTCATCGATTGGCCTGTTTGAAGGATGCAGCAGCTCTTTCCCATTGTTTGCCTTGTGCATCACGGCACTGGCATCTGGTTTCAGGCAACTCAGGGGTGTAATAAATGCACGTGCAGGAGGCTCGGTCTCTTTCCCTTTGACTCCAGGGCTGCTTCACACTCATATAGCAACTAGTGCTGAGGAACCATTGGGAAAGTTTGTTCCAGGCTCTCACTCTTAGCTAAGTATCTGCTTGTTGAATATTTAATTTTGTAGTTTACGTAGTTTAGGGAGACTTAGATGACTGGTCAATAAATAAATCATGTACTTATTCATAGTCAGTGCCTTCTCCACTCACCAAACCCGTGAACCTACTTCCACGTTACACAGTCACGGATCGGGGTTCAATTCCCGCCACTGTCTGTAGGAACCTTATACGTTCTTCCCCGACACCGTGGGTTTCCTCCAGGTTTTCCTGCTTCCTCCCACAATCCAAAGAAGTACGATTAGGTTTAGTGAGTTGTGGACATGCTATGTTGGCGCCAGAACCACGGCGGCACTTCTGGGCTGCCCCCAGCACAGTCTTTGCTGATTGGATTTGACACATTTCACTGTAAGCTTTGATCTTTCAATGACCATGTGACAACTAAAGCTAATCATAGAGCCGGTTGGGTTATAATGTCCAGGGGCTGAACACACGGAATGGAATAGATAAGTGCCTTTTTCAAGTCCTGCCACAAATTCTTAATTGGATTGAGGTCTGGGTAGTGACTTGGCCATTGCAGGACATTAACTTTGTTGTTTTTAAGCCATTCCTATGTAGCTTTGGCTTTATGCTTGAGGTCACTCTCTTGCTGGAAAACAAATTTTCCCCCAATTTGTAGCTCCCTTGCAAACTGCATCAGGCTTACCTCCAGGACTTCCCTGAATTTTGCTGCATTCATTTTACCCTCTACCTTCACAAGCCTTCCAGGGCCTGCTGTAGTGAAGCATCCCCACAGTGTGATGCAACCACCACCATGCTTCACGGTAGGGATGGTGTGAGGTGTTTGGCAGGTGGCCAAAGAGCTCAATTTTGGTTTCATCAGACCACAGAACCTTCTTCCAGCTGACTTCAGAGTCTCTTACATGCCTTCTGGCAAACTCTAGCCGAGACTTCATATGAGTTTTTTTTTCAACAGCGTCTTTCTCTTTGCCACCCTCCCATGAAGCTGCACCTGGTGAAGCACGCGACCAGCAGTTGTATGCGCAGTCTCTTCTATCTCAGCCACTGAAGCTTGATTTGTCATAGGTCTCTTGGTGGCCTCCCTTCTTGTATGGCCACTCAGATTTTAAGGATGCCTTCTCTAGGCAGATTTACAGCTGTGCCATATACTTTCCATTTCTTGATGATTGAATCGAATGTTCTCCAAGGAATATTCAGTAACTTGAAAATTTGCTTGTGTCCATCTCCTGACTTGTGCTTTTCAATAACCTTATCGTGGAGTTGCTTGGAGTGTTCTTTAGTCTTCATGGTGTAGTTTTTGCCAGGATACTGGCTCACCAGCAGATGACCTTCCAGATGCAGGTGTATTTTTACTACAATCAATTGAAACACCTTGACTGCACACAGATCTCCAAAAACAAATCTCCATTTAACTAATGATGTGATTTCTAAAGCCAATTGGCTGCACCATTGATAAAATTGGTGTGTCATATTAAACGGGGTGAATACTTATGGAATCAATTATTTTATGTTTTATATTTGTAATTAATCTAGATCACTTTTTAGCTTTTAAAAAAAAGCTAAATTAGATCTGTGATTCAACGCTGTAGAACAATAAAACATGAAAACTTCTGGGGGGGTAGGTGTGAATATTTTTATAGGCATTGTTGCTAGGGTGTCTAACACTTTTGCACAAGACTGTAGTAATTTCACATATTGCACTGTACTGCTGCCACAAAAAAAAAACTAATTTCATAACATAATTGAGTGATGATAAACCTGATTCTGATATGGACCTCATTATTGTTGGGAAAGGGGAAGAGAGAAGAGGAGGGAGAGGGAAGCACCAGAGAGATATTTTGTAATGATCAATAAACCAATTGTTTGGAATCAAATGACCTGACCAGGTGTCTCAGGGCTGGGTGTGTTTGGATCCACGCTAACCCCACCCCTAGCACTCCTTCTCTATCACCTGTCTCACGCCCCTCCTGCAGTGCTCAACCCTCACCATTCCCAACATTGTTTTGCAAACTTGCTCTCCACTCCACGTTGACATATATAGCGCAAAAGTCTTAGGCACCCGTGCTATCTATCTATCTATCTATCTATATATACATATATATATATATATATATATATATTTATATATATACCGAAGAATTTTGCAGAGAATGGTATCTTATTATAATTTGTAGTCATTTTATGTATATTTAAAACAACATATTTCACAACAAATGCCAGTGATATTAAACCTGATTCTGATTCCGATTCTGATCGTTATCATCTATTCCCTCAGCTAGGCCTTTGCCTTCATGAATAAATCAGCTTTTTTGGTCTTTCTATTTTTGTTGTCCATGTGATAATGCGATATTTCTATATTCTCCTTTATGATTGGTTTCTGATATTTATTATGCTCTTTTATATTGTAGTTGTATCAGGTGATGATGCCTAATTTGGAGTGTAGTGTGCAGTTCTGGTCATCTAAAGACAGAAATGATGTCAAGACTGAAAAAGAACTTGTTACAGAGCTGGAGCTGCAGCTCACTGACATTCAGCTTGTTAGGGAAAGTGAAGAGGTGATAGTCAAGAGTTTCAGGGAGGTAGTCACCCCCAGGATACAGGAAACAGACAAATGGGTGACTGTCAGGAGAGGGAAGGGAGAATGTCAGATAGTGGAGAGCACCCCAGTGGCCATTCCCCTCACAGTAAGTACTCCATTTTCAGTACTATTGCGGGAGGATAACCTACCTGAGGGAAGTCATAGTGGTCGTGCCTCTGGCACTGAGTCTGGCCCTGTGGCTCAGAAGGGTAGGGAACTGAAGAAGATGGCAGCAGTAATAGGGGACTCTACAGTTAGGGGGACAGATAGAAGATTCCGTGGATGTGAGAAAGAAACACGGATGGTAGTGACTCTCCCAGGTGCCAGGGTACAGGATATTTCTGAACGCGTCCACAATATCCTGAAAAGGGAGGGTGAGCAGCCAGAAGTCGTGATACATATTGGTAGCAGCGACATAGGTAGAAAAAGGGAGGTGGTCCTGAAAACAGAATACTGGGAGTTAAGGAAGGAAACTGAGAAGCAGGACCTCAAGGCTAGTAATCTCGGGTTTGCTGCCTGTGCCACACGACAGTGATGATAGGAATAGAATGAGGTGGCAGATAAATGCATGACTGAAGAATTGAAGCAGGGGGCAGGGATTCAGATTTCTGGGACCTCTTCTGGGGCAGCTGTGACCTGTACAAAAGGGACAGTTTGCACTTGAATCCAAGGGGAGGGCAATATTCTTGCAGGCAGGTTTACTAGAGCTGATGGGAGTGGTTTAAATTAATGTGACGGGGATGGGAACCAGTATGTGGAGCTGAGGACGAGCCAGCAGGTTTACAAGTAGATGATGGATGTAACATGAAGGAAAAGCCAATGGTTGAGTACAAGTGCAGAGAGAGCAAAGAGTTAAATTGTACCACAGAGGCAAAATTCAAAAGGGCAAAGAATGAAGGACTGAAGGTGCTGTAATTAAATGCACATAGCAGTTGGAATAAGGTGGGAAATTCGTGGTGCAATTAGAGATTAGTCAGTCCAGAAAAGTTTGATGAGGATGATTCCGGGAATGAAGTGGTTAACCTATAAGGAGTGTTTAGCAGCTTTATGCCTGTACTCACTGGAGATTAGAAGAATGCGTGGGATCTCATTGAAACCTACCAAATGTTGAAAGGACGAGATAGGGTGGATGTGGAGAGGATGTTTCCTATGGCGAGTGTATCCAGAACTAGAGGGTACAGCCTCAAAATTGAGGGGCAACCCTTTAGAACAGAGGTATGGAGGAATTTTTTAAGCCAAGAAGTGGTAAATCGGTGGAACACTCTGCCACAGACTGTGGTGGATGCCAAGTCCATGCGTATATTTAAGGCCAAAGTTGATTGTGTCCTGATCGGTGAGGACATCAAAGGATATGGCAAGAAGGCAGGTTATGTGGTTGAATAGGATCTGGGATCAGCCATGATGGAATGGCAGAGCAGACTCGATGGGCTGAATGGCCTAATTCTTCTCCCTTGTCTTATGGTCTTATAGAAAGCATACAGAGGACTCTTCTCTGTCAAAGACTCTCTTTGTCCTACTACCAACAGAGAAAATTTAAAAGGATGTTGCCAGAACTGGTGAACCTGAGTTTTAGGGAAAAATTATTCATTCCCTCGAGTATAAGAGAACAAGGAGGAGATTTGATAGAAGTATAAAAGATTATGAATGGTTTAGATAGGGTAAATGCAAGCAGGTTTTATTCGCTGAGGTTGGGTGAGACTAAAACTGAAGGTCATGGGTTAAAGGTGAAAGGTGAAATGTTTAAGGGAAACATGAGGAGGAACTTCTTCATTCAGAGGATGGAGAGAGGGTGGAACGTGCTTCCAGTAGATATGGCAGATATAGGTTCGATTTCAACATTTTAGAGAAGTTTGGATAAGTACATGGATGGGAGGGGTATGGAGGGCTATAGTATGTATGCCGGTCAAAGAGACTCGGCAGAATAACAATTCAGCACAGACAAGATGGGCTGAAGGGCCTGTTTCTGTGCTATGACTCTATGATTTCTTGACTCCCTTTGCCACTCTTAAATTCTTTTTCACTTCTTCCCCAAACATTTTGCGATAAGCCATGCGTGATCATCTTGCCACCTCTCAAGTGGTCTTTTGATGCTTTCTTTCAAACTATTTTTTCATTATCCAAGTACCTCTAGGTTTAACTTCGCTGCCTCTCCCCACCAAGGGAATATACCTATATATTGCTGAAACAACTTCATTTGTGAAGAGGATGTTTCCTTTGTTGGGGGAGTCCAAGACCAGAGGACACAGCTTCAGATTAAAGGGGCGTCTTTTCAGAATGGAGATAATGAGGAATTGCTTTAGCCAGAAAGTGATGGATCTGTGCAATTCATTACCAGACAACTGTGGAGGCAAAGTCATTGGGTATATTTAAGGCAGAGGTTGATAGATTCTTGATTGATCAGAGCATGAAGGCAGGAGATTGAGTCTGAGAGGAAAACTGGAGCAGCCATGATGAAATGGTGGAGCAGACCCAATGAGCCAAATGGTCTAATTCTGCTCCTATATCTCATGGTCTTATGGTATTCCCAGATCCCTTTGATCTACCGCACGTCTCAGTGCCCTAGCGCTCACCGTGTAAGTTCTGCCGTGGTTTGTCCTCACCTCACACATGTCTGAATTAAATCCCATCTGTCATTTTTCAGCCCATTTTTCCAGCTGCCTAAGTAAGTTGGAATGCGGAATTGAGCTCTAAGTGCTTAAGATAAGATTTTGCTGAGGTGTAATTGTATTACATGGCTTAGATAAATGTTTAAGAAGAGATTTCACTGATGTATAACCATATTACATGGGTTGGATAAAGTAACCTAAGAGATTACTTTTAATTATGGTCAAAAAGGGAGTATCATAGGATCTAAATTATCCAGATATATTTTTCACCATACAATCCCCGTTGCTGCTTGTGAGGAGTTTGTACGTTCTCCTCATGACCGTGTGGGTTTCCTCCGATGATCCGGTTTCCTCTCACAGTCCAAAGATCTTCCATTTGGTAGGTTAATTGGTCATTGTAAATTGTCCCTTGATTAGGCTAGGGTTAAATTGGGTGATTGCTGGACAGTGCATAGAGCCGGAAGGGCCTATTCCACATTGGATCTCAATAAATAAAAAGGAAGGATTTATATATTTAAGAAGTGATATTGGTATAATTTATCAAGCAAAGTAGACATCAGGGACTTTCAATCTGAGATCCCGAAGGCGTGACCTTCCTCTCATCCTTATTTAACTCTTTCGTTAATGTTGGACTGCAAATAAATGCTTGTTTCCCAATTGAGGGTGAATTTTTGTACACTGCTCGAGATTCTATTAAGATCACAGAGTCAAGTAGAGAGAGTAGAGGTAACATTTCTCTTACGACTTCCAAATGTAACAAAATTCCTAATCACCCACAGCACAACAATAGCGAAGCAGTGAGCGTGATGCTATTACAGCTCAGGGAGTTCCGGAGTTCCATTCTCCCCATGACCACGTGAATACCCTCCAGCTGCTCCACTTTCCTCCCACAGTCCAAAGGTGTACCAGTGAGAAGGTTAATTGGTCTTTGTAAGTTGTCCTGGTGATTAGGCCGGCGTTAAACAGTGGGGTTGCTGGGTGGTGTACTCGTTGGGTCAGAAAGTCCTGTTCCATACTATTTCTCTAAATTAAATAAAATAAATTAACCTATGTTTTATCTTTTTATCTAGTTGCTATTTATACATTTGAAAATTATAGCTTTAATTTGACCCGATACATCATAGGTAAAACATTGAGCACATCTACATGAAACATTGCCATAGAAAAGCAACATCCATCATCAGAGATCCTCACCACCCAGGCCATGCTCTTTTCTTACTGCTCCCATCAGGTAGAAGGTTCAGGTGCCTCAGGACTTGTACTGCCAGGTTCAAGAACAGTTACCAACCCTAACCATCAGGCTCGTTATTTATTGTTATTTGTTTATATCTGCATTTGCACAGTTTGCTTACCATTTACAGTTCCTGATGCTTACAGTTTGCTGTTTCTGTTCTATAGATTTGCTAAGTATGCCCGCAGGAAAATAATCTCAGGGTTGCGTGTGATGACATGTATGTGTTCTGATAATAAATTTTACTTTCAACTTCGAATTCATTAAGAAATTGCAAAAACTCTATATTTTCTTTACAGTTATATTGATATCCCAGGTTATGATAGCTTTGTCAGTCTGGTTGAGATTTAGATCCAAATTCAGATTCAGATTCAGGATCAGATTTCAGATTCAGATTCAGATTCAGGATCAGATTCAGATTTATTTATCCCATGTACATAAAAACAGTGAAATCCATTGTTTGCATTAACAACCAGCATAGCCAAGGGTGTGATGGGGGCAGCCCGCGAGTGTTGCCATACATTCCGGTGCCAACACAGCATGCCCACAATGACCCACTGAAGCAGCAATGACAACAATGAAACAGAACAAGTCTCTTTCTCATCCACCCAGACCAGCCTCCAGCTCCAGGACAGGCCACTTCCAGACCGGCATTCCTTGTACTTGGATTCTCAGACTCACAAATACCGGGTCTCCAACTTGAGTCTTCGCCTCTGAGCAAGTTTAAGATCAGCTTTAAACACTTAGAGGGTGTGCTAGTAAAGGCTGGGATGATTACTCCCACGGGTACCACGGCAGCGTAGGAGTCAGCGTAATGCTCTTACAACTCGAGGCGTCGGAGTTCTGAGTTCAAACCTGGCATCTCTGTAAGGGGTTTGTACATCCCTCTCCATGGATTGTGTGGGTTTTCTCCAGCTAATCTGATTTCCTCCCACCGTCCAAAGACGCACCAGTAGGTCAATTGGTCATTGTAAATTGTCCCATGATTAGATTAAGGTTAAATTGGGTCGTGGGAGGTCACAGGGTGGTGCAGCTCGAAGGGCTGGAAAGGACTATTCCACACTCTATTAATAAATTCTTCTTATGGAAGAATAGGAGATGAATTTAATTAACGTCTTTAGCAATGTTCTTGTACATACGGTAAATAAAAGCGAGGAACCTTAAAGGATGATGTTGTGAAGACCACTCGCAATTTTCCCCGCTATTTGTCGTGCACATCAGCTACCCTTCAGTGTAGTCGTTGTGATGTCAAAACATTTTGACAGATAAGTATGATTTTAAAATGTAAAAAATTCATAATGCTTGACCCATGAGATCAGGCATTCTGAATAGACATATTCTGTGTCTCAGTACTTCCAATTCTAATGCTCTGAGATATTTTAAAATATTTAAATCATCTTCAGTCAATGTGTTCCATTAGGATCGCGTATGGTTTCAAAACAAATAATTCTATAAACTGATATCTCAATAGATCAGGTGAAATAATGTGAAATAAAAGGAATACAGACAAGGATCTTTATGTCAAACACAAGAAAATCTGCAGATGCTGGAAATCCAAAGCCACACATAAAATACTGAAGGAACTTAATAGGTCAGGCAGCGTCTATGGAATAGAGTAAACAGTCGATGTTTCGGGTCAAGACCCTTCATCAGGACTGTATAAAGATCAGAGGAATCTTTATCTATCCAAAATATTTTGTCAGTACATGGAAGAGTACAACCAGAATATAAGACTGTAAAACCATAAGACGTAGGAGTCGAATTAGGCCATTCAGCCCCTCTAATCTGCCCCACCAACTTCCATCATAGCTGATTTATTTTTCCTCTCAATCCCATTCTCCTGCCTTCACCCCATAATCTTTACCAACCTATACTAATCAAAGACCTATCAACCGCTGTCTTAAATATATCAATGACTTGGCCTTCACAGCCGTCTGTGGCAATGAATTCCACAGTCTCGCCACTCTCTGGCTAAAGAAATTCCTCCTCACCTCTGTTCTAAAGGGACCATTGCTTCCTACCAGTGTCTCCATAGATGCTAGCTGAACTGCTGAGTTCCTCCAGCATTTTGTGTTTGCTGCTCGGGATTTATAGGAAACATCCCCTCCATGTCCTCCCTACCTAGGCCTTTCAATATTCAATAGGTTCCAATGAGATTCCACTACTCCGCCCCCCCCCCCCCACCCAGTCCTTCTAAACTCCAGCGAGTACAAGACCAGAGGCAACAAATCTTCCTCAGACATTAACACTTTGGTTCCAGAATCATTCTTGTGAACCTCCTCTGGACCCTCTCTAATGCCAGCACATCTTTCTTAGATAAGGTGCCCAAAACAGCTGACAATACTCCAAGTCCGATGAAGCCTCAACATTGCATCCTTACTTTTATATTCTAGTCTTCTCAAAATGAAAGCCAACATTGTATTTACCTTCCTCACCATCCACTCAACCTTCAAGCTGACATTTTGAGGATCCTGTGTGAGGATCCCTAAGTCTTTCCCCTCTGTTTTCTGAATTTTCTCCTTGTTTAGATTTTCTCCCTGCTTAGCAATAAACTACCCAGTAGAAATAGAATAACAACACACACAAAATGCTGGTAGAACACAGCAGGCTAGGCAGCATCTATAGGGAGCAGCGATGTCGACGTTTCGGGCCGAGACCCTTCGTCAGGACTAACCGAAAGGAAAGATAGTAAGAGATTTGAAAGTAGTGGGGGGAGGGGGAAATGTGAAATGATAGGAGAAGACTGGAGGGGGTGGGATGAAGCTAAGAGCTGGAAAGGTGATTGGCGAAAGTGATACAGAGCTGGAGAAGGGAAAGGATCATGGGACGGGAGGCCTCAGGAGAAAGAAAGGGGGAGGGAGCACCAGAGGGAGATGGAGAACAGGCAAACAACTAAATATGTCAGGGATGGGGTAAGAAGGGGAGGAGCGGCATTAACAGAAGTTAGAGAAGTCAATGTTCATGCCATCAGGTTGGAGGCTACCCAGCCGGTATATAAGGTGTTGTTCCTCCAACCTGAGTTTGGATTCATTTTGACAATAGAGGAGGCCATGGATAGACATATCAGAATGGGAATGGGACGTGGAATTAAAATGTGTGGTCACTGGGAGATCCTGCTTTTTCTGGTGGTCCGAGCATAGGTGTTCTGTGAAACGGTCTCCCAGTCTGCGTCGGGTCTCACCAATATATAAAAGGCCACACCAGCAGCACCGGATGCAGTATACCACACCAGCCGACTCACAGGTGAAGTGTCGCCTCACCTGGAAGGACTGTCTGGGGCCCTGAATGGTGGTGAGGGAGGAAGTGTAAGGGCAGGTGTAGCACTTGTTCCGTTTACAAGGATAAGTGCCAGGAGGGAGATCGGTGGGAAGGGATGGGGGGGATGAGTGGAATATCCTTCCTTAGAAATAGAATAAGGTGGATTTCTATCATATTTATTTTGGTTAACTTCAAAAT
This sequence comes from Hemitrygon akajei, assembly GCF_048418815.1. Taxonomy (NCBI): domain Eukaryota; kingdom Metazoa; phylum Chordata; class Chondrichthyes; order Myliobatiformes; family Dasyatidae; genus Hemitrygon; species Hemitrygon akajei. The sequence continues at coordinate 8,872,896 of NC_133125.1, forward strand.
ATGGGCCAACTTATCATCAATATTCTTTTTTAAACAAGTGGTATGTAACGATATGTTGTCTCATCTTTATATTTTATGCTTTTATAATATTGTTTCCACTATCGTTCTCTTTACTCTACTAATAATTAATTTGCACTATCAATTATGTACCAAGTGTTTGTTCAACTGCATACTTACACTGCATGTTGCATTCAATAATACAGTAACCTTACATGGTTAAGCATGGCTAACATTTTGTTGTACTTGCTTTCAGAAATTCTGAGATTAAACCACAGTGGATTCTAAAACCAAGTTACACCTGGAGACAATGTGAAATTAGGTTAGAATTTTAGGATCATATTGACAGTACAATTAGAACAAAACCCAATGGACGTAGAAGAGTTCTTTTTCAGGTTAGTGACATTTTCATTCTAACATTTGACTGTATATCTATATATACCTAGTATGCAAGTGTACACACACACACACACACACACACACACACACACACACACACACACACACACACACACACACACACACACACACACACACACACACACACACACACACACACACACACACACACACACACACACACACACACACACACACACACACACCTTTGACCAAGGAATGATTGTTGGTGCTAGACAGAGTGGCTTCAGTAGCTCTGAAATTGTTGATCTCCTGAGATTTTCATGCATAACAGTCTCTAGAGTTTACAGAGAATGGTGTGAAAAACAAAAAAAAATCCAGTGAGCGGCAGTTCTGTGGGTGAAAATTCCTTTATAATGAGAGAGGTCAGAGGGGAATGGCCAGACTGGTTCAAACTGACAGGAAGCTGGTAATTCAAACAGCCAAGCATTACAACAGTGGTGTGCAGAAGAGCATCTTTGAATGCACAACACATTAAACCTTGAAGTGGATGGACAACAGCAGAAGAGACCACAAACGTACACTGAGTGGCCGCTGTTAGATACTATCTAATAAATTGGCCAATTAGTGTGTGTATGTATACAGTATATGAATATATAATATTTATATAATGTAATATATTATATACAATATATATATATATTTATAATTCCAATATTTTAATGACTTACCTGCCCACTTTGTATAAATATTAGAAATATTAGAATGGGTGGGTCGTGCCTCTGCCACTGCACTGACACTTTGAACACTTTAAACCACTTTTTATAATGCTGCTTACATTGTAAACATATGCTGGTATTTATGCAATTTTACTCCATATCTGTACTTTATTTTCTAACTTTATTTTACATAATTCTTTATTCTTTATAATTGTTGACTACTGTTGTTTTTGATGCATGCTGCGCCAACACACCACAACAAATTCCTAATCCATGTTAATGTATATGATGAATAAAGTTGATCCTTCATCCTTGATCTTTGATATATATCAAACTGAATAAGTAATTGGCCTGAATGAGTGACTCTGTAAGAGAGCAGACTATTTTTGTCATAGGCAAATGTGTTCAAAAGTTTCAAAGTAAATTTCTTATAAGGACATTTTGCCTCTGAAGCCTGTTCTTCCATCAAATACGATCATGAATGATTTATGGACCAACTCTGTAAAGCTAACTTTGTACCCTTAACATTTCTCAATATCTTTTATTTGATTAATAAAAAAACTATCAATCTCAGATCTGAAGTAATTATTGACGGTTTGTAGAAGAGAGTTTCAAACCTTTACCAGCGATTACAAATAGAATTGTTCTTCAATTTTTCTGCTCCAAGAGGACAACAACCTAGACATAGGCGTTGGAGGCTTGCGTGCTTCAATGTCCCAGAGATCTACGTTGGCTGGAGTCAGGACTTTATGCTTTGGCTCTTGGTAGGGCCATGCCAAAGAGGTCAAAGGACTAACAACCCTGACTGGTCAAACAAAATTGTTACGGAAACAGCAATGAAGAATCCTTCTGCATCTGAGTGTAACAGTATCTCTCAGTTTCCACCCGCGACTTGCACCACTGACAGTAGTGAAAACTGAGAGGAAGCCTTGAACACCACCAGAGAGGGAAGACCTTCATTGCTGCCCTGAACTCCAGGGGTGTAGTGGGCAGTAAGTTTTGTTTTCTCTCAAAAGTACTGAAGTTTTCTCACCCTTTCCCAGGTCTAGACTCACAAATGAACAGAAATTGTTCCTCTTTACCTGCCTATCACTTCCCCCATAAGGTCATGAAATAATTAGTTGTCAGCATTTAATCATTCAAATTCCATATTAAAATGATTGGTTAGATTCAGTCAGTTGTGCAAATGCTTGTATGGGGTTGTGAGGGATAATAAATCAGCCATGATTGAATGGCGGAGCAGACTCAATGAGCCAAATAGTCTAATTCTGATCCTACGTATGTCTCATAGTCTTATTACTCAATGGAAGAGCAAAATGTACATTGATAATAAATTTACTTTGACTTTGACCAACAGGCTCACTTTCAAGGACTTGTTCTCAGTATTACGTTTTTATCTGCGCAGTTTGTCTTCTTTTGCACATTGGTTGTTTGTCAGTCTCTGTCTGCTTATATGTGGCTTTTTCATAAATCCTGTGGAATTTCGTTCCATCCTGTAAATGCCTGCAAGAGGAGAGTGGGCCATCAGAGAAAGGGAAGGAGGAGGGGCACCCAAGGGATGTGACTGCAGGAGGGGGAGAAGGGAAGAGGTGAGAGGGGCAACTAAATGGGGATTGAAAAAAGAGTGAAGGAAGAGGGGAAGAAATTCCTGGAAATTAGAGAAACCAATGTTCATGACATAAGGATGGAGGCTAGTTTGTGGGTATCCAGTCTCAGCCAGAAACAAGGAGGGTTTATTTAACTCCAAAGATGCTGCCTGAGCTACTGAGTTCCTCCAACATTTTGTGTGTTACTCAGCTTCATGTTTATTCTGTTTCATGATACAAACTGAAACCCCAAAAACACTTTGCTCAGAGCCAGGTATTTACCTGCCAGTAAGCTACATCTTAAATAAATCCAGGGTATTTATTTATTTAGAGGGTACAGCGCAGAAAATGCCACACCACTCAGCAAGCCCAGATTTAACCCTAGCCTAATCACAGGACTACTTACAATGACAAATTAACCTACCAACTGATACATCTTTGGACTGTGGGAGGAAACTGGAGCACTCGGAGGAAACCCAAGTGCTAGCAGGGAGAACGTATGAATTCCTTACAGATGGTGCGGGAATTGAACTCCGAACACTGACATCCCAAACTGTAATAGCATCATGCTAGCCGTCTCAGTACTGTGGCACCAAATTGCACGTAGACTACTATCATTACAACATACAGCTGGTTCCTCTGATGAAGATTTTTATTCAGTTGGTGGGAAATTGGAATTATTAAGGCCCGTTTTATATTGCATCTGCATTTGAGCCAATTCAGCAAACGAGAGACTGGCTGGGAAGTGACAAAATGTGATGGATGAGTCCAAAGCAGTTCATCTATACAGTGGAGCTGTTTCAAGAAATGTGATAAAGCAGATAATTATCATGTAGGAATAATGGTCCGGCTGCCTGGGCTTCCCAGGAGAATCCCTGCAATACTCAGTAGGAAGTGTTATCACCACTGGTTAGAGGCTGCGCCACGCAGCCTTCACCAAGGGACAGCCATTGACACCGCCAATCTGCAGTCTGATCCTTGAGTTCCTCACCAGGAGAGCACACCCTCTTCTCATTGCTGCCATCAGGGAGGAGGTACAGGAGCCTGAAGACTCACACTCAACATTTCAGGAACAGCTTCTTCCCCTCTGTCATCAGATTTCTGAATGGAAAATGAAACCAAGAACACTACCTCAGGACTTTTCCCTCTCTTTTAGTACTACTTGTTTAATATAATTCCCATTTTATATATATTTCTTATTGTAATCTATAGCTTTTTTCATTATTTTCTATTGGATCGTACTGCTGCCGCAAAAATTCTGACAAAAGAGAGAGACAGTCAGACAGACAAATGTCAGATGGGGAGTGGGTATTGAAAAAGAGGGAGGGAGAGAGAGAGGGGAGGAAACGTCAGGTGGGGACTGGGTGTTGAAAGAGAGAGAGAAGGGGGAGGAGAAAGAGACAGGAATCAGGTGGAGAGTTGATATTAAAAGAGAAAGAAAGGCAGAGCCCAAAATCCGAATAGGATAAAAAGATTAGGAATGGTCATACCTTGCTACTGGAATTAGGGGCTGATCATTTTTCCAGTAGTAATGAAAGGCCATTGATCTGTAATAGTTCTCTCTCCACGGTGGCTGCCCAGCCTGCTGAGAATCATTCACACTTTGTGGTTGTGTTTCAGGATTTCCATCTTCCTGATTTTCAGTTAAGATAAAAATAAGGTGGAATCAAAGGAACAGTTGAGATGCAGAGAAGGGAATGGGATTACATCACTGTCGGGCCTAGAAAATCAGGTCAGTCTGGCCTTGGAGTACAGTGGAGTGTGGTGCGAGATCAGCAGATAGTAGGCTGAAAGAAAATTAAAATCTCATGAGCAGAGATATCTCTAAATTAATTTGCAATACATGGAATTTTGATAATTTTTCCACAACTCATCGCAGATTTAAAACATTTAAAGTAACATTATCAAAAGTTTTTATTCCCCTTAGGCTCAGGCTGAACATAAATCTGATGGAGGGTGAATTTCAAAGATTGTCTGTTGATGTTACTGCCAATGTGTTTGGATAGGTTTGTTGCTGCAACATAACTAGGCATTTTTTATTCTTATGGCAATGTGGGTAAACTAAACACCTGGCAGGTAAAAAAAAATAAATATTTCTGTCTTATGATTGTTGAATAATGTAGAAAATAAGCAATCAAAGGCATTTTTAGTTCAAACTTTAACAAAATGGATGCAAAAAGACGATGACTGACAGAAAATTGCAATGGGAAGGTGTTCAAAGGTGATCGTTGTTCTGAGACAGTCACTGGGGTTTAAAAACTGAGAAGGCTATTAAAGCTGAAATGTCTAAGGGGAAGATGAGGGGAAACTTCTTCACTCAGAGGGGGGGGTGAGAGTGTGGAACGAGCTGCTTGCAGAAGTGGTGCATGCGAGCTCAATTTCAATGTTTAAGAACATTTGGATAGGTACATGGATGGGAGGGGTATGAAGGACTGTGGTCTGGATGCAGGTCGATGGGACTTGGCAGATTAATAGCTCAGCACAGGCTAGATGGGCCAAAGGGCCTGTTTCTGTGCTGCACTATTCTAGTACTCCATGGCTATATGACTCTATCAAACATAGAACATGGAACGGTGAAAAACTATACAGGGCCTTTGGCCCACCCTGAGTTCATTTTCTTGTGGGCATACTCAATAAATCTATAGAATAGTAACTATAACAGGATCGATGCAAGAACAACCAGAGTGCAGAAGACAACAAACTGTGGAAATGCAAATATAAATAAATAGCAATAATTAATGAGAACATGAGATGAAAAGTCTTTGAAAGTGAGTCCATTGGTTGTGGGAACATTTCAATGGTGGGGTAAGTGAAGTTGTGTGTGGTTATCCCTTTTGCTCAACAGCCTGATGGCTGAGGGGTATCAACTGTTCCTGAACCTGGTGGTGCAAGTCCTCAGGCTTTTGTACCTTCTACTTGATGGCAGCAGCAAGAAGACAGCATGGTCTGGGTGGTGGGGATCTCTGATGATGGATGCTGCTTTCCTGCAACAGCATCTCATGTAGATGTGCTCGATCGTTTAGCACTTCCAAGAGTGACTTAATCCTTCCCTCTGACATAGCTCTCCATGTTTCTATCATGTTTCTATTAGAGTTTCTTAAATGTCCCTAAAATATCTGTCTCTACCACCATTGCTGACAGCATGTTCCATGGATCTACTACTCTGTGTAAAAAAACTTACCTCTGACATTCCCCTCCCCCCCCGTATACTTCCCTCAAATCACCTAACAATTATGCCCCTCAGATTAGCCATTTCCATCTTGGGAAAATGTCACGGTCTATCCACTTGATCTATGCCTCCTATCATCTTGTACACCTCTATCAAGTCACGTCTCATTCTCCTTCAGTCCAAAGAGAAAAGCCTTAGTTTGTTCAAACACTCATCATAAAACATACTCTCTAATCCAGGCAGTGTCCTGGTAAATCTCCTCTGCACCTTCTCTAAATCTTCCACATCCTTTCTATAATGAGGTGACCAGAACTGAGTACAATACTCTTAAGAGCAGGAGGAACTCAGCAGGTCAAGCAGGATCAATGGAAAAGAGTAAACAGTCGACGTTTTGGGCCTAGATCCTTCATCAGGACTGGAAAGGAAGGGGCAAGAAGCCAGACTAAGAAGGTGGGGGGGGGTGGAAGGACTACAAGGTGGCAGGTGACAAGTGAAACCAGGTGAGGGTGAAGGTGGGTGGATGAAGGAGAGGAGATGAAGTGAGAAGCTGGGAGGTGATAGGTGGAAAAGGTATGCAGAGTACATTTCAAGTGTGGCCCAACCAGTCTTTATAGAGCTGCAACATTTTGTTAACTACACTTATAACCATATATTTCTGATAATTTTCCAGAGGGAACAGATCTGAAAAAGTTCCTAGCCATTAATATATTCTCCGTGAGCAGAACAATGGAAATATATGCTGCTATTTCCTTTAGTTCTTTTGGGAAGTACCTTCATGACTTGTTACCTCCACAGAATAATTCCAAAGGTTAAGATGAATCAAACATTTTTATCATTTTGCCAATTGGAATTGGAATCAGTGCATTGTCATATTGTAAAGAATATTTACAATGATGTTGTCGAGACTTGCGCACATTAAGTTATCAGGAAAGGTTGACTAGATTTGGGCTTTATTCCCTGGAGTACAGGAGAATGAGGGGAGCTGCTAGGGACTGGCATGTCCCTACCTCACCTACCTATGAGGCTGCCAAAAACCCTCACCTGGTTTAGCCCACCTGTCAATGTGGTGTGCCGGGGCGTGACCACTGTCGCATGCAAAATTAGAGTCACAGATGACAACTGAGTGTCTGGTGGGGACCAGAGATGAGTGATTTGCCCCGGAATGGTCACAACAAGCTCCTTCACCAGAGGTGCTACCCCTCGCTGTACACCCCAGTAAATTAATACAACTGTGTAATCATGGAATTTGACAATACCTCTGGTAGGGACTATGTCTGTCACATAAAGATCTTATCAGGGAGTGTTAGTAATAAACTTACAACGTTTTGTTCCTTTCATATTTGACCAGATTTTTCAGAGTAGTTTGAGAGGACTGTTTACTCATGTACTAACTTAATGTAAAATCTGGTCTTTTTAGGTCAACGGAGTAACATATTTCTCAATGGATATCGAACATGAAGAGATCAAAAGCATCCTGTTGATTATTTCAACAAAGCTTGATATAAACTGTAATTAGTATTTTTGATCATAAATGCAAATAAAGATGTGTTCATTTTAATTTGTGTGTGGGAATCTAATTTCAATCTCTGAATAAAATGCTATTAATGAACTGGAAGTGTATGCAGTTTATGTCACCATAGACTACCTTGACATTCAGATTTTGAAGGCACTCATAGCAGAATAAAGCAACGCAACAGAATCATTGAAAAACTACGCACAAATATGTAAAAAATGACAACCGTGCAAATACAAAAAACAAATAATAGTAATAATAAATAAATATTACTGAGAACATGAGTTGTAGAGTCTTTGAAAGTGAGTCTGTAGGTTGTGGAATTAGTTCAGTGTTGAGGTGAATGAAGTTATCCACACTAATTCAGGACCCTGATGCTCGTAGGGTAATAACTGTTCCAGAACCTCATGGTGTGAGTCCAGAGGCTCCTGTACCTCCTTCCTGATGACAGCAGCGAGAAGAGAGTTGACCTGTGTGGTGGGGGTCCCGGATGATGAATGCTGCTTTATGCCCAAATGAAGTGGATTATACACTACATTTATATAGTGATTTTAGACATTAGTTTTGCAACTAAACCCCTACTCATTTGAAAAAGCATTGTTTTTACTCCAATTTGAACAGGATAACCAATCAGTATTTATTGATTGATTGATTGATAGATACAGATGGAACAGGCCCTTCCAGCCCACTCAGCCACTGCACCCACTGCACCCAGCAATCCCCCGATTTAACCCTAGCCTAATCACATGACAACTTACGATGACCAATTAACCTACCAACCAATATGTAATTGGACTGAGGGAGGGATCCAAAGCACCTAGAGGAAACCCACACAGTCATGAGAAGAATTATAGATGGCGCCAGAATGGAATTCCGAAATTGTTTAATTCATTTATTTATTGAGATACAGTGCTGAATAGGTCCTTCCAGCCCTTCGAGCCTGTCACCCAGCAACCCCGGTTTAATCCTAGGCTAATCAGAGGGCAATTTACAATGACCAATTAACCTACCAACCGATATGCCCTTGGACTGTGGGGGAAACCCAAGGAGAACGTATAAATTCCTTACAGGCAGCTGCGGGAATTGAACTCAGGTCATTGGTACTGTAAAGTGTTGTGCTAACCATTATGCTACCATGGCGCCCCTACTAAGAGTTTAACTTGTTACTAAGAGCTTCATTTTGAATACTCGAAAAAGAATTCAGATGTTACGGTAGGAATGACATTTAAACACACGTTGCTCACTATCATCACTCCATGAAGCTAGCAGGGTTATCTACTGGTTTTAACACAGTTGCTGTGTGACAAAAAATGAGATATTCGCATTAAGCTGTGTTGCATAGAGAATGCAGGACAGTACAGCATGGGATTTGTGCTTGAGTGGGTGAGAATGTTTTGCAGAAGACACAAGGACTGGTAGCATTATGTATTGCAAAGAAAATTGAAAAAGGATACATTGGGATTTAGATCATAGAATATAGAACAGACTGATATTCATCGTCATCATTATCATTATGTGCCATGTTGTATGATATGGCCATCCATGACCATGATTGTTCTTGGCAAACTTTCCTACAGAAGTGCTTTGTCATTGCCTTCTTTGGGGCAGTGTCTTTCCCCAGCCATTATCAATATTCTTCAGAGATTGTCTGCCTATGCGAGTGGTCACATAACCAGGACTTGTGATATACACCAGCTGCTCATACGACCATCCACCATCTGCCCCCATGGCTTCACGTGACCCTGATTGGGGGGCTAAGCAAGGGCTACACCTTGCCCAAGGGTGACCTGCAGGTAAGGAGTGCCTTACACCTCCTTTGTAAGAGATGTATCTCCACCCTGCCACCCATAAACCCAAATTAACACAACAAAATACGCCAAAGTGGTTTTTAAAAGTTAAGAAAATTTGTCAATAAGCCATATAAAGACACATGAGAGGAGGAATGGAGGCATAACGATTAGTGCGATGCCAGTACAGCTTGGGGTGTCGGAGTTCGAAGTTTAATTCCAGTGTTATCTGTAAGGATTCTGTATGTTCTCCCTGTGGAATGGGTGGATTTCCTCTGGGTGCTCCGATTTCCTCCCATACTCCAAGGATGTACCAGTTAATTGGTCATGGTAAATTGTCCCGTGATTAGGCTAGGGTTAAATCGGTGGGTCGCTGGGCAGCGCGCTCGAAGGGTTGGAAGGGCCTATTCCGCACTATCTCTGAACAAATAAATAAACTGAACAAGCTTTCCTTGGGAAAGTAGGCTTTAAAAGAGAAGCAATAAATGGTCAACCAGACATAAAACATCGACATTACAGTACAGTATAGCCCTTCAGCCCATGATGTTGTACAGAACTTTTAACCTACTCGATGGCCTATCTCACATTGCCCTCCAGTTTTCTTTCATCCGTGTGCCTATCTAAGAGTCTCCTAAATGTCCCTAATGGACCTGCCTCTACCATGGCCCCTGGCAGTGTGTTTCACACACCCAGCACTCTCTGAGTAATACATCTACCTTAAAATTATGCTCTCTCATATTAACCATTTTTGCCCCGATAAAAGGGCTCTGGTCGTTCACTCTATCTGTGCCTCTTATATGATACTCTTCTATCAAGTCACCTCTCATCCTTCTATGACCCAAAGAGAAAAACCTAGATTGCTCAGCCTTTCCTCATAAGAGATGCCCTCTAATCTATACAGCATGCTGGTATGTCTCCGCTGCACCCTCCTTAAAGCTTCCCAATCCTTTGGTGTCACTGATCTGACTGCTGAGATGCCGTACTCCCTAACAACATCTGCAATGATATATCTGATGGCGAGGGGGGCTGTCACAAGAGACTCCTTTATCACCTGACTCCACTGCCTGGCTGAACTGTTTCTACTGACAGGAGAAGGGACTAAGGCGCATTAAAACCATTTGCTTTGGGCAGTAGGGGCTTGTTAGCCATGGTTGGTGCTCATCTAGAAGGAAAACTCTGATCTTCAATAGCTGCTGCCCATTCATGGGGAAGGCTTTGGGAGTAAATTCCAAGGGAAAAATCCAGAGTTGGAGTCCCTAAGGAAGTTCTAAATTGAGTTCAATGTTGACTGGCAACTCCTGTGATGCTGCTGGTGCCGAACTGTATTGGTCTGTACTGTTCCTTTAGATTTCATCAGCTGCATGGAGGGGAGAGCCTGCTGCATAGACAGCAGCTTGCTCTGCATATTGCACTGCCCTGGCTTGCATAGACAACTAGGATGTAACATCTATGGTCGACCCCCATCAATGGTCCACAGCAGTGTAATAGAGCTTTGACTAGCAGCCAATCGGGACATTGGATGTTCGGAGAGGAGAGGACTTCAGTCAGGTCCAGTGCCCAAGGATAAAAGGCAGCAACAGGTCTCGACAGCATACTAGAGCTTTGAACTGTGACCAATCAGCATCTGGGATTGATCAGTAATAACAAATTAAAGGAAGGCAGGGGAAAGTGCAGCAGCCATTATCTGAGTGGAGATCTTGAGCCTTTAGCTCTTTGAGGCTTCCAGAAAGAGAGGCTTCAGTCAGACAAAGCAAGGAAAGAAAGAGTCAAGTTGTTTTTTACCTTCTCTTCTTTATATCTGCTCAGCTAGGACAGTAGAGATGCCATGCCAGATAGTGAAATGCTCCTCTTGAGGGACGTGGGAAGGCAGGGAGACTTCCAGCGTCCCTGATGACTACAACTGCGAGAAGTGCATCCAGATGCAGCTTCTAACAATCGGTGTTAAGGAGTTGGAGATGGAACTGGATGAACTCCGGATCATTCAAGAGGCTGAGGGGGTGATAGGACATACAGATTGGTAGCTACATCCAAGATGTAGGACACAGGAAACTGGTTGATGGTCAGGAAGGAGAAAGGGGTTAAGGAGCCAGTGCAGAGTACCCCTGTGGCCATTCCAACAACAGGTATATCATTTTGGATACTGTCAGGGGGGATGACCTAACAGAGAGAAGTCACATTGGTCTGGTCTCTGCCACTGAGTCTGCCTCTGTGACTCAAAGGGAAGGGGGCCAGAAAAGGCATGCTGTGGTGATAGGGGACTCATTAGTTAGGGGAACAGACAGGAGGTTCTGTGGGTGAGAATGAGATTGCCTCCTGGGTGCCAGGGTCCAGTGTTTATCAGATTGAGTCCTCAGCATTCTTAAGTGGGAGGGTGAACCGCCAGCAGTCGTGGTCCATGTAGGTACCAATGACGTTGGTAGGATGAGTGACAAGGTTTTGCGTAGGGAGTTCAGGGAGTTAGATGTTACATTAATATAAAGGAGGATAGTAAAAGCTTCTTTCGGTATGTGAATAGCAAAAAAATAGTTAAGACCAAAATTGGGCCATTGAGGACAGAAATGGGTGAATTTATTATGGGGAATAAGGAAATGGCAGACGAGTTGAACAGGTACTTTGGATCTGTCTTCACTAGGGAAGACACAAACAATCTCCCAGATGTAATAGTGGCCAAAGGAACTAGGGTAAAGGATGAACTGAAGGAAATTTATATTAGGCAAGAAACAGTGTTGGATAGACTGTTGAGTCTGAAGGCTGATAAGTCCCCGGGACCTGATGGTCTGCATCCCAGGGTACTTAAAGAGGTGGCTCTAGAGATCGTGGACGCGTTGGTAATCATTTTCCAATGTTCTATAGATTCAGGAACAGTTCCTGCTGACTGGAGGGTAGCTAATGTTGTCCCACTTTTCAAGAAAGGAGGGAGAGAGAAAACAGGGAATTATAGACCGGTTAGCCTGACGTCAGTGGTGGGAAAGATGCTGGAGTCAATTATAAAAGAGGAAATTACAACACATTTGGATAGCAGTAGAAGGATCAGTCTGAGTCAGCATGGATTTATGAAGGGAAAGTCATGCTTGACTAATCTTCTGGAGTCTTTTGAGGATGTAACTATGAATTTGGACAAGGGAGAGCCAGTGGATGTAGTGTACCTGGACTTCCAGAAAGCTTTTGATAAAGCACCACATAGGAGATTAGTAGGCAAAATTAGGGCACATGGTATTGGGGGCAGAGTACTGACATGGATTGAAAATTGGCTGGCTGACAGGAAACAAAGAGTAGCGATTAACGGGTCCCTTTCGGAATGGCAGGCTGTGACCAGTGGGGTACCGCAAGGTTCGGTGCTGGGACCGCAGCTGTTTACAATATACATTAATAATTTAGATGAAGGGATTAAAAGTAACATTAGCAAATTTGTTGATGACACAAAGCTGGGTGGCAGTGTGAAATGTCAGGAGGATGTTATGAGAATGCAGGGTGACTTGGACAGGTTGGGTGAGTGGGCAAATGTATGGCAGATGCAGTTTAATGTGGATAAATGTGAGGTTATCCACTTTGGTGGCAAGAACAGGAAGGCAGATTACTATCTAAATGGAGTCAAGTTAGGAAAAGGGGAAGTACAACGAGATCTAGGTGTTCTTGTACATCAGTCAATGAAAGCAAGCATGCAGGTACAGCAAGCAGTGAAGAAAGCTAATGGCATGCTGGCCTTTATAACAAGAGGAATTGAGTATAGGAGTAAAGAGGTCCTTCTGCAGCTGTACAGTGCCCTGGTGAGACCCCACCTGGAGTATTGTGTGCAGTTTTGGTCTCCAAATTTGAGGAAGGACATTCTTGCTATTGAGGGAGTGCAGTGTAGGTTCACAAGGTTAATTCCCAGAACGGCGGGACTGTCATATGTTGAAAGATTGGAGCGACTGGGCTTGTATACACTGGAATTTAGAAGGATGAGAGGGGATCTGATTGAAGCATATAAGATTATTAAGGGATTGGACACGGTGGAGGCAGGAAGCATGTTCCCACTAATGGATGAGTCCAGAACTAGAGGCCACAATTTAAGAATAAGGGGTAGGCCATTTAGAACAGAGATGTGGAAAAACTTTTTCACCCAGAGAGTGGTGGATATGTGTAATGCTCTGCCCCAGAAGGCAGTGGAGGCCAAGTCTCTGGATGCATTCAAGAGAGAGTTAGATAGAGCTCTTATAGATAGCGGGGTCAAGGGATATGGGGAGAGGGCAGGAATGGGGTATTGATTGTGTATGATCAGCCATGATCACAGTGAATGGCGGTGCTGGCTAGAAGGGCCGAATGGCCTACTCCTGCACCTACTGTCTATTGTCTATTGTTAAAGTGCAGGGCCTCCAGGGTTTGATATCAGGATTGGCACATGCTAGTGAGGCCAGAACTAGGAAGATTATAGAGTTTAATACATGGATAAGGAGTTGGTGTAGTAGGGAGGGAATAAGGTTTTTAGATCATTAGGATCATCTTCTAAGGAAGATGAGACCTGTACAGAGGGACGGTTTGTACCTGAACTGGAGGGGGACTAATATCCTAGCAGGAAGCTTTGTTAATGCTTCATGGTGGGGTTTAAATTAGAGTTGCAGGGGGATGGGAAATAGAGTGCCAGAGCAGTTCATAGAGAGATTGTGGAGGCAGATGTCAGTAAAACCTTAGAAAAGGTTAGGAATTAAAAGGTTGAGCTCAGTGCAACAAGTGACCTGAGCTGCCTATATTTCCATGCAAGAAAAATCATAGGAAAGGCAGGTAATAGTGCTGAAGATGAGGTAGCTGGCTTGCAAACAGAGGCAATGTGTAATGAGAGGATTCTGTTGATAGGGCAAAACTGCAGTCAACTGGATGAGTTGCAACATAAAAGCCGGACAAAATCGAGAAGGGTGAATACAGGATTGAAGGTGCTGGATCTGAATGCACGCGGTGTATGGAATAAGGTGGATGAACTTGCAGCACATTTGCAGATTGGCAGGTATGATGTTGTTGGCATCACTAAATCGTGGCTGAAAGATTATAGCTGGGAGGTTAACATCCAAGGATACACATTGTATTGAAAGGATAGGCAGCAAGGCACAGGGAGCGACCTTGCTCTGTTGGTAAGAAATGAAATCAAATCATTAGAAAGAGGTAACATGGAGTCAGAAAGTGTGGAATCATTGTGGATAGAACGAAGGAACTGCAATGGTAAAAAGACCCTGATGGGGTAGTATACAGACCCCCAAAAAATAGTAAGGATATGGCCTACAAATTACAACAGGAGATAGAAAATGCATGCCAAAAGGCAAATGTTACAATAGTCATGGGGGACTTCAGTATGCAGGTAGATTTGGAAATTTAGGTTGGTGCTAGATTACAGGAGGGAATTTCTAGAGTACCTACGAGCTCGTGGTTGAGCCCATTCAACGATTAGCTATTCTGGATTGAGTGTTGGGCAATGAACCAAAATCGATTCGAGAGCTTAAGATAAAAGAACTCTTATGGGAATGTGATCATATTATGATGAAATTCACCCTGAAATTTGAGAAGGAGAAACTGAAATCAGATGTATCTGTATTACAATGGAGTAAAGGGGATCACAGAGGCATGAAAAAAGAGCTGATCAGAATTGATTGGAAGGGAACACTGGCAGGGATGACGGCAGAGCAGCAATGGCTGGAGTGTCTGGAAGCAATTCGGAAGGCACAGGACATATACATCCCAAAGAAGAAGAAGTATTCTAAAGGAAAGATGATACAACTGTGGCTAACAAGAGAAGTCAAAGCCAAAGTGAGGGCATATAATAGAGCAAAAATTAGTGGGAAGTTAGAGGATTTTAAAAACCAACAGAAGGCAACTAAAAAAGTCATTAAGAAGATAAAGATGTAATAAGAAAGTAAGCTAGCCAATAATATTAGAGGATACCAAAAGTTACTTCAGATACATAAAGTGTAAAAGAGAGGCACGTGTGGGTATTGGACCATTGGAAAAAAATGCTGGAGAAGTAGTAATGGGGGATAACAAAATGGTGGGTGAACTGAATAAGTCCAATACAAACAAGAGAATATCTGCAGAAGCTGGAAATCCAAACAACGCACACAAAATGCTGGAGGAACTCAGCAGGCCAGACAGCATCTATGGAAAAGAGTAAACAGCCAACAGTTCAGGCCAAGTCCCTTCATCAAAACTGATCAGTACTGAATAAGTATTTTACATCAGTCTTCACTGTGGAAGACAATCGCAGTATGGTGGAAGTTCCAGGTGTCAGAGGTCATGAAGTGTGTGAAGTTACCATAACTAGAAAGAAGGATCTGGGGAAACTGAAAGGTCTGAAGGTAGATAAATCAGCTGGACCAGATGGTGTACATCCCGGAGTTCTGAAAAAGGTGGCTGAAGTGATCATGAAGGCATTAGCAATGATCTTTCAGGAATCACTAGATTCTGGAATGGTTCCAGAAGACTGGAAAATTGCACTCCACTCTTGAAGAAGGGGGAGAGGCAGAAGAAAGGAAACTATCGGCCAGTTTTTCTGACCTTAATGGTTGGGAAGATGTTGGAGTTGATTATTAAGGATGAGGACTCTGGATAGTTGGAAACACATGATAAAATAGGCCGTAATCAGCACAGTTTCCTCATGGGACAATCAGGCCTAACAAATGAGTTGAAATTCTTTGAAGGAATAACAAGAAGGAGAGACAATAGAGAATTGGTTGATGTTATGTACATAGATTTTCAGAAGGCCTTTGTCAAGGTACCACACATGAGGCTGCTTAACCAGCTACGAGCCCATGGTATTACAGGAAAACTTCTGGCATTGATAAAGCAGTGGCTGATTGGCTGGAGGCAAAGAGTGAGAATAAAGGCAGCCTTTTCTGAGCAGCTGCTGGTGACTAGAGGTGTTCCACAGGGGTCTGTGATGGGACCGATTCTTTTTACATTATATGCCAATGATTTGGATGATGAAATTGATGGCTCTGTTGAAAAGTTTGGAGATGATATGAAGATAGGTGGAAGGGAGGTAGTTTTTAGGGAGTAGAGGGGCTACACAGAAGGACTTAGACAGATGAGGAGAATGGACAAAGAAATGGCAGATGGAATGCAGTGTCAAGAAGTGTATGGTCGTGCACTTTGGTAGAAGAAATTAAAGGGTTGACTATTTTCTAAATGGAGAGAAAATACAAAAAACTAAGGTGCAAAGAATCTTGGGAGTCCTTGTGCAGGATTCCCTAAACGTTAATTTGCAGGTTGAGTCTGTGATGAGGAAGGCAAATGTGATGTCAGCATTGATTTCAAGAGGACTAGAATATAAAAGCAAGGATGTAGTGTTGAGACTTTATAAGGGACTTGTGAGGCCTCACAGAGTATTGTGAGCAGTTTTGGGCCTCTCATCTTGGAAAGTATGTTCTGAAACTGGAGAGGGTTCAAAGGAGACTCACAGAAATGATTCCAGGATTAACTGGCTTGTTATATGAAGAAGGTTTAACGGCTCTGGGCATGTATACATTGGAATTCAGAAGAATTGGAGGTGACCTCGTTGAAGCATATCGAATAGTGAAAAGCCTTGATAGAGTGGATGTTTCCGATGATGGAAGAGTTTAAATCCAGAGAACACAGCCTCAGAATAGAGGGGTGTTATTTTAGAATGGAGATGAGTTGGAATTTCTTTAGCCATAGAGTGGTGAATCTGTGGAATTCTTTACCACAGGCAGCTGTGGAGGCCAAGTTTAAGGTGGTGGTTGATAGATTCTTGATTGGCCAGAGCATGAAGGAATACCTGGAGAAAGCAGGAGAGTGGGGCTGAGAGGAAGATTGGATCAACGATGATGAAATGGCAGAGCAGACTCGATGGGCCAAATGGCCTAATTCTGCTCCTATATCTTATGGTCTTATGATCTTAACAGAAGGCCTTCTACTATTGTATGTAAACAAAACTTCAGAAGTTTTTTCATTATATATTGGAATTGGTTTATTATTGTCATGTACTATGATACAGTGAAAAGCTTGTCTTGCACAATGTTCATACAGATCAAAGCATTACACAGTGCACTGAGATAGAATAAGGTTAAAAAAAACAACAACAATACAGAATAAAGTGCAAAAGCTTGCAAAGTTTGCAGTGGAACATAACAAGATAGATTATGAGGCCAAGAATCCTTCTGATTGTACGAGACGTCCATTCTAGAAACTGTTAACAGTGGGTTAGAAGCTGTCCTTGAGCCTGGTGATGCATGCTTTCAGGCTTTTGTATCTTCTTCGTGGTGAGAGAGGGGTTAAAAGAGAATATCCAGGGTGGGTGGGGTCTTTGATTTTGCTGGCTGCTTTACTGAGACAGCAAGAAGTATAGGCACAGTCTATGGAGGGGTGGCTGGCTCTTCTGATGTGCCGAGTTATGCCCACAACTCTGTTGTGAACACAGAAACTGCAGCCATGTGCGGAGCAGTTGCCATATCGAGTCATTATGCATTGAAGAGAATGTAGATGAAATAGCAGATTAATTTTGACAGCGAATATTGGCAACTTTAAAGCTCGGTTCCCAACCTGGGGTCCAGGGAGCCCTTGCTTAATGGTATTGGTCTATGGCATAAAAAAAGGTTGTGAACTCTACTTTAAATATCTGGCTTATCTTAAACCACAGGTTATCAAGATGACATCTTATATCTTGGCAATTTAAGGAAATAGCTCACTGGAATACTGCCAGAACTCACTCCAGTGTGAGGTACGAGCATTTCATCTAAAGTGCAATGGGATTACGAATCTATGCTTTTGTTTGAAATTTAAATGTTTAGTGGCTGTGATTATGGGAATATTTTATTTCAAGACCGTCTCTCCACATATTCATCATTATTTGCAATTTCTGTTGGCTAGATTGGCTACCTGGAGCAGCAGGGAGTTTTGAGGAAGGTTGGAGTCTGCAGAAGGACTTAGACATATTTGGAGAATGGGCAAAGTGGCAGATGGAACATAGCATTGTGAAGAGTATGTTCATATACTTTGGTAGAAGAAATAAAGGCTTAGACTATTTTCCATACAGGAAGAAAATTCTTAAAAATCACAGGAGTCCTGATGCAAAATGCCCTAAAGGTTAAATTGCAGGTTGAGTCAGTGGTGAGGAAGGCAAATGCAATGTTAGCACTCATTTCAAAAGGACTAGAATATAAAAGAAAGGATGTAATGCTGAAACTTTATAAGGCATTGGTCAGGCTGCACTTGAAGTATTGTGAGCAGTCTTGGACCACTGATCTAAGAAAAGATGTGCAGGCATTACAGAGGGTCTAGAGGAGGTTCATGAGAATGGTTCTGGAATCAGAGGGTTAATGTATGGAGAGCATTTTATGACACTGGACCTGAATTCCCTGGAGTTTAGAAAATGAGGCGGGGGGATCTCATTGAAACCTATCAAATATTGAAAGGCCTAGATACAGTGGGTGTGGAGAAGATGTTTCCTATAGAGGATGAGTCTAGGACCAGAGCGCACAGCCTCAGAATAGAGGACATCCATTTAGAACAGAGATAAGGAAGAATTTCTTTAGCCAGAGGGTGGTGAATCTGTGGAATTCATTGCTACAGATGGCTGTGGAGGCCACATCATTGGGTAAAGTTAAAATGGAGATTAATAGCCTCTTGATTAGTAAGGGCATCAAAGATTATGGGGAGAAGCAGGAGAATGGGGTTGACAGCAATGATAGAATGATGGTTCAGACTTGATGAGCTGAAAGTCTATGGTCTCATAGATTTCAACTCACTGGTTGTCCTTAATACAGCAATATCAAAATTGAATTAAACATTCACTCCAAATGGGAAACCAGGAGAATCTATCCCAAATGTCAGTCACTAGCACTCTTGAATCAGACACGAAGGGTCATGTGGGAATTGGAAGAACATATCCAGCTTTCATCTCCACACACTCTTTTCCCAAACTTGAATAACTACTCTTATACAATGAAATTAAACTTTAATATTTGTAGATAAATATTTTGAAGATCTGATAGTGGAAATTCAAAACATAGTAGAATAATTAATGTTATTTCTGTGCAGTCAAGACAAGATATCCAAGTGCACAAAGGCAGTCAATCAGAACATGGCCTCACTCACATGGGCTCCCTCCCCATCTCACTAACTCCTCTTCTTCTGAAGTCTGGCTCGGCCTCATACCTGGAGTTTGAGAGGCATAACTTTAACATCTTTCCAGTAACCTTTTGACACCCTTACTAATCAAGAACCTATCAACCTCCGTTTTAAATCTACCAAATGACTTGTTCTCTACAACTATCTGCAGCAATGAATTTCACAGATTCACCACCCTCTGGCTAAAGAAATTCCTCCTCTTCTCTGCTCTAAAGGAACGTCCTTCTGTTCTGAGGCTGTGGCCTCTGGTCCTTGGTTCCCCCGCTATTGGAAACATCCTCTCCACGCCCTCTCTAGGCTTTTCAATATTCAGCAAGTTTCAATGAGATCTGTGCCCGTTCTTCTGAACTCCACTGAATGCAGGGCCAGAGCCATCAAACAAGGACCTCACATTAAAAGAATTCCTACACAGGTATCCTCCACTACTTTAAACTGACATGGAAGTAAGTCATCATCAAACCCTTGCATCTGAGATCCAAGATGTAATGTGCACTAACATTACAAAACAACGGTTTTATATTTCAAAAGTAACAATCTTACGTCGAAGTTTATGATCCATTTTTTTAAAGTGCAGCTTTTATGATCAGCAGTATGTAGGCAACAAGTGCTTGATTTCTCTGTACCCACCCAACACACACTGAAAACCTTGTATCATCATCAATTTTACGTCCTTTTCAACTGTCACATCCCTTCCCTACAGCTTATCTCCAAGTGATCGCGTGTTTTGCTATCTCCACAGTTCTCCCTGTTTATTCAATTACTCTCTCATGACACATGAAACATAAATGTGTTGAGTTGAAGTTGGAGAACAGTTATTTATTATTTAAGACATTGGAACAGAATAAAGGATATTTTTCTCTGGTTAGCTCCTCATTAAAAACTTCTAATCACCATCATTTATACAATAAACACTAGGATCAATTTAAACTTTATGATGAAGTCAAAGATTTTAGTGTATTGACTTTGCTTTATAAAACTATTCAGGCCAACACTAATTCACGTGGCATCGTTATTATGAAAAAGGAGTGGGGACACACAGTGTTTGTCCCTTGGGGTTATTGTTAGCGTTGGTGCCAGGAGCTGCACCATCTACAGAATCTGTCACATCGCCATTATTCAGCTGTCAGTCTCCTGACAATCCACTCAACATGGATTTTACAAATGATCATGTTCCTTTATGAGCCTTCACTCTCGGGGTACAATAATTAGAGTTATCACATTCAAAGAGTTCACCACAAATTTCTCATTATGTGAAGATCCTTGTTATTCACCTCTGGTTTCAGCTACTTAGCTGCTGGTGTAATCCGTATCTATCAACCTGCTACCTACAAGAATTTGGTATTTCCCCAAGCTTTAATCCATTACTGTAACGCAAGGAAGAAACTATTCAATATACAAAAGGTGCCCACTTTATTAGGTACATCTGTACACCTGCTCATTAGTACAAAGATTTATTCAGCCAATTATATGGCAACAGCTCAATGCATTAATCCATGCAGACATGGTCAAGAGGCTCACTTGTTGTTCAGACTAAACATTAGAATGGGAGAAGAAATGTGATCTGAGTAAGTTTGACCATGAAATGATTGTTGGTGCCAGATGGGGTGGTTTTGAGTATCTCAAAAACTGCTGATCTTCTGGGATTTTCAAAACAAAACCGTCTCTAAAGCTTGCAGGGACTGGTGTAAAAAATTTTAAAAAACATTTTGGGAGCAGCAGTTCTAAAAATGAAAATGCCTTGTTAATGAGAGAAGTCAGAGGAGATGGCCAGACTGGTTCAAGTAAACAGGAAGGCGACAGTAACTCAAGTAATAATGGGTTACAACAGTGGTGTACAGAAGAGCATCTCTGAATGCACAACATGTTGAACCTTGAAGTGGATGGGCTACAGCAGCAGAAAACCACAAACATACACTCAGTGGGCACTTTATTTTGTACAGGGGGAGCCAATAAAATGGAGAGGGAAACACAGACAGTTTTCGGGCCAAATACCTTCACCAGACTGGGAAGGGTTTTGAAAGTAAGCATATTTTGAGATATAAACACACAAGATTGTACAGATGCCCAAAATCCAGAGGAAGATGCGCAAAATGCTGTGTGATTGTGTTACATATTGTGCAGTAAATTGCATCTTTGGCAGGTGGGGAGAGGTTTTCAATGGTTGACTTATCACAAGCCTATCTGCAAATGGAGACCAAGGAGTCAAGCAGGAAGTTCCTCACAATCAACACTCACAAGGGAATGTTCGGGTATAATCGTTTCGTCTTCGGCGTTGCATCAGCTCCAACAATTTGGCAAAGAATGATGGACCAAGTACTCTAAGATATTCCAGGAACACAATGTTACCTTGATGGTAACATCGTTACTGGTAAGAATGGTGAAGAGCACCTCCAGAATCTTTGCAAAGTACTTATAAGGTTGAGTGAGTATGGTCTGCGTACAAAGGTAGAGAAATGTGAGTTTCTCAAGAATGAAATCTCACATTGTGGACATGTCATTGACAAACAGTGCTTACCTAAGTCACAAGAGAAGATTGAAGCAGTACTGCAGGCACCCAAACCGGAAAATGAGTCACAACTCAAGTCGTATTTGGGCCACAGGTTTCTGTGACCTACTACCACCGGTTTCTCCCAAACATTGCGACAGTGCTGCGTCCACTGAATGCACTGTTGCAGACAGGAGCAAAGTGGGAATGGTCAGAAAGATGTGAAAAAGCATTCAAGGAAACAAAGAGAATAATAACATCCAATGAACTGCTCACCCATTATGACCCATCCCTGCCCATCTGACTGGCATGCAGTGGGTCCCCTTATGGCATTGGTGCCATTTTGTCACACTTTATGAAAGGTAGATGTGAACACCCGATTGCATTTACTTCAAGATCACTGACAAGCGCAGAATGTAACTACGCACAGATCGACCGAGAAGCCTTTAGTCCAGTATGGGGAGTGAAGAAGTTCCAGCATTATGTCCACAGACAAAACTTTACCCTAGTGACAGACTACCAGCCCCTTCTCTCCATTTTCAATCCCAGGAAGGGAATCCCAGTGGTGTCTGCTACCCAGTTGTAATGTTTGACACTTTTCCTAGGAGTCCACTCTTACGACATAGAGACATATGACAATGGACCACAAAACACATCAGAAGAGTTCAGTCTGTTCATGAATAAAAACGGCATCAAATATTTGTCATCTCCTCACCACCCAGCAACAAATGGATTAGCTGAAAGGTTTGCCCAAACCTTCAAGGAGTCCATTAAAGTGATGGACAAGGAGGAGATTTCTCTTCAGCACAAGGTGGATAACTTCCTTTTTGTGCATGAGAACTCTGTTCATGTGACAACATATCAAACACCTGCAATGCTGTTCATGAACAGGAACCTGAGATCTCACATAGACCTCCTTAAACTAGGTCTGTGGAGAGAAGTGCAGAATAAACAGTTCAGCCGAAAGCCAAGTGAAGCAGCAGGGAGTTTTGAGATTGGACAGGAAGTGGGCACATTACTGCCATCAGACTTACCTCTCAGCAATGATCATGTCACCAACAACATGAAACCTGCAGCAGAGAATATTGTCTTTGACAAGGCATCGGCCAAACCTAATGCTTCTCCATAGGTCCAAAGGTGCTATTTTGAAAGAAATACGCCACCCAAAAGACTGAGTCCTTAGTATAGTGAAGTTAGTTATGGGCTGTAATTGTGGAAGCATGCTGATTTGGACATGGTCTGTTAGAGGGAAACTGAAGGTTTTGTTACATATACAGTTTTTTGTTACATTAATCTAACGTGGGAAGTGTAATCTCTACATCTATTTCTTTTAGTACAATGACTCCCCTTAGCTCTACTTATTGACTAATAACTTACGCTGGTACATTGATTTGTTGCTCGCTCTGCAAAGTAAATATATAAGTTAACTTCACCTCTGAGTGTGCGCCTTTATTTATTTGATATGTAGTTGTACAGACACAATAGCCGATACTGGCATAAGTTCTTTGATGTTAACATTTCTTCTTCTCTCTCTTTGGAGATGCTGCCAGAACTGATGGGTATTCACGGCATTCTCATTTAATATAGATGTCCAGCAACTTGCATCTTGGATCTCTGAGTTCCAGAACTTTCTTCCCTTGCTCTCCTCTGGTCTCACTTATAACCTCAATTTATACCATGCCAAAATAAATTAGGTAAAATTAATTAGCCTTAACTTTTCTTTCTTCCTTCCTTCCTTCCTTCCTTCCTTTCTTTCTTTCTTTCTTTCTTTCTTTCTTTCTTTCTTTCTTTCTTTCTTTCTTTCTTTCTTTCTTTCTTTCTTTCTTCCTTCCTTCCTTCCTTCCTTTCTTTCTTTCTTTCTTTCTTTCTTTCTTTCTTTCTTTCTTTCTTTCTTTCTTTCTTTCTCTCTCTCTTTCTCTCTCTCTCTGTGCTCTGTCCTTGTCTCTGTACCCCACTCTCTAACTCTTTCTGTTTCAGTCAAACTTATCTGTGTGAACACATACAAAATGCTGGAGGAACTCAGCAGGTCAGGCAGCATCTACGGAGAGGAATAAACAGTCAAAGTTTTGGGCCAGGACCCTTCATCAGGACAGAAAAGGAAGGGGGCATAGCCAGTTAAGGAGGGTGAAGGGAGGGGAAGGAGTGCAAGATGGCAGATGATAAGTGAAACCAGGTGAGTGGGAAGGTGTTCCCCTAAAGGTGCTTTCCAGTCCTGATGAAGAATCTCAGCCTGAAATGTCAATGGTTTACTCCTTTCTCTCCTTTCTATCATTTATTTAGAGAGAACTAGAATATAAAAGCAAGGATATGCTTGCTGAGGCTTTATACGGCATTGGTTAGACCACACTTAGGTTATTGTGAGAAATTTCGGGCTACTTATCTAAGAAGGAATATGCTGGCATTGGAGAGGGTTCAGAGGAGGCTCATGAGAATGGTCCCTGGAATGAAAGAGGATTGTTTGATGGCTCTGGGCCTCTACTCCCAGGAATTTTGAAGAATGGGGAGGGGGTTAGGATCTCATTGAAAACTATTGAATATTGAAAGGGCTAGATAGAGTGGATGTGGAGATGTTTCCTAAATTGGGGAATCTAGGACCAGAGGGCAAGCCTCAGGAGGGTTAAAACAAAGTTGAGGTGGAATTTCTTTAGCCAGAGGGTAGTGAACTTGTGGAATTCACTGCCACAGACAGCTGTAGAGACCAAGATATTGAGAATATTTAAAGAGGATGTTTTAGGTCCTTGAATAGTAAGGGTGTCAAAGGTTGTGGGAAGAAGGCAGGAGAATGGAGTTAAGAGGGATGATAAATCAGCCATGATAGAAAGGTGAAGACTAGATGGGCCAAATGGCTTAATTGTATTCCAGTGTCTTTTGGTCTAATGGTCTTACCTCTCCTTTATCTTCTCTGCAAATTACTATTAACTTATTTCCCCTTTCCTAGATCTGATGAAGAATATCTGTCCTAGATAAGCTTTATCTCAGCATTTCCAACTTTATATTTATTTTAGAGTTTCCGCATCTGCATTTATTTTATTTTTTGTTTTGTTTTGCTGGTCCGTTTTTTTTTACAGCTTAAACCCTGCTTGTCCTCTGACATTTCCAAGCATGTCCATCTAATTATCTGCCCACAAATCCTGCCTGACTTGTGAAGTTTTTCCATAATATTTACTCTTTATTCTTTGGAGTTCCAGCAACTGGGAGTCACTGTCTTTAATTTCAAACAAATCTGGGAATGATGCTGGAGGATGGTGCTGAAGTTGTGGGTCTTGGGCAAGATTTTATAGACAAGGTTGTGGATTGGGACCTTGGGATATAGTCTCAAGATTTGAGGGCGTAGATTTAGGACAGAGATGAGGAGGAACTGCTTTTCCCTGAGAGTGGTGAATCTGTGGAATTCTCTGCCCAATGAAGCAGTGGAGGCTACCTCAGTAAATATATTTAAGACAAGCTTGGATAGATTTCTGCATAGTAGAGGAATTAAGGGTTATGGGGAAAAGGCATGAAGGTGGAGATGGGTCCATGGCCAGATCAGCCACAATCTTATTGAATGGCAGAGCAGGCTCGACGGGCCAGATGGCCGACTCCTGCTCCTATTTCTTATGTTCTTATATTCATGTTAGGATGTGAACCATGCTATGTATAGTTTCTGGTCACTCCTTTTTTTCGTTCTCATTTGATCGGGGCAGCCTACAGATACCGAATGACACAGCACGAAATTGAACTGTGCTAAGCTGAATTGAAGATGCCTGGACATTCTCTATGACTTTGAGGACTAGTGTTATGTATTCTGTGTTTTTCACTCATTTCGTTTTTTGCCATTTGATCGATATGGCTTTTATTTGCACATGGGGGGTGTGATGTTTTCCTTTGAATTGATTCCATGGTTTTCTTTGTTTCTGTCTCAGGGTTGTCTACTGCATACATTATTTGAATCTTTGAATGTACATTCAGATAGATTTTACTTACTAACATTGAAATATGCAAAAATTGAAGAAAGCAGAAATTCAGTGAAAACAAACTTAAACATTAAACACAAGAAATTCTGCAGATACTAGAAACCTTGAGGAAATCACACAACATGCCGGAGGAACTCAGCAGGTCAGGCAGCATCTGTAGTGGGAAATGAACAGTTGATGCTTTGGGCTGAGACCCCTCATTAGCATTGGAAAGGAAGAGGTAAGAAGCCAGGATGAAAAGTGGGGGGAAGGGAAGGAAGGCAAGTTGGCTGCTGTTGGGTGACAATGGAGAGAAATTCTTAGGAAGGACACAGAGCTGTGTGAGCAGGTCTGGGTGAGTACATGGCTGCAGAGTCAGAGAGAGGCAGCAATGAGAAAAGGTCTCACTGAACTCCCTTTGAAGAGAAGATTTAAACTTCTTCATTGTTGGCGTACCTCAAAGAGACCTCACTGTGGAGCAACAAATTATAAAAACAAGAGATTCTCCAACTGCTGGGGATCCAGAACAACAAAATGCTGGAAGGTCAGGCAGCATCCGTGCAGAGGAATAAATAATTTCAGGCCGACAGCCTTCATCTGAACTGGAAAGGAAGGAGGCAGAGCCAGAATAAGAAGGTGTGGGCAGGTGAAGGAGTACAAGTTGGCAGGTGACAGGTGAGACCAGGTGAGGGGGGAAGGTGGGTGGGTGGGGGAGGGTGATGAAGTGAGAAACTGGGAGGTGATAGGTGACGGCAGAGACAAGTTACTAGGATGAGCATGTAGCTGTGGTAGGGAGCCTGAGTAGTGGCAGAGACAAGTTTTTGTATGCCAGATGGCTTTAGGTGGAATACAAGACTTTATTTATCTGTGAATGTGACATTAGGTTTGAGTTAATGTGAAACATTTTGATTAGCACAAAAGAACGTGGGATACATGCTTCTCTTCTCACCAGATTTATTCTCACCTCTTCAAGGAAAAATCTTAGAACTGGCAAATGTCAAATAAGGAAGATATTCTGACACCTGACTATTAGTATGGTTGACAAATAAACAGCCTTGCTGTACACTGGCATACGTAATATTGCAAATGAAATATTATTCTTGGAGTATCTTGTGGATCAAAAGTGTTCAGGGTGACATATTCAAAAGTGATGACAAACAGTGTCAGTGAGGTAGCAGAGCACCCTGTCGTGAAATCTGTTAACTTCACGGCAGCAGAACAATGCAATACATGATCAATATAGAAAAAAAATGAATTGCAGTAAGTATATATATGTACAGTATATTAAATAGTTGATTAAAAATAAGTTGTGCAAAAAGAGAACTATAAAAAATGTAGTGGGGTAGTGTTCATGGCTTCATTGTTCATTCAGAAATCTGATGGCAGAGGGGAAAAAGCTGTTCCAGATTCACTGAGTGTGTGATGCACCATCAATAACTCTTGGAGACGTGAGGCGAGATATAGGTTTTTATTGGCTGGAAGAAAGAACAAGCAGCAATTGACCACCACACTGCATCCTGGAGATTGAGGCCGGGGCGGAGTCCCCAATCGCCTTTATACCGGGGTCTGTGGGAGGAGCCACAGGAGCAGTCAGCGGGGGGGCGTGTCCAGACAGGTATATGTAGTTCACCACAGTGTGTGCCTTCAGGCTTCTGTACCTGCTTCCTGATGGTAACAATGAGAAGAGGGCATGTTCTGGGTGGAGGGGGTCCTTAATGATGGATGCCCCCATTTTGCAGCATCACTCCTTGAAAATGTCTTGGATGCTATGGAGGCCGGTACCCCTGGTGGAGCTGACTAATTTTGCAGATTTCTGCAGCTTACTTCGACCCTGTGCATTAGCACATTCCACCCCAAAGTCCCCCACTCCATACCAGATGGTGATGCAGCCAGTCAGAATCCTCTCCACAGTGGATCTGCTCATTTCATGACATATGTGAGTGATGATAAACCTGATTCTGATATGCTGTCCTGACCAAAGAGATGATGTTGAGGGACCAGGTGAGATCTTGGACTGACTTTCAAAAGTATTGACTTAAAGAACTATCTCTGTACTAGAGTACAGAATGAAAAATCCAGTTTTCCCAGGCGAAAGATGAAAGAGACTATCAGCAGATACACAGGGATTTAGAAAACAAGCTGGTTTATCAAATTGGAAGCATTTTGTTGCCACTGAGGCTGTGAAACTGTTAAATGTCAAAGTATATTGATTATCAAAGTTCGTCTATGATACCATACACTACCATGAAATTCATTTCTTTGCAGGGATTTACAAGAAGATAAAGAAATACAATAGAATTTATGAAAAAACTGTACATGAACAAAGACTGACAAGCAATCAAAGTGCAAAAAGAGAAATCATGAAAATAAAAAAGAACTAAATTATGCTGAGAACATGAGTTGTGGAGTGTTTGAAAGTGAGTCTAATAGTTCTGGAATCAATTCAGTGTTGAGGTGAGTCAGGTTATCTACGTTGGTTCACGAGCCTGATGTTGGATAATAACTCTTCCTGAACCTGGTCTGCTTTCACTTTACTTTGTACTTAGACCAAGAAAGATCTCAATGTCAAAAAGACATGGTCACAATCATCATGAGGAAACTTTGGAGGTGGATCAGACACATTATGAGAAGAGAGGCCAACTCCATCATCAAGTCAGCCCTTTATTGCACCCCTGAAGGGCAGAGGAAACACAGGAGACCAAAGACAACATGGTACCATACTGTAGAGGCAGGCATGAGGACCCTGAAACACCCCTGGGGCACAATAGGGATGATCAAGGACAGAAAGAGATGGAGGACCTTCATTGCTGACCTAAACACCAGGAGGTATAATGGGCAGTAAGTAAGCTTGTCTTTTAAAGAATTTCTGGAAAGAAAATTTAATGTTGGTGACTGCTCAAAAAAATACTCATATAGGAATTCAAGGCAACTTAACTGTAAAGCACAAAGATTCTGCAGATGCTGAAAACCCAAAGCAAAACATACAAAATCCTGGAGGAACTCCAATAGAAAGGAATAAACAGGTGAAATTTTGGTCGAAGACCCCTCATCGGGACTGGAAAGGAAGGGGGAAGAAGCCACAAGAATTTTACTGTGCGCATTTTAATTACTCTCTTTTGTTTGTAACTTGTTTGTAAAAGACTGAAATGGTTGATTCCCTGCCCTTTATAGTGTCATATTTCTCTGTTCAAAAACAAGCAAGAAAACAATTAGGGAAAATGTGGCGAGTAATTCAAACACCCCGCACCACCCACCACTACTTCGAAGCTTCCAATCGTTCTGGTTCTGTGTCTGCCAGTACTTCTTGCTTGCTTGTTTAAGCCTATTATGCAATTGGCTTTCAAGTGAAGAGCAAGAAATGTCAACATTTTCTGAGGTAGAAGAACATTGTCATTTTGATGTTCAGCTGCAACTCTAAATAGGAAGTAAAATTGTTATCTCTGACTTCAGTTATAGGAAACCAAAATGTTCCAATAACTGCGGGGAGCTTTCTTTTTTGACTGACAATCCAATGTTTGCAGACGGCTAGCTTTTACCTCATCTTCTCTTATTATTGGCTGGCTTCCTGTAGATGCATCGATTGTGTGAATAGGTGTGCATGGATAATACAAAAGAAATACAAGTTATTGACAGCACATTTGGAAGGTCTTGGACAGTTTTAATGTGTGTGGAAAAAAAACAACTTCACATATAAAGGCAGCATACATAGAATACTGAAGGAACTGAGCAGGCCAGGCAGTATTTATACAGGGAAATAAACAATCAACATTTCAGGCCGAAACCTATCATAGTCCTGATGAACAGTCTCAGCCCAAAATGTTGACTGTTTATTCCTCTCAATTGATGCTGCTTGACCTGTTGAGTTCCTCCAAAATTTTGTGTCTGTTACTCTGTATTTGCAGCATCTGCAGAATCTTTTGTGTTTATAATATAAAATGGTTTATGTAGGCTTAAGGTTTTGTATTGCTTGCTTTCACAAATCCAAATCACCTCTCCCTAATCCATTTCCTCCTCATCATTTCTTCACTGAGATACCCATATATCCATACTGCTTTTCTCCACCTTCCCTGAACCACACCCCCCTCCCACATCACTGGCAAAGCAGCTTCTTAAATTGGGATTTCAACCTCCATCTCATTTTCACAGCATACCAAGCCCCCTTTATCACTGTACGGGTTAGTAAGTGATGGGCACGACAGAAGCATGGTGACACTTGTGGGCTGCTCCCAGCACATCCTCAGACTGTGTTGGTCATCGACGCAATATGACACATTTCTCTTTATGTTACGATGTTTCGACATACATGAGGCAAATAGAGCTAATCTCTATCTCTAAGTCTCTATTAAATGTTCCTTTGTTTTGAAGTTTCAAATACATTATTGTCACATCTACAGAGAAACCTTGCACACCATCCATACAGATCAATTCATTACGGCAGAGAATTGAGGTAGTACAAGGTAAAACAACCACAGAATTCAGGTAAAATGTTGCAGAGAAAATGCATTGCAGGTACACCATAAGGTGCAAGATCATAATGAGGTGGACTATGAGGGCAAGAGTCCATCTTATGATATTAGGGAATTATTCAGTAGTCTTATAAAAATGAGATAGAAGTTGTCATATATATAACAATTAAAACAGGCCATCTTGGCCCTTCTAGTCCGTGCCAAACGCTTACTCTCACCTAGTCCCACCTACCTGCACTCAGCCCATAACCCTCCATTGCTTTCCTGTCTATATACCTATCCAATTTTTTTTTAAATGACAAAATCAAACCTGCCTCTACCACTTCTACCAGAAGCTCATTCCACAAGCTACCACTCTCTGAGTAAAGAAGTTCCCCCTCGTGTTACCCCTAAACTTTTGCCCCTTAAATCTCAACTCATGTCCTCTTGTTTGGATCTCCCCTACTCTCAATGGAAAAAGCCTATCCATGTCAACTCTATCTATCCCCCTCATAATTTTAAATATCTCGTCCTTGAATTTGTACTCCATGCTTTTAGGCTTTTGTATCTTCTGCCCAAAGAAGAAGTGAGAAGTGAAAATATCCAGGATTATAGTTATGGTTACAGATCCAGCCACCAGCCTGGGTTGTAGGGGTGCTGTACAGATGAGCACTGTGCCAGTTGCATCCATCTCTCACAGTTGTGGGCGAGTGCCTAGGTTGTGGCAAAGCTCTCTCCAGTCTGCTCTGTTCATTTCTTCCTCTGTCTGCCCCTTTTTCCTTTCCCCTGCATTATTACCTGAGAATAGTCTTTGAGAGTCCATTTGATCTTGTTATGTAGCCATTACATCTCAGTTTCCTCTTCACTATGGAGAGTAGGTTTTCATACTGTCTCATGTTGGGTGATGATTCTTCGTACTTCGTCATTTGTGATGTGGTCTGTATGGGAGATGTCGAGGAGCGTTCTGAAGCAGCTCATTTCTACTGCCTGGATCATCTTTTGGAGTTCTGCTGTCAATATCCACGATCTGCATGCATAGAAAAGATGGAGAGCACAATTGCATGCAGGAGTTGCAACTTGGATGTGAGAGGGATGTTATTGTCTCTCCAGATTGGTTTTGGTTTAGCCAGTGTTGCTGTTGTTTGGGCTATCTTTGCAAGGAATTCAGGCTTTGATCCTTCTTGATTGATGATGGTGCCAAGATACTTGAACTGGTTGACAGTCCCTAGTTCTTGTTCACTGACTGTGATTTTTGCCTTGATTGGCTCCTCACTTTTTTATCAGCTTGATTTTCTCTGCGCTGATCTTCATGCCATATCTGCCAGGCAATTCACAAGGCAGGCCAATTCATCCTCAGTCCCTGCCAGCCCATCAATGTCATCAGCAAACCTGAGGTTGGTTATGATCTGTCCTCCGATGCTGACTGTGCTGATATGATCTTCCAGGGCATTTGTCATTATTTGCTCCAGGAAAATGTTGAACAATGTGTGTGAAAGGATGCAGCCTTGTTGGACTCCAGCTGATGTGTGGAACCATTTTCCAACTGTGCCTTGAAAAAGTACCCCATTGCAAGCTTTGGTGAAGAGCTGCTTGATGGTTTGGATAAGGTTCTGGCCCATGTTGTATCTATTCATTGTGGCCCAGAGATTGAGACTGGGTTGAGAGATAGGATCAAGGGAAGTCCTTAAGGAAGAACTGATGAATTTTTTGTCTTTGATTGACATCAAAGATCACAAGTGTTTAATTACAGAAGTGTGAAGTGAGAGAAGGATGAAGTAAAACTGTAGACAACGAGATAGAGTATATCAGTGCTAAAGAGATAAAGGTTAGCTTTATTTGTCACATATACATCAAACATTGAAGCATACAGTGAAAGGAGAAATTTGCCTCAAATCGAATCAATGAGTGATGTGCTGGAGGCAGCCCACAAGTGTCGCCATGCTTCTGGTGCCAACATAACATGCCCATAACTTACTGACCATGATGCTAAATGTACAGTCCAGCTTTTGGAATGTGGGAGGAAAGCAGAGGAAACCCACATGTCACAGCTACAACATACAAACTCCCGACAGATATTGACGGGAGTCAACCCTGATCAATGATGGATGGCATGATAAAGCAATTGTGCTAACTGCTGCTTCCCATGTGCTACAAAAGAAGGTTCAGAGTTTTCATCGTCTGGGTGCCAGGCAATAAGGCTAAATGCAAGGATCAGTGTGGACAATGACTCCAGACGAACTGAATGTGCAGAGATGGATGGAATCATGAACAGATCTGGAATTTAAGAGTGGAGTTGCAGGTGGAATCCACCTTCTATAAACTGGCTGCATCACAGCCTGATATGGAAACATCAATGTCCTTGAACAGACATTCCAACAAAAAGTAGTTGAAATGGACCATTCCATCACGGGTAAAACCTTCCCCACCATTCAGCACATCTACATGAAGCGTTGTTGGAAAACAGCATCCATCATTACAGACACTCACCATCCAGGTCATGCTCTCTTCTCACTGCTGCCATCAGAAAAAAAGTTTGGGAGCCTCAGGACTCACACCACCAGATTCAGCAATGGTTACTACCCCTCAACCATCAGGCTCTTGAACCAAAGGGGATAACTTCATTTGCCTCATCACTGAACTTTTACCACAACCTATAGTCTCACTTTCAAGGACTCTTCATCTCATATTCTTGATATTTATTGTTTATTCATTTATTTAATATTATTCCTTTCTTCTTTTAGTTACATAGTTTGTTGACTTTTACATATTGGTTAAATGCACAAGTTGGTGTGGTCTTTCACTGGACTATTTTGGTTATTATTTTATTATAGATTTATTGAGTATGCCCTCAAGTAAATGAATCTCAGGGTTGTATATGGTGACAAATATGTACTTTGATAATTAACTTACTTAGAACTTTGAACTTTGAACATATGGAATGAGTCTGAACTTACCAAGGAGTAAAGTCCAGCAGTGGGAATCGGTTTTGTTAGATCCCTTTTTAATGTTTCTGTTGGTGCTCTTGAATGATCTCCCATGTTTTACTTGGATCATCTTAATCTTGGATTTTTACTTAAATCTGAGATCATCTAAAATGCTCCAGCTCCCCTGCCAAATTGCATCACGTCATTCAAACCTTGGTCAGCCGGTATTGGCTTCAAATTAAACAGTACATTATTGTTTTAAAAATCTCATCCTTGCTTTTGAGTCCTTTATGAAATTAGAATTAGAACTGGAATTGATTTTGTGTTTAATACAACATTTTACAGCACATAAGACTGGGGTTCAATTCCCATTGCTGTCTGTAAGGAGTTTGTACATCCTCCTCGTGACCACGAGTATTTCTTCTGGGTGCTCCGGTGTCCTCCCACATTCCACAGATGTACTGGTTGGGGCTAGTAAGTTCTGGGCATGCTATGTTGGCATCAGGAATGTGACGACACTTGTAAGGTGCCCATCACAATCCTCAATGATTTAATTTGACGCAAATGACACATTTCACGGTGTTTTGATGTACATGTGATGAAGAAAGCTAATCTTTCTTTTATATTATTATAAAATATTCAGACATAGAGTGAAAAATTTGCCTTCCATTTAATTCATACAGATCCATTCATTACACTGTACATTGAGGTAATACAAGGTAAAACAACAACGGAAGGTAAAATAAAGTGCAGCATCTAAAGAGAAAGTTAGACAATGAGATGAAGATCATAATAAGGCAGACTGTTAAGTCAAGTATCCCCCTCGTCATACCAGGGAACCATTGAGTGGTCTGTTAACAATGGGGTAGAAGCTGTCCTTGAACATGGTGGTACCTGCTTTCAGGATTCTGTATCTTCTGTCTGATGGGAGAGAGGAGAAAGGAGAATGTCTGGAGTGGGTGGGTCTTTCATTATGTTGGCTTCTTTCCTGGGGCAGAGAGAAGTGCAAACAGAGTCCATGGAATGGTGGGGGGAGGGAGGCTGGTCTCCATGATCTGCAGATCAGTATCGGCAACTCTCTGCAGTTTCTTGCAGTCATGGGCCATACCAAATTGTGCTGCATCCGGACAGGACACCTTCAATGTGCATCGATAAAAATTCCTGAGGATCAAAGTGGACATGCCAAATTTCTTTAGCCTTACATCCTTGACCAATATCAATGCTCTTTCAATTTTGACCTTCCTCGAATGACAGCGTTTGATATTTCACTGTCAAGAACCAAGGACAGCATGGTAGCTTAGCGGTTAGTGCATCGCATTACAGCGCCAGCAACCCAGGTTCAATTCCCGCCGCTGTCTGTAAGGAGGTTGTACATCCTCCCCGTGACCATGTGGGATCCCCTCGGTGCTGCCCACATTCCTAGGACATACGGGTAAATCAGCAGTGGGCATACTATGTTGGCATTGAAAGCATGTGGACACTTGTGGGCTGCCCCCAGCACATTCTTGGACTGTGTCGGTCTTTGATGCAAATAACACATTTCACT
Source organism: Hemitrygon akajei (assembly GCF_048418815.1). Taxonomy (NCBI): domain Eukaryota; kingdom Metazoa; phylum Chordata; class Chondrichthyes; order Myliobatiformes; family Dasyatidae; genus Hemitrygon; species Hemitrygon akajei. Next base: position 8,907,469 of record NC_133125.1, read on the forward strand.
GTATGTTTCAATATTTCAATGAACATTTGATAAGTAAGGCCATAAGATAAAGGAGCAATCATTCTCCGCCTTAAATATACCCAATGACTTGACCTCCACAGCCTCCTGTGGCAAAGAGTTCCACAGATTCACCACTCTCTATGTAAATAAAGCTGATCTTTATCTTCATAACCAGTCTCTGGACCTCTCTCACAAGATATTTCTGTCTGTCTACCTTTTATTTATCCCAAGGACATGCCTGAAAAGCTAACCGTTTGCAAGCAATTGGCATCTGTCCTTGGATCATGGAAGAAGAACAAGGTAAATTTGCCCCACAGGTCTCTGCCAGCATTTAATTGATGAAATCATCCTTGGTTGTACCCATTTCAATTGCTTTACCTTTTCTTTATATCCTTCAACAACTTTACAAATACTTTATTAGTCTTAAATTTAATAGAAGCAATTGAACTCTGCCATGGACGCTCCCAAGCCTGGCTGCGAAAGGTGGAGGGTTGGGCACAAGGCTAGCAACCCATCCCTTAAAAACCCAGTGCTACAGAAACACCCACTGAAGCTCCAAAGACTTCACCCCTGGGAGAGGGAAGAGAAGATAGGCTACACCTGGGACAACTTGAAAGACTGGCCCAGGACAGGGGACTCTGGCAGCTGCTAAACCAAGCTGATTGTTCTAGTATTATTGGCCATTTGAAGAGGAGAATTCCAAACTTCTAGTGTATTTTGTAAATAGAACTATTCCCTCTTTTGCCTCTATAAGATGTGTTTCTCATTTATCCGATTATCCTAGAGTAGCCAGGGCAGTTTATTTATTTAGAGATACAACACAGAACAAGCCCTTCTGGTCCAATGAGCTGCCTGCCCCATAACCCATCTATATTTAACCCTAGCCTAATCATGGGATAATTTACAGTGACCAATTAACCTACTAACCGGTACATCTTTAGACTGTGGGAGGAAACCAGAGCGCCTGGAGAAAACCAAAGCACACATTGGAAGGAACATACAAGCTTGCTTACTGGGGACACCTGAATTGAATGCTGAACTTCAGAACACGCCAAGCTGTAATACCGTCGCACTAACGACTATGCTACCACAATGTTCTAAACTAGTAGAACTTCTGTGCATTTGTTTTCTGCTCCTTTCCATTTAACAGCCAGCATTTAGCCACTTTGATAATTTTATGAACCTGTCCTTGATCTTTGGCAATGTATATGGAGTCATTGGTTTCCTTGGCCTTCCCTCATTACAACTGATCAGTTATGATGGCACGGTGGTGGTTAGCATAATTTTCATTAAAATTTAAACTCATTTCCCACAGTTCAGAATCAGAATCACGTTTATCAGCACTTGCATATTTCATAATTTTTCTGTGCAATACATAAGGATTAATTTGTTACAATAAGAAATATATATAAAAAGTAAGGAAGTAGGGCCAAAAGAGAGCGACATAGTGAGATTGTGTTCATTGGTTTGTAGACTGTTCACAAATCTGACAGTGAAGGGGAAAAAATTGTTCCTAAATTGTCGAGTGTGTGGCTTCTGGCTCCTGTACCTCCTCCTTGATGGTAGCAATGAGAAGAGGGCATGTCCTGGGTGGTGAGGGTCATAGAACGAGAGGAAAAAAGTACCTTCTACCGAAAACGTCCATGCTGAGGTGTTGCCCAGCAGGTAATGCCATCTGCTCATCTTGGGTCCATAGCCCTCTAAACCTCTCCTATCAAAGTACACAATCATTTCTTTTAAATGAAGAAGTACAGTTGACGTTTTGGGCTGAGACCCTTCGTCAGAACTAACTGAAAGAAAAGATAGTAAGAGATTGAAAGTGGGAGGGGCAGGGGGAAATCCGAAATGATAGGAGAAGACAGGAGGGGGAGGGATAAAGCTAAGAGCTAGAAAATTGATTGGCAAAAGGGTTACGTTCCAAGGAAGGATATATGGCTGTAGTAACAGATCTGGGTCAAAATGTGGTCAAAAAGCTGAAGGGCTGAAGAAATTATAGATGGGGAGCAGTGAGAGAGGGTTTGTCAATCAACTTTCCAGCTCTTAGCTTTATCCCTTCCTCCTCCTGTCTTCTCATATCATTTCGGATTTCCCCCTCCCCCTCTCACTTTCAATCTCTTACTATCTTTTCTTTCAGTTAGTCCCGACGAAGGCTCTCAGCCTGAAACGTTGACTGTACTTCTTCCTATAGATGCTGCCTGGCCTGCTGCGCTCCACCAGCATTTTGTGTGTGTTGCTTGAATTTCCAGCATCTGCAGATTTCCTGGTGTTTGTGTTTCTTTTAAATATCCCTTTTAAATCTCTCGCATCAGATTGTAAAACAATGTCCTCTTATTTTTAGCACCTGCTCCCTGGGAAAAAGACTGTGCTTTCACCCTGTCTACGCCTTCAAGATATTACATATCTCTATCAGAACACTGCACTGTCTCATTCATTATGAATGCTGCTTTCTTGAGGCACCGTCTTTTGAAGATGTCCTCAGTCACCAGGAGGCTTCATTTCATCTAGTAGCATCTATTTGTAAATTATATTCAGTGACTACTTTTCTCGATACTGCCTGTACCTAATAAAGTGGCCTTTGTATGTACGTTCGTGGTCTTCTGCTGCTGTAACCCATCCACTTCAGGGTTCAGCATGTTGTGCATTCAGAGATGCTCTTCTGCACACCACTGTTGTATCGTGTGGTTGTTTGAGTTACTGTCGTCTTCCTGTCAGCTTGAACCACTCTGGCCATTCTCCTCTGACCGCTCTCATTAACAAGGTGTTGTTGCCCATAGAACTATCACACACTGGATGTTTTTTTTTCTCTTTTCACACTATTATCTGTAAACTTTAGAGGCTATTGTTGTGTGAAAATCCCAGGAGATCAAAAGTTTCTGAGATACTTAAACCAGTCTGTCTGGCACCAACAATCATTTCCAAGTCACTTAAATCACATTTCTTCCCTTTTCTGATGTTTAGTCTAAACAACCAACTGAACCTCTTGACCATCTTTACATGCTATTATGCATTGAGTTGCTCCCACATGATTGGCTGATTAGATATTTGCATTAATGAGCAGATGTACAGGTGTACCTAATAAAGCGGCCACTGCATACATCTTTTCATTTGTGTAGAAAGTAAAAAAATGTATTTGCTGTAAATTTGAAATAAAAATCGAAAATGCTGGAAACACTTGGTGGGTCAGCCTCTGTGGAAAGAGAAACAGTTATCGTTTCAGCTCCAAGACCCTTTGTCACAACTTACAATCGTGGTGTCTTCGAACCTATCTATCACTGCATGTCTACATAGTTAGATATGTAGTGTCCTATCTCCATATCGACATCCTTTATAAATAATGAAGAGTTATGGCCTCAGCATAGATCAGATCTTCCAGGACTGCACTCTTGTTATCTAAACAACATGAGAAACTGCTTACTATTCACCTTGCATTTCTTGACACACAGCCATCTTTCTACCCAGGTCGATATTTTGCCTTTGATTCTTTAAACTTCAGTATTATTCAATATAGTATCATACTGTAAATTATTCAATGTACAATCTATGATAAGGAACATTAAGAGTTGCCTTTTGGAATGCATATTTTCATAGTCATATCCTTACCTATTACTACAGTAACTTCTTTAAACTATTTAGTCGGGCTCATGAATCATACATCACTGCATAGATTATAAAAAACAGGCCCTTTTGCCTGTTATTCTGTCCCATGAACTCACACCTGAACTATCGCCTTCCATACTCCTTCCATACTCTATGTGCCTATCCAAACTTCTGTTAAATGTTGTGATGGAACCCACATCGTCACTTCTGCTGGCAACTTGTTCCACACTCTCACCACCCTCTGACCAAAAAAGGTCTCCTCATGTTCCCTTTAAACATTTTGTCTTTCACCCTTAACCCATGATCTCCATTTCTAGACTCACCCAACCTTAATGGAACCTACCAATGCCCTTGTAATTTTTTATACCTTTGACTTATCCAAGGATTCTCACCTTGTCATGGTGGAGAGGCTTGTGGAGAGGCTGAGATCCTGAGAGTGACGCCGCCTGGTGCCTAGCTCCTTCTAGGGTCACCCGTGGTAGTAAAGTCAAGGGAAAAGTTCCAGGCAAAGAGTGATCCAACCGACCTCAACGATGGGGCTAGCGAAAGGTGATGACACATCACAATGGCGGAGGAAGGTTGTGAGATGAAGGAACCCCAGTCATCGGGAATTCCATGCCACTGGACCCAGACCTCGATCTGTCACGAACCGTGTGGAGGCTGCCCGTGCATCAGCCTCCACACAAAGTTAAACAAAGTTATGCTTAAGCATTCTTAATTAAGGAAATCCACCTGATGTGGATCCCAGCTTGGAGTCTACGGACATCTGAGGACATAACTACCAATAGACAACACCCCCAGGAGAACATCGTATATGACTCAAGAGATCACACAAGCTAACTAACCCCTCAGAATAATTTTGTTTTCTTCGTATGATGTATGTGTTATGTCTTAGCCAGACTAATGTTGTTGATCGTGATGGCGGGGTCCAGGCCCAAAACGTATCAGAGCAGGGCCTGGATCCTTAGAGTGAGGAACAGTCCGATGTTTGGGTGATTTAAACACTGGGACAGGTGGATTGAAAAGGCAGGGTGTCGGGACCAGAGGCGAGAGGCAGGCCACTTCTTCACAATGTTGACTCTGCTTTTCACTACGCTGAGGCCGAGGCTGTGAGCCTGCTCCGGCTGCTCTAGGTTTCATGCTTGAAGACTCGCTTTTGTTCTAAGTGCTATTTGCTTTCTGTTACTGTTTGCACAGCTTGCTTTTCATTTTTCTTTCTGCACATTGGGTGTCAGTCAGGTTTCCTTCTGGGTTCTTCTGGTGTTGTGGCTGCCTGTAAGGAGATGAATTTCAAGGTTGTATAAGGTATGCATATCTTGATAATAAATGTACTTTGAACTTTGATCAACTAAAAAATATCCAAGTATTTAATTTTTCTGACCTTTATTTATAGTAGCTAGTAATTTCCAAGCAACAGATTTTGAGATGATCAGTCTGTTATATTACTAGCAGGCATATCTGCTGCAAGCCTTGCGATCCAAACAGTCTGAAACAGTCTTGCCATCCAAAGCTCTGACAGTTTCAACATATAGCAGGTTTAGCAGATTAATAAAGTCTACAATACATTGGAGATGAGTAGTAAGTGTTACTTCTTTCTCAGCATTACATTTCCTTCTGGCCAAACTTTCAGAAGTTTGGTCAGAAGAGAACGTTTAAGGAGCACTTTGTTTAAAAATGTTTGATTGCTCAGAGAGTCTTCCTTCTGTAGTACCTGCTTAAGTGACTCAGAACAGTTGCTAATGCTTCTGTGAACATCTTGAGATATTTTGCCATATTAATGGTACAGCGTAAATCCAAGTTGTAAAGCTCATTTTATTTGCATGTGAGAATATCTCAAATTTTGTTAAGAAAGGAAACCGCTTGAAGAAGCAAACACAAGCTTAGTCATAAACACAAGAAGTTCTGCAGATGCTGGAAATCCAGAGCAACACACACAAAATGCTGCAGGAACTCAGCAAGTCAGGTAGTATCTATGGAAGGCAATAAACAGTTGACATTTCAGGCCTTTATCAGGACTCTCAGCCTGAAACATTGACTGTTTATTCCCCTCCATAGATGCTGCCTGATATGCTGAGTTCCTCCAGCATTTTGTGTGTGTGTGCTTCTAATGTGCTGTTTTTATTCACACCCAGTTAAAATGGAAAGCAACAGCTCAGCACTGAATTGAGAGATTTGGGATTTGATTTCTTTTGAATTGCAACAAAATTGTTATCGCAGCGACCACTTTATTCAGTACCTCCAGTAACTCATAGAGTGCCCACTGAGTGTAAGTTCATGATCTTCTGCTGCTGTATTCCATCCACTGTGTTGTGCATTCACAGATGTTCTTCTGCATATTACTTAAAACCCCGGTTTCCTTGGGCTGTGTACATCTAGGGAACACACGCACCAGTCCTGCCAAACCCGTGAGATTGGGATGGCTCTCCACAAATCCCCCCACCCCCCCCAGCCCAAACCCCGGTTTGTGTGAACGCTGTGTAATTTGCTACCCTGTTACAACTCGGTGGCAAAAAAAATAACAGAGAGCACACTGCATACGATTAAGGAAATTGTATGAATGCATGTTAACTTAACTGAAGGGTTAGTAAAGAAAAGAAAGGAAAAGACAAAAAGCGTCCATTGTAATTAAACAGTCATCGAATCACGGTCCCCCACCAAGTCGAATCCTACGAGCAGTTCTCTCCAGCGTCCTCTCTCTTCATCTTCCACTGAACAAAGACTCCAGCTCACACCAGTGTCAGGCACACAAGAAAACCCACTCCCCTGATTGGATGGCTCACATTTCAAAACACCTGTCATCTCTAATCATAACCCAAACATTGCTTCTACAGAAAGACCATTACGTTAGCAGTAAAACCTTTACCAGGGCATTACATACTGTTGTAATGTGTGGTTATTTGAGTTACTGTTGCCGTCCTGTCAACTTGAACCAGTCTGGCCATTCTCCTCTGATCTCTCTCATTAGTAAGGTCTTTTCAGCCACAGAACTCTGCTCACTGGATGCTTTCTTGTTTTTTGCACCATTCAGTGTAAACTCCAGAGAGTGATTTGCATGAAAATCCTAGGAGATCATCAGTCTCTGAGATATTCAAACCACCCCGTCTGGTACCAACAATCAGTCCACAGTCAAAGTCACTTAGATCACATTTCTTCCCCATTCTGATGTTTGGTCTGAACAACAACTGAACCTCCTGGTCATGTCTGCATGCTTTTATGCATTGAGCTGCTGCCACATGATTGGCTGATTAGATATTTACAGGCGTACCTGACAAAATGGCAACTGAGTGTATGGTGTACTGTAGCTAAATGTATAAAACTACATACTATCTAATGCTCATCAAGCACCGTTTAATAAAAGAAGTACTTCTCAATTTTTCCCTGTTGCACAGCATCATGAACTGCATATTTATTCAAGAAAAATGAAATATAGTATGTATTATTTTGTTTTCCAAAACAGATATATACTAGAAAAAAACTTTAAGCAATCTTGAATCTTGCAATTGGTCTCATCTGAAAATTTACAACTGCGCAAATAAAAAGCAGGGTTAAAATGTGCGGGTTGTAATTGTGGAAATAAAAGGATCACATTTTAAAGCAGTGATTAGTGTTTAGCAATGCTAAGTGTATAGCATTCCACACTAAAGGCCAATGGAAAATCCATAAAATATTTTTTTAAAACCCTCACAAATATCTCCATTTGCTCCTCTGGGATTCAAGCCAGATTTTTTTGTTGGTAGTACTGTGTGTTCCTTCAGGCAATGGTGGGAACGACTTAAAATACATATAAAATCTTTTTGAAAATGAAAGCAGCTACTTCTTTTTGCATTCACCAAGGAAACTTCATCGTAATAACTCTGTTTTTCAAAGCTTCAAATGCCAGTCAGCAGTAGTTTATTGCAATGTTAGTTTTGCAACTACCATTACGTTTACTGGAAGATTTAATCCTCTACCTCCCAGTACAGTGGCCGTGTAATAACGACATTAAATGCTGGTGCTTTGCGCATTGTCGTGCTATCTGAACACTTTGTGGCATCCCCATAATCTATCCAGAGCTTCTGGCACTAAAAAGTTGTTTTATGCTTTGACGCTGCTCTGTTTTTCCATGGCTTCCTCTACTGCTACGATAAGGCCAAACTCAGGTTGGAGAAGCAACTCCTCAAAATTCAAAAAGCAAAGTTCAAAGTAAGTATTATTATTTAAGTACATATATGTCACTATATACAGCCCTGAGGTTCCTTTTCTTGTGGGCACACTCAATAAATCGATAATAAAATAATAACCAAAATAAAACCAATGAAAGACCACACCAGATTTGGGCATTTAACCAATGTGTAAAATAATGTGCAAATAAAAAAAGAAAGGAATAATAATAATAAGTAAATGAACAATAAATATCAAGAACATGGGATGAAGAGTCCTTGAAAGTGAGACTATGGGATGGGGAATAGCTGAGTAGATGGGGCAAGTGAAGTTATCCCCTTTGGTTCAAGAGCCTGATGGTTGAGGGGTAGTAACTGTTCCTGAATCTGGTGGTGTGAGTCCTGAGGCTCCTGAACCTTCTTTCTGATGGCAGCAGTGAGAAGAGAGCATGACCTGGATAGTGAGTGTCTGTAATGATGGATGCTGTTTTCCTGCAACTGCGCTTCATGTAGATGTGCTGAGTGGTGGGGAAGGTTTTACCCGTGATGGAATGGACCATTTCAACTACTTTTTGTTGGAATGTCTGTTCAAGGACATTGATGTTTCCATATCAGGCTGTGATGCAGCCAGTCAATGCACATCTATAGAAGATGGATTCCACCTGCAACTCCACTCTTAAACTCCGGATCTGTTCATGATTCCATCCATCTCTGCACATTCAGTTCGTCTCGAGTCATTGTCCACACTGATCCTTGCATTCCCAACTAGGGCGTTCAACCAGAGTGCAGAAGACAACAATCTGTGCAAATGCAAAAAGAAGAAACAATAATATAAATAAATAAGAAATCAATATCGAGAACACGAGATGAAGAGTCTTTGAAAGTGAGTCTATTTAGTTGTGGGAATATTTCAATAATGAGGTTAGTGAAGTTGAGTGAAGTTATCCCCTTTGGTTCAAGAGCCTGGTGCTGAGGGGTAGTAACAGTTCCTGAACCTGGTGGTGTGGGGCCCAAGGCTCTTGTACCTTCTTCCTGATAACAGAAATGAGAAGAGAGCATGTCCTGAGTGGTGGGAATCCCTGATGATGGGCGTTGCTTTCCTGCGACTATGATTCACCTAACACTCCATCTGCGTAGCCTCCAACGAGATGGCATGAACATCAATTTCTCTAAATTTAATATTCAGTTTCCCTCACTTTTCTTTTGTTTCTCATTCCCCATTCACCCCTTCTCTTCTCAGTTGTCCATCACCTCCCTCTGGTGCCTCTCCTCTTCCCCTTTCATCCACAGTCAACTATCAGATTCCTTCTTCTTCAGGCCTTTACCTGTTCAACCTATCACCTCCCCGTTTCTTACTTCAACCACCCGCTCCCCACCCCTCCAGGACCTTGTTTATGTCTTCCTATGAACACTATGCAGTAAACATGTTCAACTGTCACACATGAGATTCGACAGATGCCGGAAATCTTGACCAGCGCACACTAGTAGTAAGCAGCCATTGATCCCAGGGGATCGTAGGTTTGAGCCTCTGGTGGACTGTGTCCTCTCCAGGGTGCATGCCTGGGTGGGAAGATTTGAAGAACCAGCCATTTGAGTCACATATCATTTGGGGCTTATCCTCACTACCTCCCCCGGAACTAGCACACACAAAATGCTGAGAGATTGAGAGATGTTGGTTATCAAAGGAATTTCCATATAGTTATATTATGTACAACATATTATGGTATACAACATTCTGTTATTTTACCTAGTACCATCATCTGCACCCGGATCGTAACCCTCTATACCCTTCCTATCCAGGTACAGTACCGTCCGAATCTCTCTTAAGTGTTGAAATCTGCCTCGTGCCATCTGGACTATAGCCCTCCATACCCCTCCCATCTATGTACCTGATGCACCATCAATAACCCTGAGATGTGGGTTAAGGTAGGCTTTTATTGGCTGGAAGAAAGCACAAGCAGCAAGTGACCATCACACAACATCCTGGAGACTGAGGAAGGGTCTGTGGCTCCAATCACCTTTATACCGGGGTCAGTGGGAGGAGCCACAGGAGCAGTCAGCGGGGTGGGGCGTGTCCAGACAGGTATATGTAGTTCACCACAGTACCTATCCTTAAGTGTTGAAAACAAACCTGCATCCACCATTTCTGCTGGCCACACTCTCACCACCATCAGAAAAAGAGATGTGGCTCAAAAGGCAGAAGAGTCTATTCCATGTTGTATCTCAAATAAAACAGAGGAATCCTTCCAGTGTACGCTGCTGTGTTCTTTCCATTGTCCGTAAGTGAACAAAATCAATACAGACACCTCGTGCAGATAACGGACTGCCTTCATACAATGCTTCAGACGATTGCAACCTCCAAATCTTCACTTTCAGTGTAACATTCAAAATTATTTTTGATACCTTCAAATTCTTCATAAGTCTTAACTTGTTGAAGTTGTGAAATTGTTTCATTTTCACACCCGGACTTTACTGGCATCTCCAAGCCTGAATGCTTGCAACCACAGTGAGCAAAACAGGCCTGAATTGTCTTACAGCTTATGTCTTGCCAACTATCAGTGGCAAAAATCCATGCCTTTTGAACACAAGCAAACACAACTGATGCTATTTAAAAGCTGTTCACTCTAAGCACGGAGTAGCATCTAATGGCCACACAAATGCACGCAACTGACACTAGTTAAAAACTGCTCGGCATCAGTCCCCTGCCTCAATTAAGCAGAAAGGTGTCCCAAATAAACAAAGGGAATCCTGGCTATTTTTTCAATTAGTTTTGGTTCTTTAAGTGTTGTCCCAAATAAGCAGCTGCCCGACTAACTGATGGCCCAATTTACCAGAATCCACTGCAATTGTTCTGAATGTAGTGCATTGCCAGTTAATGTGACTGCTTCTTGAGATGGAAAATCTGTCATAAAATGAGAGAGTAATTAGATTGGGCATCTATTCTCTGGAGTTTAGAGGAATATGAGTTGACTACAATGAAATTTAAAAAGAATTCTTAATGGCTGCTTAAGGCAGGGAAAATAGTCCTGCGGCCCCAAAGAAAAGATTAGATAAAAAAATTAGCTTTATTTGTGACATGTACATCAAAACTTACAGTGAAATGTGTCATTTTCATCAATTTAAATTAGCAAGGATTGGGGTGGGCAGCCCACAAATGTTGCCATGCTTCCAGTGCCAACATAGCATGCTCCCAACATATTAACCCTAACCCTATGTCTTTGGAATGTGGGAGGAAACCTGGAAGAAATATACAGTGAATACAGTCCTGTGGAAAAATGTCCTAGGCAAAGGTATATAGCTATGGTACCTAACACTTTTGCACAGTGCTGTAGTAATTTTATGTATTGCACTGTATTGCTGCCACAAAAGAAAACAAATTTCATGAGATACGTGAGTGATGATAAACCTGAATCTGATATGGGTCTCTATTGTGGACTGAGAGTGGGAAGGGGGCAGGGAGAGGGGAATCATGGTTGGGAAAAGGGGAAGGGAAAGAGGAGGGAGCGGGAAGCACCAGAGTGACATTCTGTAATGATCAATAAACCAATTGTTTGGAAACAAATGACCTTGCTCAGTGTCTGTGGGCTGGGTGTCCCTGCACCCGTGACAGCCTCCGTCTGCCCACACTTGGCCCTTCTTCTCTGACACCTGTCAGACACCCCTCCCATGATGCTCCACCCTCGCCATTCCCAGCATCCTTTACTCAAGCCAGATTTACAAACTCACTTTCCTCCCCACATTGACAAATACAGTACAGTGCATATAGCCTTAGGCACCCTGGCTATGTGCCTCAGAATTTTGTATGTTCATGTACTTTTGAGGCAGGTTTATTTCCTCAAGTCAAGATGGCATCAGCAAACGATTCCTTGGGCGACATCTTCCAGATAGTCAATCATTTCAGCTTTTCTACGTCCTCTACTTATTCTTTTTATCTTCATTGTGTTTTTGAAATTGTTGGAGCCTGTGACTTACAGTCTGTAGTTCGATCAAGGGAGTTAGCATTTTGCTGTCCCTGAGAAGACTCCAGGAGAGAAATGCAAGCACAAGCTACTAAGAAGAGCTCAGAAATGAGATGAGGGGCCATGATCGTCTACATTTCTTGCTGATTAAAGTGTCGAGCAAGATTGAAACACGGAAGCAAATCCAGAGGAGAGCGAATGGTTCTCAGTGAGGCCGCTGGTTCAAGTCACTACCCTTGGTCCCAATGCTTTCAGAGATTTTATTGAAATTCTGAGACTTATGGTTTGTTCTGTAGTTTATATTGGCCTTTTTCAGTCTTGTGTTTTTTTTTGTGTTCTCTCCCTTTCTTTCTTGTTGCGGATTGGCCGGCTGGGGTTTGGGTGATCTGCTCGTTTTTGTGCAAGGGAGGGGTTGGAGGTGTTGGGGTTTGCGAATTTCTGTTTCCTACGGGGTGGATTGATGGTTTTCTTTCAACTCGGTATATGGTTTCCTGTATTATATGGCTATCTGGAGAAGGCAAATTTCAGAGTTTAAATAAAGAGAAATGATACCCTTCAAACAGCACAGGAAACTGCAGATGCAGAAACCTGGAGCAAAAATACAAAATTGCTTTCCGAACACAGTTGGTCAGGCAGCATCTGTGGAGGGAAGTGTCAAGATGTAGGGAGGATATTTCCTATGCTGGGGAGCCTAGGACCAGAGGGCACAGCCTCGGGGTATAAGGACATCCATTTAGAACAGAGATGAGGAGGAATTTCTTTAACCAGAGGGAGGGGAATCTGTGGAATTCATTACCAAAGACAGCCAAGCCATTGAGTACATCTAAGGTAGAGGTTGATAGATTCTTGATTGGTCAGGGTATGAAGAGGTACAGGGAGAAGACAGGAGATTGGGGCTGAGAGGGAAAATGGATCAGCCATGATGAAATGGTGGAGCAGACTCAACGGGCCAAATGGCTTTATTATGTTCCTATACCTGATAGACTTATGGTCTTAGGACACATAACCTTGACTGTGCATTACCCTCTGCAGATGCTGCCTGACCCAGAGTTCCTCTTAGAGCTAGTTTGATGTACTTCAGGGACAGTTGTGCAGTAAAGCATGTGCTGTTGCATTCAACTAGCACATGAGCAATCCTGCAGATGCTTCTAGTGTCAACAGAGCAAGCCCACAACTCACTAACCCTAACGCGTACGTCTTTGGAATGTGGGAGGAAACCGGAGCACCCAGAGGAAACCCACCTGCTCATGGGGAGAACGTGCAGACTCCTCGCAGACAGCACATTCAAAGTGCTGGAGGAACTCAGCAGGTCAGACATCATCTATGCAGAGGAATAAATAGTTGCCGATTTTGGCCGAGACCCTTCATCAGGACTGGGAAGGAAGGGAGAAGAAGCCAGTATAAGGACGAGGGAATGCTGTGTTGGCACCAGGTGTGGCAGCCTGCAGTACGTCCTGGGACTGTGTTTGTTGTTGACGCAAGCAGTGCTTTTCACTGCATGCTTCAACAAAAATAAGTTAATCTTTTAATTTTTCAGGCGAAGTGGACCAGTAAATTATTTGCAATTCAGTTACTTGACCCAAGGATCAGTAAGTATCATCTTTGTCGTTGTCTGCAGTAGCCTGGCTGAATATGTGCATTGTACAGGCTGTTCAAGTCAAAAAGTATTGCTAAACTGCAGAAGGTACTCATACCATCGCATGTCAGAAGAGTCTAATACTGTCTAAACTCAACTTGACTTATTCTCCTTCGTAGCAGTTTTAAAACAGCTCTGTTTGCCTTTGGCATAATGCCTGTGGCATAAATGTCATTTAAATTAAATCGCTTGTTCTCATTTATATCAATCACCCTGTTCATGTTTGTGTCATAAAAGTATTTCTATGCTTTCTGAATTCATGTGGACTGTATCTACCATTGTAAGTCAGTGGTTTACATTATATGGTGCTATTCAAAAAGAGAATATTTGGGTTGAATGGATTACATGAAGATGATAACAATGGCTTTCTGCTGACGTGGATTGTTGAGCCTGGCCATTATCATCTTGTGACATAGACCAGGTGTAGTTTGGCTCTCGGCATTCAGCCGTGTTGTAGCCTCGTGCACCGAGTGGAATCTCTTCATGTTTTCCTACATCATCCCCTTAGCTGTAGCAATCACGCCTGCCTTTTCAAATGGGATCCCCAGGGTATTAAGGAACTGAGACTAAATGCATTCATCTGTAAGTCAGCAATCAAAACCATCTCTTAATGCAGTCTAAAAAAAATGCCAAAATTATAGCTGCATAGTAAAATTTTTTGCTCAACAATTTCACAGCTGATTGGTTCTCCAGGCTTCTGAGTGTAACTATTGAAATTATACCATTTGAAAATTTATGAGAGCGTTGGACTAACGTTATAGTGCAAAACCTGAATAGCTACGTTGCCTAAGACATGACCATAAGACAAAGGAGCAGAATTAGACCATTCAGCCCATCGAGTCTGCTCCGCCATTCCATCATGGCTGATTTATTATCCCTCTCAACCACATTCTTCTGCCTTCTTCACATAACCGTTAACGCCCTGACTAATCAAGAACCTATCAATCTCCGCTTTAAATATAACCAATAGCTTGGCCATCGACAGCCTTCTGTGATAATGACCTCCACAGATTCACCATCTTCTGGCTGTAAAAAATTCTTCCTTACCTCTGTTCTAAAGGGGAGTCCTTCCATTCTGAGGCTGTGTTCTCTGGTCCGAGATCCTCTCAAAGGAAAAGGGAAGCCACCGGAGGGGCCACTGGTTCCAGTCACTGCTACAGGAGAGGCCGCTAGTTCAAGTTGCTGCCATCGGAGAGGCCACTGGTTTGAGTCACTTCTTTCAGAGGAACCTCTGGGTCCTGATGCTCTCAGAGATGCTATCAAAATTCTGAGATCCAAGGATTGGATTGTGGTTCAAACTAAGTGTAGTTCATTTAGCCTCTCACAGTTCTATGTTTTTTACATGTTCTACCCATTCTTTCTTGTTGTCGATTGGCAGGCTGGGGATTTGGGTGATCTGTTAGTTTCTGTGTGAGGTAGGGGTTGGCTGTTTTTGGGGTTTGTGAGTTTTTGTTTCTTTTTCTTTTCGTGGAGGGGGCATTGATGTCTTTCTTTCATAGTACTTGGTTTTCTGTATTCTATGGCTATCTGGAGAAAACAAATTTCAGAGTTGAATTCTGCATACATACTTCGATACAAAATAAACATAGAAACATAGAAAACCTACAGCACATTACAGGCCCTTCAGCCCACAAAGCTGTGCCAAACATATCCTTACCTGAGAAATTACCTCGGGTTACCTGTAGACCTCTATTTTTCTAAGCTCCAGGTATCCATCCAGGAATCTCTTAAAAGACCCTATCGTATCCGCCTCCATCACCACCTCCAGCAGCCCATTCCACACATTCACCACTCTGTGCGTAAAAAACTTACCCCTGACATCTCCTCTGTACCTACCCCCCCCCCCCCCCCCCCAGCACCTTAAACCTGTGCCCTCTTGTGGCAGCCATTTCAGCCCTGGGAGAAAGCCTCTGACTATCCACATGATTAATGCCTCTCATCATCTTATACACCTCTATCAGGTCACTTCTCATCCTCCGTCATTCCAAGGAGAAAAGGCCAGATTCACTCAACCTGTTTTCATAAGGCATGCTCCCCAATTGAGGCAACATCCTTGTAAATCTCCTCTGCACCCTTTCTATGGTTTCCACATTGTTTCTGTAGTGAGGCGACCAGAACTGAGCACAGTACTCCTAGTGGGGTCTGACCAGGGTCCTATATAGCTGCAACGTTACCTCTCGGCTCCTAAATTCAATTCCATGATTGATGAAGGCCAATACACCATACGCCTTCTTAACCACAGAGTCAACCTACGCAGCTGCTTTGAGTGTCTTATGGACTCGGATCCCAAGATCCCTCTGATCCTCCACACTGCCAAGAGTCGTAACATTAACACTATATTCTGCCATCATATTTGAACTTTGAACCTTTGAACTTTTTGAACCTTTTTATGTCTCAGTGAGACCAGTTCTTAGCTCCTACACTGTGAGATGTCTAGGGTGCACCATTACTAACATATGTTGGTGCTTAAGGCAGCAATGAAGGTCCTCCATCTCTGGTGGTGTTCAGGGCTTCCTTCATCACGTCAGTAGCTTCCCTTTGGTTTTCACTACTGTCAGTCATGCAAGTCCCGGGTGGAAACTCAGGAATACCGTTGTTCTCAGGCGTAGAAGAATTCTTCATTGCTGTTTCCATAACAATGTTATTTTAGCAGTCAGGGTTGTTAGTCCTGAGCTGAATCCCCAAACCTGGGGGACCACCTTAGTTTGGCCTTTACCCTTTGACCTGTTTGGCATGCATGACCCTATCAAGAGCCAAAGCTCAAAGCCCTGACTCCAGCCAACATAGCTCTCCGGGTCATTGAGGCACACAAGCCTCCAAACCCAAAGATAAGATTGTGGTCCTCTTGGAGGGTTACTAACATGACTCAATAAAAACATTTAATCCTACTACTTTGTTGTCGTTCTTGTCCCACGCATACATAACATCTTCCATCTGGGTGCATTGCGTCACTTGGGACTCCATATTGTCTCAGCAATTTTGGGCTGCCTTATCTGGCTGGTTGGTCTGACCTGGCCAGTTATGATGTAGTATCATTCACACTAACTCTGATTTATTGTCTCTGCACAAATGTTTGAACTGCTGGGTGGTTGAACATTTTTCTTATCGTTTTCTAACACCAGGAGGTCAACATAAACAGCATCTCCACTGTGATAAAGCACACCAACTCCGATGGATAGGTTATGTCATCCAGATACCTAATCACATCTCCCCAAACAGTTTCTTTAATCCTAGTTAAAGGAAGGTCAGTGAATCCTCAGTGGGCAAAGAAAACACTTCAAAGTTAACATCAAAATCAGCCTGAAGAAATGCAACATTACATCTAAAAAACTGGGAAGACTTTGCACTCAATGGACACACCTGGAGAAAATCTATTGAAGAGGAAGCTGCACTACCTGAGAGCGATCTCCACTGTGCCACAGAGAACGAGTGGCAACTGTGGAAGGAGAGTCTGGACAACCAGAAGACCCAACCAGTAACCACAGCCACCACACACTCTTGCCCACACCGCACCAGAATACGTGGGACCAGATCAGCCTCTGTAGCCAGCTGAGCACCTACCAATAGACAACCCCTTAAGACAGTAGTTCCCAACCTTTCTCGTGCCGTGGACCCTACCATTAACCGACGGGTCCGTGGTCCAGGTTAGGTACATCTGCCGAAGGAGAACTTCATACTCGACTCGAGTGATTGCACTTCCAATAACTGTTGTGCTCTGCATCTCACAGTTTCAACATATTCCTTTTTGATTTTTAGTATACGTCTTTCACCTTTTGAATAAATGGCTCGAGAAGTGCTACATTGCCAGGAGAGTTTTGTATTCCCCCTCAACCACATTCTCTCTGTAATCTTTTGATACCCTTACTAATCAGGAACCTATCAACCTCATTTTTAAATATACTCAATGAATTGGTCTCCCCTCTGCCCTGGTCAGTTTGATTCTCCTCTCCACCACTTTCCTTCTCTGCTACTGAAAAAGGAATTACTTTCTCACTTTCCATGTTCCATTTTATTCCATATGCCCACATTAACCCCTAATTTTATTTTTTTGTCATTCTTTATTCTTATTATTGTTGAATGTTGTTGTGTTTTTTTGCCTGTTACGCCAACACGACACAGCAAATTCCGAATACATGTAAATGTAGATGCCGGTGAAATAGCTCCTTGATCGTGATGAAGTTATTGATTTGAAACATTAACCTTCTTTCTCCCTGCATAAACTGTGGCCAGACATGTAGGATATTTCTTGTTTCAGTTCAGGTTCTCGTCCTCTGTGAAAGCACGGTAGCGTAACAATTAGAGTAACACTTTACATCATCAGCGATTCAGGTTTAAGTTCCGCCGCTATCGGTAAGGAGTTTGTACGCTCTCCCTGTGACTGCGAGGGTTTCCTCCAGGTGATTTGGTTTCCTCCCACATTCCAAAGATGTGTTGGTTAGGGTTATAATGTTGGAATCAAAGCAAGGTGATCTCCAGCACATTTTCTCTGGAGTGCCAAAGGCTGAGGGGAGATCTGATGGAGGTTTACAGGATTATGAGAGGCACAGACAGAGCAGACAGACAGTATCTGTTTCCCAGAGTTGAAATGTCTAATACTAGAGGGCATGCATCGAAGGTGAGAGGGGGTAGATTGAAGGGGGATGTTAGGGTTAAGTTTTTTACTCAGAGAGTGGCGGATGCCTGGAATATGCTATCTAGTATTGTGGTAGAGGAAAATACATTGAAGGCTTTTAAGAGACATTTGGATAGGCACAGAGACATAAGGAAGATGGAGGGATATGGACATAGTGTAGGTAGGAGGGATTAATGTTTCGATGTTTTTGAATAGATTTTTAGCTGGTTCGGTACAACTTTGTGGGCTGAATGGCCTGTCCCTGTGCTACATCATCGGACTGTGTTGGTGGTTGAGCTCTGTATTTCACTATATATTTTAACTTTTCAATGACACGTGACAAATAGATCCATTCATATCTTATATATTTTATTTTTAATTACTGACAGATATTATATCCTAATTTCTTTTTTCTACATTCATTTATTTCATATAGTTTCATATCGGGTGATATACCTGCACAAAATGAGCTGACTTGAAACTTATCCTTCCATCATTGGAATCAAACAGTCCACAAACCTTTGCACCAGGAATGCTTTCCCAGAATCCTGCTGAGGCTCCCAAGCTCACTTAGTCTCACTTTCTGGTGTCCGTCATTTTTGTCAGCATAGAATTGGGTTCTTTGTGTGACCGTGCAGTTGGGCACTGAACACAGTCACAGATCAGAAGTTCCATCGACATGTCTCCTTTCACTAAGCGGGCCCTCAGCAAGCCTCAACAAACAATTGCAGCCTCCCAGGGGGCAATCAACCACATGACACTCTGCCTAATGAGGCAGAAACCTTAAAAAACACAGACACCTTCCACTGCTGATAGTAAATACAATTCCACTTCCGTTTCATTTTTAAGTACGAGATAGTTTATGTATTCCTGCTGACTTTAAACAATGCACAAGCAGCTTATTCTTCAAGAACCGAAGCCCTAAATGCATAGTGCAAGGAATATTGTTACATCTTAATTTTATTTTATTCATTTTAATTTAATTTAGAGATACAGCACAGTAACAGGTCCTTCTGGCCCAAAGAGCCCTCACCACCCAATTCTGCCTCGTGTGACCAATTAACCTACAAACCTGTATGTCTTTGGAATGTGCAGAGCATCCAGAGGAAACCTACAGGGTCACAGAGTGAATGTACAGACTCCATAAAGGCCATCACAGGAATTGATCCCAGCTGGCTGGTGCTGTAATAGTTGAGGTGAGTGGATCAGAATCAGGTTTACTATCACTGACACGTCGTGAAATTTGTTCTTTTGCACCAGCAGTACAGTACAAGACATAAAAAATACTACAAGTTAGAAATTATCTTCCTCGTTGGTACTTAACCTAGTGAAGTGTGCAGTGTGACTTTGTGTGCACTGTCTGTGAGATTTATCAGTAATACCAATCACAGTATTCTCCCATATGACCCATTTTCTACATGGTCCACATCAAAAATATTCAGCCACTTCACAGAAAATCTAGAGGGAGATTTCCCCTCTTTTCATATCAGTAAGCGGGGTGGCAGGGGTATAAAAATTACCAAAAATATATTGACTGAACTTTTGGATGTATTGATAAACTGTAAACAAACCTTGATTTAAGTTGGTTTAAACAGATTAGGGGCTGAGATAGAGTGACAGAACAAAATAGACAAAGAGGTTATAAACCACAACTTGATTTTAATGGCAATTCTAACAGCGGTTAACATAATGCTTTGCAGTGCTAGCAATCAACAATCGGGTTCAATTCCCACTGCTGCCTGTAAAGAGTTTGTACGTTCACCCCTAACCGTGTGGGTTCCTCTCCTGTTCCAGAGATGTACGGGTTAGGGTTAGTATGTTGTGGGCAGCAATGTTGGTGCTGGAAACATGACGACACTTTGGGCTGATCATTGATACAGATAACAGATTTAACGCATTTCAATATATTGCACAGGTAACAAATAAAGTTAATCTTTTCATTAATTTTTTTTATTTTTCACTCAAATATGAAGCAATTTACAGGTCCTATGAACCAATATTGATCATGAATGTTACTTTCATGGACTTCTGAAAGGGGTATATTCAATTCCCCCACAGGTAACACTTGTCTATAAATTCACTGAGTCAGCAATAAATCCAATGAGAGGCTATTTAAGTAACCTGTACCCTTCCCTAAACTTACTTCATCTAAACTCCTTTGTCAAAAACAGAATAAATTTCAAGGACGTAGTACAACATGGGGAGATATCACCTGTAGCATCTTGAAGACTGGAGTATATGGGGTGACCAGGGAGGGGTGGCACCTCTGGTGAAGGGGCTTGTCGTGTCCATTCCAGAGCAGCACACTTGCCTTTGGTCCCCACCAGACACTCAGCTCTCACCTGTGACTCCAAGTAGCTGTTTCCATGTGACAGCGGCCGCACCCCGGTACACCCCTTCAACGGGCGGACTAAACCAGGTGAGGGTAGCCCTTGGCCTCATACCCGGGTGAGACAGGGACATGCCTGTCCAAGCATGTGAAGTCAGCTCCAGCGAGCTGAGCAAATGAATGAGATGCTACGGCTGGGAAGGTAGCTCTGCACCACCCCGTGGAGAACGAAGGGCACAATGAGGCACAGTTGGAAGACATGGTCATCCACTGCAACCAAGGAAGACCCTAATTGTGATGCTTGTTTGTACAACTAGATCTGGTCTTCCGAAGCTGAGAGAGTGGAGTCGCCCCAGTACAATGGTTATTTGACTTTAAAAACTCTCTCGCTTAGGTCTCCTGTCATCGTTGGGTATGACAGACAACCACCAACTGGATGATTTCAGTCACAGCACACATAACCATCAAAATGAGCAGATGACTCTCCTACAGGAGCCAAGAAACAGCACAAGGAATCCATTGTCTTCCATTAGATTAGTGGCCTGTCAACTCCAATACTCCACTCTGTTCACACGGCCCAGAGGTCTGACCATGGGGCTACGTGACTAAAGTCAAAGCCAAAGGAAGTTTATTATCCAAGTGTGTATATGTTACCATGTACCACCCTGAGGTTCTTTTCCTTGCAGGCATTGACAGAAAAATAAATCAATGCAGTAGAATTTATGGAAAACTGTACATAAACAAAGACTGACAAACAAGCAATGCGCAAAAGAAGACAAATTGTACAAATAGAAAAACATAACATTAAGATCATCAGTTCTGGGAGGTGAGACTAGGTTATAGAATGATTTCAGAGTGAGATGAATGAAGTTATCCACATTGGTTCAAGTGCCTTACAGTTGAAGGATAATAACTGTTCCTGAACTTGATAGTGTAAGGCCTAAAGCTCCTGTATCTCTTGCCCAGTGGCAGTGGTGAGAAGAAAGCGTGGCCTGGATGGTTGGAGCCCTCGATGATGGATGCTGATTTCTTGCGGCAGTGCTCCTTGTAGATGGAACAGATGGAAAGGTGCATCAGCTTATATCTGGAGGGGGAAGCAATAAAAGACTCATGGAGTAACAGAAGCAGGTTCTTCAGCTCATCTAGTCTGTATTGAAGACTAGAAGGGATTCTGCCTAGTCCCATTGATCAGCATCTGGACTATAGCCCTCCATATCCCACCTGTCCATGTGCTTACTCAAACTTCAAAGTGTTCAAATCAAACCTGCATTCCGCCACTTCTACTGGCAGCTTGTTCCTCACTCACACACAGTAACAAGGTTTCCCATAGGTCCCCCTTAGGTATTTCATCTTTCACCCTTAACCTGTGATCTCTAGTTCAAGTCTCGCCCAACGTCAGTAGAAAAAGCCCGTTTGCATGTACTCGAACTGTACACTCATAATGTTGCGTACCTCTATCAAATCTTCCCTCATTCTTCGACATTCCAGGATATAAAGTTCTAACCTATTCAATCTTTCCTATAACTCAGGTGCCTCAAGTTGCAACAACATCCTCATAAATTTTCTCTGCACTCTTTCAGTCTCATTGATATTTTTCCTATAGGTAGGCAACCAGAACTGCACAAATACTCACCAATCTTTTATACAATTTCAACATAACTCCTTAAGCCTTGTTCTGAATACTTTAGTTTATGAACGCCAACATGCCAAAAGCTCTGTTTACACTATCAAACTGTGACACAACTTTCAAGATCTTCATTCCAAGATCCCTATGTTCTACTGCATTGGAATTGTTTATTTTTATTGGCACATGTGCCAAGATACAGTGCAAAGCTCGATTTACACACTGCTCCTAAGTTCAAGTTTATCATTCAACCATGCACAAGTGTATTGAAGTGGCAGGGCCCGGGTCGAAAAGCAAGGAACGACCTGAGGTTTGGGCAATTTAAGCACCAGGCCAAATCAAAAGGTCAGGGTGCCAGGACCAGAGGTGAAGGACAGGCCAGTTTAGGTTATTGCTCCACAAGGTTTACTCATCTCTGTGCTGAACTGAGCTGTGGCCCTCAACTCACAAGCTCCTGGATCGGCTCTGACTGGCTTCTCGGCTGTGGTCTCACTTTCGTGAACTTCAGTTCAGAATGTTATTTACTTACTTTTATTTTTTGTACGATTTTTTTCGTTCTGAACATTGGGAGTTTGATGGTTGTGCTTTTTTTTAAATGGGTTCTATTTGGTTTCTTTATTTTGTGCCTGCCTGTAAGGAGACAAATCTCAAGGCTGTATATAGTATATATACCTTAATATCAAATATACATCGAACTTTGATGAATATAGTCAAATGAAACAGCGTTCCTCCAGAGCCAAGGTGCAAAACACATTTCCAAGAGCACACAGCCCACAGCACGAATCGCACATGGGGTTCTGAATTCCGAAAATCGTACAATGATAAAGAAAAAATATATATAGCCCACATCCCTGAGTGTCATGGTTGTAGATATATGGTAAGTTGTCCTAGTCCAGCTTGTTCTTAAACCAAATGAACACTGTTCACCATAATATACATACTTCTTACCAAAGTCCATGTTGTATCCACTGCCCTTCAAAATCATCTTCACAATTTCTTCAAAAACCTCAATCAAATTTGTGTGACAGGACATTCCATGCACAAAGCCATGCTATTTCCAATATGTCAATGCTTTTCCAAATGCAAGTAAATCCCGTCCCTAAGAATCTTCTCTAATGATTTCCTTTTCGCTGATGTAAGCTTTACTGAGACTAACCTGCAAAGGTTTACAGCAGCACATCAATTAATGTTGATGAGAAAAGAGAGTAACTCCACCGTGGACAGTCCCAAGCCTGGCTACGAAAGAAGAAGTGTTGGGCATGGGGCTAGCAACTCAATCCCACAGAAACTCAGAACTACAGAAACACCAGGAGCAGCTCCAAAAACTTCATCCCTGGGAGAGGAAGGATCTTCAACGGACTACACCTGAAAGAGCGGCCCAGGTCAGAGGACTTCAGTGAGCTGCTGTCCATGGCCTGTGGCCCTGTAGGGGTAAGGGGCTTAAGATGAAGTAGAAGAAGAAAGGAGAATATGAAATGCATTAGCAATAATACCATTTAGTTTGCACCCCCTGCCATAAAGATACCAAATTTATTGATCATGTGTACATTGAAACATACAGTGAAATGCCACATCTGTGTTAATGACCAACACACCTAAGGATGAGCTGGGGGCAGCCCACAGGCATCGCCACACATTCCAGCTCCAACGTGGCAGTCCCAAAACTCTTTGCAGAACAACACAGAACACAGTGAACAACTAAGTAAGCCCTGTTCCTCCCTCCCAGACACACACACCAGCACAGGCCAGTGCCTTCAGCCTCTAGCAGGCACGAACATGGGATTCCAGGTGTACTCACCATAGAAGATCCCGGCCTAACTTTGAGATGAATGTAATTTCACTAAAAATTATTGTTACAAATCTTTACATGCTATTTTTGCATAATTCATACATTAAAAATTGATAATTATCTCATTTTTAGTCAAATATTTCTAAGGCATACTTACAGTGCCCACTTCATTAGGAACACTTGTCTACCTACTTGTTAATGTAAATATCTAATCAGCCAATCTTGTGGCCAGCAATTCAATGCATAAAAGCATGTGAACATGGTCAAGGTGTTCAGCTGCTGTTCAGACCAAACATCAGAATAGGGAAGAAATGTGATCTAAGTGACTTTGACTGTGGAATAATTGTTGGTGCCAGATGGAAGGTTTGAGTATCTCAGAAAATTTTGATCTTCTGGGATTTTCATGCACGATGGTCTATAGAGTTTACAGAAAATGATAGGAGAAACAAAAGACTTCCAGTGAGAAGCAGTTTTATGTACCTTGTTAATGAGAGAGGACAGAGGAGTGCTCAAGGTGACAGTAACTCAGATAACCACACGATACAACAGTGGTGTGCAGAAGAGCTTTTCTGAATGAACAAAACGTCAAGCCTTGAAGTGGATGGGTTACAACAGCAGAGGAACCATGAATATACACTCAGTGGCCAGTTTATTAGATACAGGAGGTACACAATAGGTTGGCCACTGCGTGTGAATGAATTATTTTCTTCTTTAGGAATTCTGCTTTTCGATGATATGTCTGTATGTATGAAAATGATTGCATCTATTTATAAAGAGAGCAATACTGCAGACTTGCCATATTGGTCTTTTTTCATATTGTTTTCTTTCCAGATTTCTCTCACACCCTGTTTGTAATGCCGAGTTATCTGCTCGCAGATGGATTGCAGGACTAATTACATATCCATTACAGTCATTGCTGTTCTGCATCAGCAGAAAGGCCACTCCTTTCTCTCAACATTTCATTAGCAAAGTCTTCCAGCTTTGACAACCTGGCAGCCCACCATGTTATTTTTATCACTTCCTGTCACCAACACTGTCTGCAATTGGCTATACAAAAAATAGTGAAAGTAATCAGCATTTGCTCACAATTAAGACTAGTGTGAAATGTTAGCATTTTGGGGTTTAATACCATAGGAGAGATCACTGTCCTCAAGCCTGTTTTTCAGGAGATCAATGGTTTTAAAATTTCTCTGTGCTTTCACTTCTGATGTTAAAATGCTGAAATAATCACAAAAAAAGAGAAAATAGCTTCACCAGGAGATAATCACTGCACTTTGTTTCTCATGGCTATGAAATCGGTGAATATGCACTCAGTGGCCACTTTATTAGGTACAGAAGTATAATTTCTTTCACAATTGTTTCAACATTTAGGCATGAATAGTTAAGTTCAAGTTTATTGTCATTTGACTGTACATATATACAACTAAATGAAACAACATTCTTCTAGACCAAGGTGCACCCACAAAACATATTGTATATCACACACAGCACATAGAGCAAAATATTACCTCAAATAATTTCATGGGAAATAATTCAATAAGTAAAATATAATTCCAAATATACTCAGAGAGTATGGTAAGGAACAAGAGTAAAGGGAGCAGTCAAGGACGGGCTCTTAACTCAAACATAAAGAGCTTACAGCAGAGAAAGGCCAAAGGATTGTTGCTGGGTCTCTATGCAGAACCAGTGAAAACAAAACAAAAAAAAAAAATCAGATCTACAGCAATCTGATCACCAAACAATGAACCTTATACAAAATGAATGTTTTCACCCATCCAGGATCTTTGTTGCAAACATTCCCATCTTTCCTTTTTTCCCTTTTGCTGTGAATTTGCTTGAATACTGGAGGTAACATTTGAAGGAACGGACTCTCGCCTGATTAATATTTTAACCATTACCGTCTGGCTGTCAATCCTCCTCTGCAAGTCTGCAGATGGCATAATTACCGTCTCAGACATGAATTAACCATGTGACGCTGAGAGTGACTTATGCCGGGTATATTCTGAGGGCTGAAATTAATTTATTTCCCTGATCTCCTGTGTGCAACCAAGTAACCTCCAACACCCAGCATTTTTATTTAGCAGACTAAATGTAAACAAAAGCAAATTGCTGTAGATGCTCAATAATTTGAACCTAGTTTGCATTGTAGGCTTTTGACTTGTAAAATAAGTACCTTGGAGTTAAGAATTTTAAATATCAAATATTTGGGATAATAATTAAGCAGTGTACTGTATATCAAAATCCATATGTACAAAGTGGGAAGGGAGCACAATTAGAATCAGGTTTATTATCACAAGTGAGAGAAAACCTACAGATGCTGTAAATCAAAGCAACACACACAAAATGCTGGAGGAGCTCAGCAGGCCAGGCAGCATCTATGGAAAAGAGTAAACAGTCAACACGTTGGGCCGAGACCCTTCAGCAGGACTTGGATGAAGGGTCTCGGCCCAAAACGTCGACTGTTTACTCTTTTCCATCAGGTTTGTTATCAGTGGCACATGCCGTGAAATCTGTTGTATTGCAGCAGAACACAAAAAAATGCTATAAGTTACAATAAAGAACATGAAAGATTAAGTAGTGCAAAAAGGGAGCAGAAAGCAAGGTTGTGTTCAAGAACTGCTATGTTCTGTTCAGAAATCTGATGATAGAGGGGAAGATGATGTACTTAAAATGTTAAGGGTGGATCTTCAGGCTCCTGTACCTCTTCCTTGATGGTAGTTATGAGAGAGGGCATGTTTCTAACAATAACTTATAAATTATGAACAATAATAAAACACTGATTATAATGTGATTTGAATCTATTTTCCACTGAATTTGGAAGCATGCAGATATAGCAAATCTTCCCTTTTTTCCACTGGTATCAAAATTTGTTTCAGCCATGTTCAAAGGAATCTGAAATGCAGGGCTATTGATCAGGGAAAGAATCAGGTGGCTCCCACTTGCAAAGTGTGGAAACTAAGCTGTGAGGTGATGTTGCAGCTCTATAAAACCCTGGATCAACTACACTTGGAATATTGTCTTCAGGTCTTGGTGCCTCGTTATAAGAAGGATGTGGAAGCTTTAGAGAAGGAGCAGAGGTGATTTAGCAGGTTGCGACCTGGATTAGAGAGCATGTCTTATGAAAATAGTTTGAGTGAGCTAGGGCTTTTCTCTTTGGAGCAAAGGAGGATGAGAAGTGATGTAATGGAGGGGTACAAGATGATAAGAGGCGTAGATCGAGTGGACAGCCAAAGACTTTCTCCCAGGTCAGAAACTGTCTCTTAATGTAAACAAAACAAAAGAGATGGTTGTTGACTTCAGGAGGGCACGGAACGACCACTCCCCGCTGAACATCGACGGCTCTTCGGTAGAGATCGTAAAGAGCACCAAATTTCTTGGTGTTCACCTGACGGAGAATCTCACCTGGTCCCTCAACACCAGCTCCATAGCAAAGAAAGACAGCAGCGTCTCTACTTTTTGCGAAGGCTGAGGAAAGTCCATCTCCCACCCCCTCCATCCTCATCACATTCTACAAGGGTTATATTGAGAGCATCCTGAGCAGCTGCATCACTGCCTGGTTCAGAAATTGCACCATCTCGGATCGCAAGACCCTGCACTGGATAGTGAGGTCAGCTGAGAAGATCATCAGGGTCTCTCTTCCCGCCATCATGGACATTTACACTATTATGAAGGACCCCATGCACCCCTCATACAATCTCTTCTCCCTTCTGTCATCTGGGAAAAAGCTCCGAAGCATTCAGGCTCTCACGACCAGACTATATAACAGTTTCTTCCCCCAAGCTATCAGACTCCTCAATATCCGAAGCCTGGACTGACACCTTGCCCTACTGTCCTGTTTATTATTTATTGTAATGCCTGCACTGTTTTGTGCACTTTATGCAGTCCTGGGTAGGTCTGTAGTCTAGTATAGCTTTCTCTGTGTTTTTTTT
The DNA here is from genome assembly GCF_048418815.1 of Hemitrygon akajei. NCBI lineage: Eukaryota > Metazoa > Chordata > Chondrichthyes > Myliobatiformes > Dasyatidae > Hemitrygon > Hemitrygon akajei. The sequence continues at coordinate 8,935,083 of NC_133125.1, forward strand.
ATTACATAATTCAGCCTAGTTTCTTGTACTGTGTCATGTAACACCATGGTCCTGAAAAACATTGTCTCATTTTTACTATGCATTGTACCAGCAGTTATGGTCAAAATGACAATAAAAATTGACTTGACTTGACTTGACTCTTAATAACAAGAGGGCATAATTTTAAGCTGATTTAATGAAAGTATAGGGAGGATGCCAAGTTAAGTTTTTTTCTTACACAGACAGTGGTGATGTGGAGGTAGAGTCAGATATATTAAGAACATTTAAGATACTCTTAGACACATGGATGATATAAAAATGGAAGCAGGAGGGTAGATTAAAAAGTCAGCACAATGTCATAGGAAGAAGGGTCTGTACTGTGTAGTGTTCTATATGCTCTGAGTTTTAGTTAAGTTAGGAAGAGAAAAATTATCTAAAAGATCCGTGAGGGAAGGGTTCTGGAAGTTGCCTACAACCTGGAACATTGCACTGTAGAATCTTGCAAGTCGGCTGACAACTCGTAAAAGTTGATTATTTGTGCAGGCTTTTCAAAGGTCAAAGTAAATTTATTATCAAAGTATGTATCCAGTTTGTCACCATCTGCTACCCTGAGATTCATTTTCTTATGGGCACTCAGAATCAGAATCAGAATCAGGTTTATTATCACCAGCATGTGTCGTGAAATTTGTTAACTTAGCAGCAGCAGAACAAAGAAACACAACAGAATCAATGAAAAACTAGACACAAAGGTGGACAAGCAACCAATGTGCAAAAGAAGGCAAACAATGTGAATACAAAGAAAAACAAATGATAACAATAATTATTTGTTATTTGGTCCCTGATGATGGATGCTTCTTACTTGTGGCAGGTTTGGGGCAATGTTGCTTTTTGAATGAAAACACACTGAAGACATGTACTGTGCAAGGAGGGGCCACTGTGCAGAAATGGAAAAAGTTGAAGAGGGTTGTAAACTCGTGTACATTAACCTCCCCTGCATCCAGGACACCTTCAAAAGGTGATGCTTCAAAATGGCAGCATCCATCACCCAGGACATCCCCTCTTCTCATTGCAACCATCAGGGAGGACGTTCACACTCAATGTTTCAGGAACAGGTTCTTCCCCTCCACTGTCAGATTTCTGAATAGACAATGAACTCAGGAACACACAACCTTAATATTTTTCCTCTCTTTTTGCACTGCTTATTTAATTTTATTTTCCTAAATATACTTCTTATTATAATTTATGATGTTTATCATTATGTATTACAATGTGCTGCTGCCACAAAACAATAAATTTCATAACATATGCCAGTGACTCTAAACCTGATTCTGATTCTGATATCTTGCTGCAGCTATCATGTATTGATCTCAGATTTTTCCGCAGTGGTTAACACAACACTTTACAGCTCCAGCAATCACTGATTGGGGTTCAATTCCCGCTGGTGTCTGCAAGGAGTTTGGACATTCTCAACAGGGAATTCTTCCTGGTGCTCCACTTTCCTCCTATGTTTCAAAGACATATGGGATGGGAGTAGAGTTGGTAAGTTACGGGCATGATACAGGACCATAAGACCATAAGGCAGCTTTGACCATAAGACATAGGAGCAGATTTAGGCCCTTGGTGTCGGAGCATAGTCACACTTGTGGGCTGCCCCTAGAATATTCTCAGACTGTGTTGGTTGGTGATGCAAACATACATTTCACTCTATGTTTCAATGTATGTGTAACAAATAAAGCTAATCAATCTTATTTTATCAAACAGTCAGATTTTCCTTGTTGCCTAGGGAAAGGCACTGTCTTAACTCAGGATCTGTTTCTCACAGAGTCTATAACATAAAACATAGAGCATTGAACAGTACAGCACAGGAACGAGCACTTTGGCCCACAGTGTTGTGCTTAACCAATTAAATTAGTAATCAAATAGCTAGCTAATGCCTTATGCCTACACAAAGAGCATATTCTTCTGTTCTCCTCACATTCATGGGTCTATCTAAGTATCTTTTAAAAGTCCCTAGTTTTCTGCCTCCACCACCACACCAGGCAGCACATTCTTGGCACCCACTGATCTCTTTTTTTCAGAGGCTTTCAGAGAAAAAAAAATTTTGAGAAGAAGTGAATACCTTAGCAATTTAATTAGGCGAGTGCCAAGGTATTGAAGGCTATAGACCCAAATGCTGATAGATGGGGTTTTCTATCTGCTGGTTGACCGCTGATGACTAGTGGTATTCCATATGGGTCTGTGTGGGCACCAATTCTTTTTATATTATATTTCAATGATTTGGATGATGGAATTGATGGCTTTGTCATAAAGTTTGCAGACAATATGAAGATAGATGGGGAGGTGGGCAGGCAGCTTTGAGGAGGTAGAGAGGCTACAGAAGGATTTGGAGAATGGGCAAAGAAATGGCAGATGGAATTAAGTATGGTCATGCACTTTGGTAGAAGAAATGACAGGGTTGATTATTTTCTAAATGGTGAGAAAGTACAAAAATCTGACATGCAAAGTAACTTTGGAGTGCTTGTGCAAGATCGCCTAAAGGTTAATTTGCTCATTGGGTCGATGGTGAGGAAGACAAATGTGATGTTAGCATTCAATTCAAAAGGACTAGTATATAAAAACAAAGATGTAATGTTGAGGCTTTATAAAGCACTGGTGAGGCCTCCCTTGGAGGATTGCGAGCAGTTTTGTGCCCCTTATCATAGAAAGGATGTGCTGAAACTGGTTAGGGTTCAAACGAAGGTTCACAAAAATGATTCCAGGATTAAATGGCTTATCATATGAAGAGCATCTGATGTCTCTGGGCCTGTATTCACTAGAATTCAAAAGATTGAGGGATGACCCCATTGAAACATATTTAATGGTGAAAGGCCTTGACAGAGTGGATGTGGAGAGGATGTTTCCTATGATGGGAGAGTCTAAGACCTGAGGACACAGCCTCAGAATAGAGGGGTGTCCTTTTAGAACAGAGATGAGGAGGAATTTCATTAGCCAGAGGGTGGTGAATCTGTGGTATTCGTTGCCACAGGCAGCTTTGAGGGCCACGTCTATATGCATATTTAAGGCTGAGGTTGATAGATTCTTGATTGTTCACGGCATAAATGGATACAGGGAGAAGGCAGGAGACTGGAGCAGAGAGGAAAATTGGATCAGCCATGATGAAATGACGGAGCAGGCTCGATGGGCCAAATGGCCTAATTCTGCTCCTATATCTTATGGTCTAATGGGAATAGTGCAGATGAAACAGTACACAAAATTCTGGAAGAACTCAACATCTATGGAAGAAAATAGACAATCCACATTTGGATCTGGGTCAGGCGAAGAACCTTGACCCGAAATATCAACTGTTCATTTCTCCTCCATAGATGCTGCCTGCCCTTCTGAGTTCCTCCAGCATCTTGCACCAGATTATGCAGGTTTTTTGTGTCATTATTAGTGTAGGGGGGCATGGAATGGTGAAACAAAGAAAGCTCTGACTATGTCTACTTGAAAGCACTATAATATTCCAATGTGATGCACGGCACAGACAGATACACTCAGCCAATCCTGTGGCAGAAATTTAATGCATAAAAGCACACAGACACAGTCAAGAGATTCAATGGTTATTCAGACCAAACATTAGAATGGGGAAGAGATGTGATCCAAATGACTTTGACAGTGGAATGATTGTTGGTGCCAGATGGGGTAGTTTGAGTATCTCAGAAACTGCTGATCTCCTGAGATTTTCATGTACAACAGTCTCTAGAGTTTACAAAGAATGATGTCAAAAAAAATGAAAAAAAAAACATCCAGTTTTCTGGGTGAAAATGCCTTGTTAATGAAAGAGATCAGAAGAGAATAGCCAGACTGGTTCAAGCTGACAGCAAGGTAATTGTAACTGAAATAATAATGCGTTAAAACAGTGGTGTGCAGAAAGCATCTCTAAATGTACAACACGTGAAACCTTATATACTGGAGGTACCTTATAGAGTGGTCACTGAGTTTAAGTTCTTGCAGGAGTGGAACGCAAAGGTAAAATTCAATGGACCCTCGAATTAGGCATAATGACGCAGAATGAACTTATAGTGCAGGTCATTTTCAATATTAGAATTAAAACAATACTATGGGAAATTGGCAACATTCACATGAGCTTTCTCCTAGACAATCCTATGGGGGATCTCAATGAAACCTATCGAATATTGAAAGGCCTACATAATGTGGACAGAGAGGATGTTTCCTATAGTGGGTGACCGGAAGGCACAATGGCAGAATACAAGGACATCCTTTTAGAATAGAGGTGAGGAGGAATTTCTTGAGCTAGAGAGTGGAGAATCTATGGAATTCATTGCCACAGATAGCTGTGAAGGCCAGGTCATTTGGTACATTCAAAGGTTTTGGGGAAAGGGAGAAGGATATAAGGTTGAGAGGTTCAAAGGTTTTGGGGAAAAGGGAGAAAGGCTATGAGGCTGAGAGGGAAAATAAATCAGCCATGATGGAATGGTGGAGCAGATTTGATCAGCCAGATTGCCTAATTATGCTCCTATGGCTTCAGCTCCTAAGGTCTTATGGAAATTGAATTCACTATTTCTCTGCAAAACACACAAAATGCCGGAGGGACTCAGCAGGCCAGGCAGCATCTATGGAAAAGAGTATAGTTGATGTATAGGGCTGAGACCCTTTGCCTCAGCCCAAAACATCGACTAAAGGGTCTTGGCCCGAAATGTCAATTGTGCTCTTTTCCACAGATGCTGCCTGGCCTTCTGAGATCATCCAGCATTTTGTGTGTGATGCTTGGATTTCCAACATCTGCAGTTTTTCTCTTGTTTGTGGTGGGATCACTATTTCTCAGTCAATTTTACTTGTTAGTTTAAAGCACATTTAGGACTTTATCCTGGATTTTATAACTAAAGGCAGATTCCCATAAGGACACTTAGCCATGATAATTCTTTCTTGATTTTTTTCTGATACTCATCAGTTCAAGTGAACCTCCTACATTGAGTAACATTAGTGCTGAAGAACTGTCAGACAACTTGTCTGGAAGAAAAGAAGAAACACAAACTTAATGGACTTCTAAAATAGTTTGTGGAAAACAAAATAAAGATTAGAACATGTAAGTGACTGAGTTAGAAATTCATAAACAAATGTATTTTAAATATAGGTAATATTTTAGCATCATGATTTTTAAATAGGAATCTGGGGGAAAGACAATGAGGCAGATAAAAAGGTTGTCAGACAATAATTAAGCCCTGACATGTCAACAATATCTCACATACACCTACAGAAACAAAATTTAATATCATCAATGGAATCCTAGCCAGTTTGAATGCCAAAAATAGGAGATTAGAGAACAGGCCTCTTCCTGTGGAGCAGGGATTTCCAATCTTTTTATGCTATGGACCGTACCAATAACCAAGAGGTCTGTGGATGTGAGGTTGGAAACCCCTGCAGTGTGGAGAAACGAAGAATCATTGAGAAGATCCAAATTTTGGCATTCAGTTATGAATATGGATATTGTAGAATTTTCTTGGTAGCGGCAAAGAAATCTGAGATTCTGCAGATATTGGAAATCCAGAACAACAGGCACAAAATGCTTGAGGCCAGACAGCATCTATGGAAATGAACAAGCTGTCAACATTTCAGGCTGGGACCCTTCATCAGGACTGGAAAAGAAGTGAAGGAAGCCAGAATAAGAAGGTGGAGGGAGGGGAAGGAGGATAAGCTAGAAGGTGATAGGTGAAGCCAGTTGGGTCAGGGAGGGTGAATGAAGTAAGGAGCTGGAAGGTGATTGGTGGAAAAGGTAAAAGGCTGAAGAAGGATTCTGATAGGAGAGGAGAATGGACCATGGGATAAATAGGAGTAGAGTTATTTTTTTTTTACCTTCCTCACAATTACAAACCATCCCAGAATTAATTATACTATTCATGATATAATGGGATAAACAGCTAATGCAGGCCTTTGCTGGGCATGATTTTATTTGTTTTCAGCGCAGTCAACTTAGTTCTTCATGTATCTCACAGATGTTGTCAGGGACATTAGAGTATTTGAAAATTAGAAACATCCTATTCTGAGATGATGCTGTAGATAGTGTAGAAGGTTGTGATAGGTTACAGTGGGATGCAGAGCTGGGCTGAGAAATGGCAGATGGGGTTGAATCTGGAAAAGTGTGAAATGATTCACTTTGGAAGGTCAAAATTAAAGGCAGATCATAGGGTTAATGGCAGGATACTGAGCAGTGTGGGAGAACAGAGGAATCTTCATGTCCATAGATCCCTCAAACTTGCCACACAAGTTAATAGGGTAGTTAAGAAAGCGTATGGTGGTTAGTCTTCATTAGTTGGGGGAATGGGCCCAGCACATGTGCAATTATAAAGAAACGACTTCCTCTTGGAAAAATTTGGCATGACATCTAATACTTGGACAAACTTCTACAGATGTGTGGTGGAGAGTATATTGGCCGGTTGCATCACAACCTGGTATGGAAAGACCAATGCCCTTGAAGAGGAAATCCTACAAGAAGTAGTGGATGTGGCCCAGTCATGGGTAAACCCTCCCCTCTATTGAGCACATCTACTGTACATGGAGTACAGTAGATGCACATCTACAGTATATCTACTGTACTGTCACAGGAAAGGAGCATCCATCATCAGGGACCCACCAGCCAGGTCATGATCTCCTATCGCTGCTGCCGTCAGGAGCCTCAGGACTCACAACGCTAGGGTCAGGAACAGTTATTACCCACAACCATCAGGTTCTTGAAGCAAGGGGATAATTTCACTCAACTTCACTCACCCCAACACTGAACTGTTCCGACAGCCTATGGACTCACTTTCAAGGAATCGTCATCTCATGTTCTCAATATTTATTGTTTCTCTTCTCTTTTGTATTTGCACAGTTCATTGCCTTTCACAAATTGGTTGTTTGTCCGCCCCATTAGGAGTGGTGTTTCATTAATTCTAATATGGATTACTGAGTATGCCCACAAGAAAATAACATATATGTACTTTGAACTTTGACTGAGTTCAAGAGCCATGAGGTAATGTTACAACTCTATAAAACTCTTGTAGACTTCAGTTGGAGTATTTCATTCACTCTGGTAACTTCATTATAGGAAGGATGTGGAATCTTTAGAGAGGGTGCAGAAGAGATTTACCAGGTTGCTGCCTGTCTTATGAGGATAGATTGAATAAGCTACAGCTTTACTCTTTGGGCAAAGGAGATTGAGAGGTGACTTGATAGAAATGTACTGTACAAGATGATAAGACGCATAGGTCAAATGGACAGACAGACATTTCCCAGAGTGGAATTCAAGACAGCATAATGTTAAAGTGATTGGAGGAAAGTATAGGGAGAAGTCAGAAATAAGTTTTTTTTTCCAGAGAAAGTGATAGGCACGTGAAACATGCTGCTTAGGATGGTGGTAGAAGCAGATAATTTAGAGCCATTTAAGAAACTCTTAGATAGGCACATGGGTGATAGGAAAATGGAAGGTTTTGTAGAAGGGAAGGGTTAGATTGATCTTAAAGTAGGTTAAAATGTCAGCACAACTTCGCTGGCTGAAGCAAAGGGGACATTTGCTTCATAATGTTTTATGTTCTGTGTTCTATTCTATAATATTTCTTTTATTAGATAGTGTTGTTTAAGTTTTGACACTTTTGTGCCTGGAATTAGTTTTTTCTATACATCTTTCAATGGTGATGATAGTGGAAATGAGATTTATTATTCTGAGCAACAGCATTTGAGGCCATAACTGTTCACTCATTCAGAACCCCAAACAGGACCAACTATGCCTTTCTGAGAGAATTAACTCAATTTCTAATTTGGAAGGTGGTGGAAATCCAGAGCAACCCACACAAAAGTCAACAGATCAACAAATAGGTTGACCTGAGACAATGCCACACTCAGATTGGAGGAGCAACATCTCATATTCCATCCACCTTCAACTTCCAGAAAGCTGTATAAAGGCTATACAAATCTGTCAACATTTTGGGTTATCTCTGTAAATGTTTCTATTTTGTGACTCCTTTTAGATATAGTTCCTTCTGTCCAACAGTATTTAGAGTGGATTTTCTTGTTTATTTGTATATTTAAAGTTAATAGTTATATATTTGTTGCTGCTTATGTGTGATTCCCTGGCTTTGTTAGCATATGTTTAGTGTTTCTGTTTTTGTTTGTGTACAATAAAAATAAAAATATTTAGTTTTGCTCCTTTAAAGTGGAACTCTATTAAACAATTGGCCCGCCAGGAGGGGATCAGAGGGATCAGAAGTGGAGAGAGTGAGCAGCTTCAAGTTTTTCGATGTCAAGATCTCTGAGGATCTAACCTGGTCCCAACATATTGATATAGTCATAAAGAAGGCAAGACAGTGGCTATACTTTATTAGGAGTTTGAAGAGATTTGGCATGTCAACAAGTACACTCAGAAACTTCTATAGTTGTACCATGGAGAGCATTCTGACAGGCTGCATCACTGTCTGGTATGGAAGGGCTACTGCACAGGACCAAAAGAAGCTGCAGAAGGTTGTAAATCTAGTCAGCTCCATCTTGGGCACTAGCCTACAAAGTTCCCAGGACATCTTCAGGGAACGGTGTCTTAGAAAGGCAGCATCCATTATTAAGGACCTCCAGCGCCCAGGGCGCTTTTCTCACTGTTACCATCAGGTAGGAGGGTACAGAAGCCAGAGGGCACACACTCAGTGATTCAGGAACAGCTTCTTTCCCTCTGCCATCTGATTCCTAAATGGACATTGAAGCTTTGGACACGACCTCACTTTTTTTAATATACAGTATTTCTGTTTTTGCACATTTTTAAAAATCTATTCAATATACATAATCAATTTACTTGTTTATGCATTATTATGTTTTGTTTTATTTTATTTATCATTATTATTAATTTTTCTGTCTCTGCTAGATTATGTATTGCATTGAACTGCTGCTGCTAAGTTAACAAATTTCACATTACATGCCGGTGATAATAAACCTGATTCTGATTTTGATTTTGATTCTGACCTGCTAAGTTCCTCCAGCACTTTGTGTGTGTGTTATTCTGCAGAAAGCCCAGTCACTTAACCACAGTCTCTGGTCTTTTGGAAGGCCTCAAGGAATCAGACCACACTGGAATGACTTTGAAATTACATTTGTTACAACAGAATATTTGAATTACAGCACAATATGCTGAAGGGTGATAAATATTAAATCAAAAGAATCAGTGTGGATAACTTCACTCACCTCAACACCAAACTGATTCCACAATCTATTAACTCAATTTCAATTACAACTTATGTTCTCAGTATTATTTATTTATTAATGTACTTATTATTATTTGTCTGTCCATTCCTACCATTGAGCACATCTACAAGGAGCACTGTCACAAGAAAGCAGCATCCATCATCATGGACCCCACCGTTCTCTCTTCTCATTGATGCCATTGGGAAGAAGGTTCAGGAACCTTAGGTTCCACACCACCAGGTTCAGGAACAGTAATTACCCTTCAACCACCAGGCTGCTGAACCAGAGTGGATAACTTCACTCACCTCAACTCGGAACCGATTCCATAATCTATGGACTCTGCAATTCATATTCTTAATCTTATTTATTTATTTATTTATTTATTTATTTATTTATTTATTTATTTATTTAAATTTTGCATTTGCATAATTTGTATTCCTTTGTGTATTAGTTGTTTGTCCATCTCTGAATGTGTGTCGATTTTTATTGACTCCATTGTATTTCTTTGTTCTGCTGTAGTATACGTTAACATACAGTACATACTTTGACTGTAAATTTACTTTAACTTTTCAACTGTTTGGTCTTTGAAATGTTGATGTGGTGATAGAGTACCAGCTGTAGAAATAGGTCCATTGAATTGTCTGGATATTTAATGACGTATGTCAGTGATAATAAACATGATTCTGATTCTGAGCTTCTCTCTCACTGTTATCAGACTCTGGAATGATAAGATAGACTTTTAACCTCACAATCTACCTTGTTATGACTGCACTTTCTCTGTAGCTTTTATACTTTATTCTACATTGTTATTGCTTTATCTTGATCTACCTACCTCAATGCATTGTGTAATGAATTGATCTGTAAGAACAATATTCAAGGCAAGCTTTTCACTGTATCTTGCCTAATGTAACAATAATAAACCAATTCCCATATCAATACCAAAGCACAAAATGTAGAAAAGCAGGCATCTCCTAGAGTTGTCCATCTCTTCTGCAGATCGAATAGAATATGGTGATTACTGACATATAGGGATAGAGAAAGCAGAGAGGGGTACTTAGAGTTGGGGCTGGCAGGAAAATAATAGACTAGTAACCATATAACCATATAACAATGACAGCATGCAAACAGGCCATCTCGGCCCTTCTAGTCCGTGCCGAACGCTTACTCTCACCTAGTCCCACCTATCTGCAGGCAGCCCATGACCCTCCATTCCTTTCCTGTCCATATACCTATCCAATTTTTTTAAATGACAAAATCAAACCTGCCTCTACAACTTCTACTAGAAGCTCGTTCCACACAGCTACCACTATCTGAGTAAAGAAGTTCCCCTTATGTTACCCCTAAACTTTTGCCCTTTAACTCTCAACTCATGTCCTCTTGTTTGAATCTCCCCTACTCTCAATGGAAAAAGCCTATCCATGTCAACTCTATCTCTCCCCCTCATAATTTTACATACCTCTATCAAGTCCCCCCTCAACCTTCTACGCTCCAAAGAATAAAGACCTAACTTGTTCAACCTTTCCCTGTAACTTAGGTGCTGAAACCCAGGTAACATTCTAGTAAATCTCCTCTGTACTCTCTCTATTTTGTTGACATCTTTCCTATAATTCGGTGACCAGTACTCTACACAAAACTACTACTACATAGTAGAACCAGGTGAGAGAAGAAGAAGGGGAAGGTAGAGAGAGAGAGAGGCAGACAGACAGACAGACAGAGACAGAAACAGAGACAGAGAGACTGATCAGTAATGTGGAACCAGCTAAAGATTACCTTTATACATCACCTGTTCAGTATATCAAAACATTGAAAAATGCACCTTTTGCTTCGGATCAAATCAGCGAGGATTGCACTGGGCAGGCCACAAGTGCCCAACATAGCATGCCCATAACTTAATAACCATAAGTGTATCTTTTGGAATGTGGGAGGAAACCAGAGCACCGAGAGGAATCCCACATGGTCACAGGGAGAATGGACAAACTTCTCACCAGCAGCAGCGAGAATTGAACCCCAGTTGAAGATCTCTGGAACTTTAGGAGATGCACAGGGATGATGACACGTGGAACCATCCAGGGGTGATAGGAAGAATAGACCAAGGGATAAGAATTAAGGTGAATGGTGTGCAGCAGGAAATGGGGATGGTCTATAATGGGAGAGAGAACTTAAGTAGACTGGTAGGAGTGGAAAGAGAGGTGTGGGACACTTGCAAATGTAAAGAAAACAGTATTCATACCGTTAGGCTACTGGCTATCCAAGCGGAATACGAGGTGTTGTTCTTCTAGTTTTTACAAAAAGTAGTTTCACAAAAATCTGACAAAAAGTAGTAGGTACAGCCCTGTGCATCATGGGTGAAGTGAGCATTTCTACACAGAATGTTGTCACAGGAAAGCAATATCCATCATCAGTGACTGCTCCCCCCCACCCCAGCATCATCCAGGACAGGCTCTCTTTGTACTGCTGCCATCAGGAAGAAGGTACAGGTGCCTCAGGACCCATACCATCAGATTCTAGAACAGTTATTATCCCTCAAACATCAGGCTGTTGAACTAGAGGGGATAACTTCACTCAGCTTCACTCACCCCATCTTCACAACCCATAACCTATGGACTCACTTCCAAGGACTCTTCATCTCATCTCCTCAGTATTCATTGCTTATTTATTATCATTATTATTATTATTATTATTATTATTATTATTACATTTTTGTATTTGCACAATGGTTGTCTACCTGTTGGTGCGGTCTTTCATTGATTCTATTATGTTATTGGACTTATTGAGTATATCCACAAGAAAATGGATCTCAGGGTTGTACAGTGCATGGTGACAGGTATGTACTTAGATAACAAATTTACTTTGCATTTTGAACTTTTATTTGCAGTGGAAGAGGCCAAGGATAGACAGGTCAATGTGGGAAAGGGAAAGGGAATTGAGGTGGAATGCAAGTGGAAACTCTAGACAGCACTGCGGCCAGAGCACAGGTTCTCTGGATGTGGCTGAGATGCGTCTCCTATCCTACGCTTGGGCTCACCAATGGAGAGGAGACATGTCAAGAGCAACAACTGCATTGAGCAAGAATGGACAGATACACCCCATGGCTCTTTCAGATACCTGTTCAGATGCCTCTTAAATTTTGTTACATTTTCAGCTCCCACTACTCCTCTGGCGCCCTACTCTTCATGGAAAATTTATATCTTAGATCACCGTCAAAGCTACTCCCTCTCAACTTAAATGGAATTTACTCTCTGGTTTTACGTAGTCCTGCCACCAGAAGCAGCCTAAAGATTAAAGATCAATTTGTCACATGTACACTGAAACTTCAAAACATATAGTGAAACGTGTTGTTTGCGCCAATGACCAATGCAGTCTGAGGATGTGCTGGGGGAAGACTGCAAGTGTTGCCATGCTTCCAGCGCCAACACAGCACGCCCACCATTCACTAACCTTGTCCTGTATGTTATTGAAATGTGGAAAGAAACTGGTGCACTTGGAGGAAACCCATGCCATAACGGGAGAATCTACAGTCTCCTTGGATACTGCCGCAGGAACTGAACTCCAATCGCTGTACTGTAATAGTGATATGCTAACTGTTATACTACCATGCTGTCCTGGTGTGATATACCTTATGACATGGTTAGGACTCCTGCTAACTGCCCTATCTCTACCTCGCATAATTTTATACACCGCTCTCATCGAGTTCAAGTTCAGGTTTATTGGTTTCTTGTCATCTGACTGTACATATATACAACCAAATAAAAAAATGTTTCATGTCATTTCCCAGACCGGTTTGCTCCTTGGAAAGAAGCCCAGCCTATCTAATCTCTCCTTAATTCATACTCTCCAGTCCAGACAACTTCATTATGAATCTTTTCTGCACCCTCTCCAGCTTAATCATCTCTCCACTTATTGTCTTCATCTTCTTAAACCCGTTATCCCTACTGGGGCATAGGCTGCCAACATAAGCTCACCAGAGACCTCAGTCCTGGGCTAGTCTTTCAAGTTGTCCATCTTCAAAAGATCCTTCCTTTCCCATGGATGAGGTTCTTGAAGCTTCTGTTAACATTTCTATAGCACTGGGTTTTGACGGGATGGGGTTGCTAACCACGTGCCCAAACCTTCTTCTTTCACAGCCGGGCTTGGGACCATCCATGGCAGAGACCTCCCCTTATTGAGGTGAACAGAAAAGTGTGGAATACTCCAAGTGCAGTCTAATTAATGTTATGTACAACTGCAGAGGTTTAAATGCATCTGTTTTCAAGAAGTTGGCATTGTAAGTGTGTCAAAAAATACTTTCCTGCAACTATGGTTCCAAGACACTATGGTGCCATTGTGGGTGCTTCTGTCTTTAAATATGGAATGGTAATAATGTGTTGCCATTTAGATAGCCAACATTTGCTTTGTTTTCTGGGCAATATCATCACCATAAAATAATTGTGTTTCTCCTTTGCTGCTGCTGGAATAAACTAAATGTGTAGACTATGTCCTAAATGGGAAACTAATTCAGAAATTGAAAATGCAAGATTCCCTGAAAGTTAACTTGGAAGATGAGTTGGTGGTAATGAAGGCAAGTGCAATGTTAGCATTCTTTTTGAAAGGACCAGAATATAAAAAGGAGGATGTAATGCTGAGGCTTTAAAAGGCATTGGTCAGAATTCTGACCAATTGGTCAGCATTAGATATGGAGCCCAAAATTGCCAACTATGCTGCATATCTAAGAAAGCATGTTCTGGCATTGGAGAGGATCCAGAGGAGGTCCAAGCAAATGATTCCAGGAATGAAAGGGTCAATGTATGAGGAGTGTTTGATGGATCTGGGCCTGTATGCGCTAGAGTTTAGAAGAATGAGGAGTGGATCTCATTGAAAGCTACCAAATATTCAATGCCTAGACAGAGTGAATGTGGAAAGGATGATTCCAACAGTGGGAGAGACTAGGACCAGTGGGCACATTCTCAGAATAGAACAGAGAACAGGGGTCCACTGACCCCTCAATTAACCGTAGAGGTCTGCGGCATAAAAAAGATTGGGAACGCCTGGAGTAAAAATACATCCCTTTAGAACAGAGATGAGGAGGAATTTCTTTAGCCAGAGGGAAGTGAATCTGTGGAATTCATTGCCACAGAAACCTGCAGAGAACAAGTCATTGGATGTATTTGAAGCAAGACTGATAGGTTCTTGATTAGTCAAGGTATCAAAGGTTATAAGGTTGAAAGGGATAATAAGTGAACCATGATGGAATGACTTGATGGACCAAATGGCTCAATTCTTCTCCTACAGTATTGTGCAAAAGTCTTAGGTGCCTATAGACCATAAGACCATAAGGCATAGGAGCAGAATTAGGCCATCTGGCTCATCAAATCTGCTCCACCATTCGATCATGACTGATCCTTTTTTTCTATCTCCTCCTCAACCCCAGTTGCTGGCCTTCTTCCTGTAACCTTTGATGCCATGTCCAATCAAGAACCTATCGATCTCTACCATAAAAACACCCAGTGACCTGGCCTCCACAGCTGCATGTGGCAACAAATTCCACAAATTCACCACCCTTTGGCTAAAGAAATTTCTCCACATCTCTGCCTTGAAGAGCCGCCCCTCTATCCTGAGGCTGTGCCCTCTTGCCCTAGACTCTCCCACCATGGGAAATGCCCTTTCCACATCTACTCTGTCTAGGCCTTTCAACATTCAAAAGGTTTCAATGAGACCCCTCCACCCTCATCCTTCTGAATTCCAGCAAGCACAGACCCAGAACCATCAAACATTCCTCATATGATAATCCTTTCATTCCTGGAATCATCCTTGTAAACCTTCTCTGGACCCTCTCCAATGCCAGCACATTTTTTCTAAGATGAAGGGCCCAAAACTGTTCACAATACTCAAGATGAGTCCTCAACAGTGCCTTATAATAGCTGTTATAGCTATTATGCCTAAGACTTTTACAAGGTACTATAGTAATGTTATGTATTGCACTGTACTGCTGCCACAAACAAAACACATTTCATGATATATGTGAGTGAATAAAAAAACTGATTCTGATATGGGTCTCTTTTGTGGACTGAGATTGGGAAGGGGGCAAGGAGCAGGGAATCATGGTTGTGAGAAGGGGAAGGGAGAGGGCAGGGATTGGGAAGCACCAGAAAGACATACTGTAATGATCAATAAACCAATAGTTTGGAATCAAATGACTTTGCCTTGTGTCTGAGGGTTAGGTGTGCCCGCACTCACGCCAGCCCTCGCCCTGGCACTCCTTTTCTGCAATCTATACCACACCCCTCCCACAGCGCTCCACCATTGCCATCCCTTTGTTCCTGCCTATAAAAAGTGCCTATACAAACTATTCACGCCTCCCCCCCCCCCCAACCTTTGGAAGTTTTCATATTTTATTGTTTTGCAACATGGAATCACAGTAGATTTAATTCAGCTTTTTTGACACTGGTCAACAGAAAAAAAAAACTCTTTCATGTCAATATGACAACAGATCTCAACAAAGTGATCTAAATTAATTTCAAATATAAAACACAAATTAGTTGATTGCATAAGTATTCATCTCCCTTTAATATGAAATACCAAATCATCACTGGTGCAGCCAATTGCGTTTAGAAGTCACATAACTAGTTAAGGTGTCCTAGCTATATATAAACCTGTGTGCATTCAAGGCGGCTCAATTGATTGTAGTAAAAAATACACCTGTATCTGGAAGGTCCAGCTGCTGGTGAGTCAGTATCCTGGCAAAAGCTACACCAGGAAGACAAAAGAATACTCCAAGCAACTCAGCAAAAAGTTTATTGAAAAGCAACCATCAGGAGATAAATACAAGAAAATTTCCAAGAGTCGCTGAATACCCCTTGGAGTACAGATTAGTCAATCGTCAAGAAATGAAAAGATTATGGCACAACTGTAAGTCAGCCTAGAGCAGGTCAAACTGAGTGATTGTGCAAGAGCTGGACAAGTGAGGGAAGCCACCAAGAGACCTATGACAACTCTGGAGCCGTTACAAGCTTCAGATGGGAGAGACTACGCATACAGAAACTGTTGCCCTGGTGCTTCACCAGTTGTAGCTTTATGGGAGAGTGGCAAAGAAACTCTCAGGAAAAAAATCTCACATGAAATCTCATCTAGAGATTCCCAGAAGGCATGTGGCAGGTTCAGAAGTCAGCTCGAAGAAGGTTCTATGGTCTGATGAAACCAAAATTGAGCTTTTTGGCCATCAAACTAAACACTGTGACGTGGGAGAAGATATGTTTTCAACCAAGTCAATATCCTCAAGAATAAAGCCAATGCTTGACAAGAATAGCTTGAGATAACAAAGTTAATGTCCTGGAGTGGCCAGGTCGGACTCCAGACCTCAATCCAATTGAAAATTTGTGGCTGGACTTGAAAAGAGCTGTTCACTCACAATTACCAAATAATCTGACAGAGCTTGAGCTGTTTTCTAAAGAAGAATGAGGAAAAATTGCAGTGTCGAGATGTGCAAAGTTGATAGAGACCTATCCACACAGACTCAAGTCTGTAATTGCTGCCAAAGGTCCATCTACTAAATATTGACTTAAAGGGAGTGAGTAATTATGCAATCAACTATTTTGTGTTTAATAATTGTAAAAAATGAGACCAATTTGTAGAAATTTGTTTTCACTCGGACACAAAAGAAACTTTTCTGTCGATCAGTGTCAAAAAAGCCAAATTGAACCCATTGTGATTCAATGTTGTAAAACAATGAAACACAAAGACTTCTGAGGGGAGGTGAATACTTTTTATGGGCACTGTATGCCCAATACAGTACTGTATGTCTTATGTCTAAGTTACCTGAAACTAATTTGAAGATCCAATCTGGGCATTGCTTTCATTGCTGTAGCTTCACCTCATTGCAGAGTCCATCATAACTTGTTGACTGTTGCTCTTTAAGTCAAAGAGCAACTGCCCAGTGTGGGTTACACACATATGTAAAACAAAACTGGCAGTGAAAATTTAAAGTGTAAAGTTGAAACCTGTGCCCTCACAAATTCTTTCCTCGATAATGGTAAATCCGTCTCGTCCCTCTTTATCTCCTCAGCTTCACTGTCCTCTAACCCTTTCCTGGTAGGGACAAGCCTCAGGCTCTTTCATCTTCATACTAATTCATGTTTAAATCTACTTTGTACACACAAACTTGTTTTCAGTTATTTTAAAGAGTGGAAAATGCACTTTCAAAATATGTACACAAGACATTCTCCAGATCCTGGAAATCTAGAGCAACAGACACAAAATGCTAGAGGTTCTCTGCAAATCCTGATGAAAGATCTTGGCTGGAAACATCTACTGTTTATTTCCCTCCACAGATACTACCTGGCCAACTGAGTTGCTCCAACATTGTGTGTGTATTGCTTTTGAAACATGTCTTTTGTTTGACCTCACTGGGAGAAGCTATACTGTAGCCGGTATCTAAGTGCAATCACAGCTCTCTCCTCTTCCTTTCCATAGATGCTGCCTGAGCTACTGAGTTCCTCCAGCATTCTGTGTTACTCTCAATTTCCAGCATCTGCAGAATCAGAATCAGGTTTAATATCACTGGTATATGTCAGGACATTTGTTAACTTTGCAGCAGCACTACAGTGCAATAATGATAATGGAGAGAAAAAGAAAATTGTATTTCAGTAAGTATAGATATTTTAAATAGTTAACTTAAATAAGTAGCAATGAGGTAATGCTCATGGGTTCAATGTCCATTCAGGAAACGGATGGCAGAGGGGAGCAAGCTGTTCCTGAATAGTTTAATGCGTGCCGTCAGGCTTCTCTACCTCCCTCTTAATGGGAGCAATGAGAAGAGGGTATGTTCTGGGTGATGGAGGTCCTTAAAGATGGACTCCGCTTTTCTGAGGCATCGCTCCTTGAAGAGGTCCTGGATACTACTGAAGCTAGTGCCCATAATGGAACTAACAAACTTTCCAACTTGTAATTTTTCGTGTTCTCACCCAGCAGTGGTGTTTGCATACAGCGTGATCAATGCAATATACTGGACTGAATTTCCACAGTAAGTATATTTTCACTGTACTTCTAGTAGAACCCAGAAATCTCCGGTGAGTGTCTGACACGATGCAAAAGATGCTCTTAAATCCAATACGTCAACGTCTTAAAATGCCCCTTCTAAGGTCGCCATCTGGTACCCTCCACCCTAGTACTTGCGCTGGGGTCCCTGCTATAATAAGTTTTGAGGTTCGTTTCATGTCTACAATGCAACTCTAATCATAAATTCAAGAGATTTTGCAGATGCTGGAAATCTACACACAAAATGCTAGAGGAACTCAGCAGGTCAGGCAGCATCTATGGAAATGAATAAACAGTCGACGTTTCGGGCCCAGACCATTCATTTTTAAGCGACATTGTAATGACACGCAATAATTTGTCCTACCCTGTAATTTTGTAAAGTGGTTATTATTTTAGGGATGGATCTTTTGTTAATGCAAAAGTTAGAATTTTAGAGAGACTAGAGAATTTTAAAAATTGTTTGGATAAACTTAATTTGTACTAGAATCACCACGTACAATAATACTACCACTAAGAGCTGCTCAGACTAAAAAGAAATGTAAGTAATATTTGAAAGATGTCTTTTTAAAAGAATTTTATTCCATTTTCAATTATTTTTCAAAAGGCACCTGAATTGGCAGTACACCAAATGGGTTGTTTTATAGCGCAAAATCACGCTATGGTGTGCAAATACATTCCCCACAAGGGTACTAATTTCCTCCCTGCTGACAAAACGGCATTTGCCAAGTACAAGTGCATGAAATTAAAGTGGATGCTGCCATTTACATATCCGTTTCCAGTCAAAGAAAAACAAAAATCGTGTAAATAAATAAATAAATGACTCTTTCTTTTTATATATATATATGCACCAAAGATTCTATTCATATCTCACATTTGTGTTTCGCTCATTCTGTATAATGTTCTTTGACAGAGCAGAATCGAAATCAAAGAGTCCTGCTGATATTATAAACTGGCGTTCCTCCCGCCATTCACTGCGCAGTGCAGTCACACAATATTGCAGTTCCCCTCTAGGAAGCAACATGGGAATTAATATGCAAATTTTTCAACTCAAATGGAAACGAGTGCGAACGTTAATGAACACCAGGGCCTTGTGTTGGTTCCTCCGAGTAATCATTCTTTTTAAAGGTGTTAATAATCCACTCCGTTTCTTTCACTAAGGACGAGGGACAACTTTTTTAAAAAATGCTTCTTCCCATCCCATCCCGCCCCACCCTACAACACTCGCTCAAATCCCGACATAAATAAGCCAGCAGCCGCCCTCGGCCTCTCACTCGAAGGTCGCTATTGGAAACATGACAACGGAACATAGAAGCTCATTAATAAATCAGTACTTTCGCAGTCTTTTAAAAGACTCAGGTAGACATGTTCTGTTTACTCTAATGAAATACATATTAGGTGCGATCACACCCAAATATAGTAAATATTCACATGAGAAATGCACTGCGAATTCGGAGTTAAATTCAAAATTGGTTGTAAATTACCAATAACAATCATCCTCGTTAAAAAAAACAGAAATTATTTTACCTTTAGCTACCTAGTAGACATTTGAGGTTCGGGAATTACATTGATGCGCACAAAGTCTTCCACGGGAAAATACTATTGGCAAATAATTCCAGTTTAAGTGAAGACAGAGCTTTATAATCTGAAATGCTTGGATATATATCTATATATACACACAGAGATATAGAAACCTGGTACAATAGCGAGGTGGGTAGCACAATGCTTTGCAGTACCAGCGACCCGTCGCTGCCAGTCAGTTTGTTCGTTCTCCCTGTGAGCCTGTGGGTTTCCTCCGGGTGCTCCGGTTCCCTCCCACAGTCCAAAGACGCACCGGTTGGTAGATAAATGTCCTGTGATTATGCTAGGATTAAATGGGGGGGGGGGGTTGCTGGGCGGCGTGCCTCGAAGGGTCGAAAAGACTTATTCTGTACTGTATCTCAAATTTTTTTTTAAAAAGTTACAGCCAGGTTCCAGGAAAGCTTTAAGAAAAATCTTGTCAGTCATTAAAAACTATTAATTGAAGTCGCTATGTGCTAAATCAACTCTTTCTAATGCAGTTCAATTGTCACAATGTCTCAAGCTCGATTTATCAGAGTCAGGTTTAATACCACTAACAAATGTCCTGAAATCTGCCACAACAGCAAGGCTGAAATGAAATAGTAGATTCAGTGTATACAGAGTTAGGTTTATTATCACCGGCATGTGATTGAAATTTGTTAACTTAGCAGCAGCAGTTCAATGCAATACATAATCTAGCAGAGAAAATAATAACAATAATAATAATAATAATAATAATAATAATAATAATAATGATAATAATAATAATAATAATAATAATAATAATAATAATAATAACAACAAATAAACAAGTGAACCAATTACGGCATACGTATATTGAATAGATTTAAACGGGCAAAAAAACCCCAGAAATACTGTATATTAGAAAAGTGAGGTAGGTTCCAAGGGTTCAATGTCCATTTAGGAATCAGATGGCAGAGGGGAAGAAGCTGTTCCTGAATCACTGAGTGTGTGCCTTCAGGCTTCTGTACCTCCTACCTGATGGTAACAGTGAGAAAAGGGCATGCCCTGGGTGCTGGAGGTCCTTAATAATGGACTCTGCCTTTCTGAGACACCACTTCCTGAAGGTGTCCTGGGAACTTTGCAGGCTAGTACCCAAGATGGATCTGACTAGATTTACAACCCTCTGCAGCTTCTTTCTGTCCTGTGTAGTAGCCCCTCCGTACCAGACAGTGATGCAGCCTGTCAGAATGCCCTCCACGGTACATCTATAGAAGATTTTGAGTGTATTTGTTGACATGCCAAATCTCTTCAAACTCCTAATGAAGTATAGCCGCTGTCTTGCCTTTTTTATAACTACATCGATATGTTGGGACCAGGTTAGATCCTCAGAGATCTTGACACTCAGGAACTTGAAACTGCTCACTCTCCCCACTTCTGATCCCTCTAATCCCCTGCCGGCGGGCCAATTGTTTAATACAGTTCCACTTTAAAGGAGCAAAACTAAATAATTCGGTATTTAACAATACGACAGTTGCGTTCAAAAATGAATGTTGTGGAATGTTGAATAAAATGCGTAAAAATACCAGTTCCATAGTCACCCGCGAATCAAAAATTAGTTTAAAATTCCAATTAAAACTCAAAGCTAAGCAGCTCAAAATATTGAAGCTAGTTTTCATTCATAGAAGCCAAGTATTTTTCTCCCTACAAATAACTAATCCATTGCGATTAGTCATAGATTTAACATGTATCTGTGATGCTGATTGCTAAGTCATCGATCCCATCAGAAATCACTTAATCCAAAGAAAGCAAAATGCGCACAAAAACATGATTTAAAAAGATAACTTAAAACATGCCTTTCCTTCTGTACGCGGACTCTCTTTGGTAAACGGCATTTCTGAATGCTCTTTGATTTCAATTTGGTTTTTCTCTCTGCACGTTGAGTGCCTGGCTGTCTTTTTAATGGGTTCTTTTGAGTTTCTTTGTTTTATGGTTGCCTGTAAGGAAACGAATCACAAGGTTATATATAGTATATATACTTTGATAATAAATGTACGTTAACAATTGATCTTTAAACACGCTTTATTAGTTTAGTATTGAAAATTTTGATACAGCAGAGTCCTGTGGAAGGGTCGCGGCCCGAAAAGTCGACTGTACTATTTTCCATCGATGCTGCCTGGCCTGCTGAGTTCCTCTAGCATTTTGTGCGTGTTGCTTGGATTTCCAGCGTCTGCAGATTTTCTCTTGTTTGTGTTTGTAGTCTTCACTATATTTTAAAGGCATCATAGCGTAGTGGTTTGCTCAACGTTTTACAGTACGGACGATCCGAGTTCAATTTCCCCCGACGGCAGTAAGGAGTTGATCCCGTGGCCGCGTGGGTTTCCTCCGGTAGCTCCAGTTTCCTCCCACAGTCCAATCACGTACCGGTTGGTAGGTTATTTCGTCATTGTAAATTGTCCTGCGATTCGGCTCGGATTAAATCGGGGGATTGCTGGGTGGCATGGCTTGAAGGGCCGGAAGTGGCTATTCTACGCTGCATTTCAATAGGTAGGTAGGTAGGTAGGTAGATAGATAGATAGATAGATAGATAGATAGATAGATAGATAGATAGATAGATAGATAGATAGATAGATAGATAGATAGATAGATAGATAGATAGATGGATGGATGGATGGATCATGGATGGAGGTTATTACTAATTTACTCTGTTGAAGTAATTTGTCGTAAGAACCAGTTAACGTCCACCAAAGACACTCGAACCCCAACCTCCACTCATTACTCTACGAAAGTATTTATAGAGTTTATTCCAAAATACTTTCTCTATATGAAGATTTTTCCTGAAAATGAACAAAAAATTTCTTTGCAGATTTAGCACATACAAGTTGCAGCATGCTGCATTTTGGAATAAGTTTCCTTTGTCTGAGGCACACTCGACAAGAAACAGACTAACTTGTTTTCCACTCACATCGATCAATCAAACAGAAGAGCGGGTGTCAGTGTACTATAACCACCCAAAGACCTTGATAGATCCACAATAAGTGGAGAGAAAACAGCTGATCCACAAAGGGTCCGTCTCTATACGAAGCCTCATCAGTCTCGCCAAATTTTTGTTGTCATTCCCATAGGGATTGTAATATAATTGTTCTGATGTCTATGTTCATTACCAGAGCTAAATACCATTCGGAATGCACCCGAGTGACAAAAAAAAACCACCGACTATAGCAATTTAGGCGCTTGACTAAGGTAGATCAGCAGCGATAAACACCTTATCTAAACTTAAACCATTCAAAGTTGCTGTAATAGACCTTTCCTTAGTGACTGACTAAGCAGAACTCTGCTTCACAATTCCCTGTTCCTCATTTCCCATAAGGGTTAGCCAAGGACGATACCGCATTAAAAATCCTCTTCATCTTTAGAGACTCCTATTTTGAGTCACGTGGCAGGCGATACATAAATGCAATTGATATTTTATCCACTCAAGATTCAAATGTTCCAAATATAACACAAAAGAAGACCACAGTGTGCAAAAGAGGATTTGATGTAAGTTTAATTTTCCGAAGTTTATAGGATGAGAGTGTAAACCACCGAATCAAAGCTGGTTGTGCCTACATTTAAAAGAAGATTGATACATTATAAAACATTTCCTCAGCTTCTTTTCTCAGAGAGATGAAACTTTTAAGTACACCGGTGCTAGTATTTGACAATTCAACAATCAACTGCATGAACATTCTAGAAAGTTGCTGGTGGACGGAGAGCCCGGCGGCTAGACGAAGAGGCGGGTGTGGTAGTGGTGAAGAGGTGGTGTACTAAACAATATTTTCCTGGTAGCTACTCTGGCCATTGCATTATCAACACCAGTAATGAAAGGACAAATATACGAATGGGAAATCGGTGTACACGTCAAATACTGAGTATATTTCGTTAGCCTTTAGATGCTATCTTCGTCCCTTTCATTTCTGAAATATACTCACTCTACATCCCAACATCAGACGTTTGCAAACTCGCCGCCAAAGGGCTAACGATATATATTTTGAAAGGTCTGCAAAATTATTGATTGCATATCAACTTTATCCGCACATTGAAGGCAGTCTTTATTTTGTTTAAAAGTGTTAAATCTTAACTAACGCTCAATAGGCTACTGTATAAAGTTCCCATAAGAATGAGACGAGCGTTTCGAGCGTTTTTTTTTGTTTCACACTGTATGGACATTAAATCCACTGTGGGATAACTTTTGGAACACAGGAGTCATTCTGAAAGGGACAGTTTTGAGTGCGGACCCGCAGCTGCCTCATTCAAACTGCATGTGTTTTTTTTTGGACCGTGTAGGATGAAGAGCGGTCTGTGAATGCTTTCAAATGAGAGATGAGGCATATTGAAAACTATATTAAATTACCCTGATTAACAATTTAGCCACGAACATGGGAGGTTTGCGCTCTTTATACCCAGGACTAGGGACTATTCATGCCAGCAGCTAAGAGGTCGAAAGGTTTCTGAAGTTCACAGGCTCGCTCTTTTGTTATGCTAACAGACAATATAGAATCTGCTGCTTAGTGGACCGTGAAATATTAATGATTCCTTGAGAACTTCGAATAACATGTCAGCCTGTCCTCAAATACCAGTGCTGTCCTCTCAGTTTTGTCAGACTCTCGTAGCTGCAGTCCCTTAGAAAATCTAATCAAAGAAACTAAGTTGTAGTTTAATAATTATTTTAGAAGAAGGTGTTAAATCCGAGGTCAAATATGTTTTGCTTTTCTTATGAAGTTTTTTTTTGTGTAGACCACGACACAAAGCCAAGATTTGAGCAGTTGGAAGTTTTCAAAAGATGATTTGGAATCAGTGTTGAGTTTCTCGTCACGAACAGTTAACGGCAAACTGCGGGGTCCCGGGCCATGCATAACGCTACTACCTATTGACTTACAGCTAAGATGTTAGCCAGACTCAAAACTTCACTATAGAGAAATATATAAATTGTGGGACTTCAGGACTGCAGTCGCCCCATCTGCAAAGGAATCTCTCATCGATGCAAGGAAAGCAAAGACGGTCTCTTTGTCCTTTTGCAAGTTTACCAGCTCCACCCCTGTGAGAAAAACCCCTTCCTCAAAACACACACACACACACACACACACACACACACACACACACACACACACACACACACACACACACACACACACACACACACACACACACACACACACACACACACACACACACACACACACACACACACACACCACCCCCTCCCCTCAAAAATATGGGCAACACACCCCTACAACTGTCCAAACACTATAAACTTGATTGTGACGTTCTACGTTGATTAAAACTTTCACAGTTGCGCCCAAGTCGATATAATTTTAGCCAATCCTGGTGCATTGTATAGTTCAATAGTGTTTATGAGCACGAGTGAAAAGTGCAAGAAATAGCGGAACATGAACGGTGCAATAAATATTTTGCCCTATAAAAGCAAATAACGTGGGAGATTTCTATGTAAATATCTAGACATAAGTTGATGACAAGCGATTTGGAACACCACAAATCATCGGATCTGATATAACGCCTTGTCTAATGGAAATACGTTAATTAGTTGAATGAAGAAATCCAATGTATTATTTTGTGAGACTGTTCGCTACTTTCCGTGCCCTCCCTAATCCGCATTGTGTTTCATTTGGTCAGAATGATCGAATAAAGATACTCTTCATCTGTGCCAACTACAAATACATCCCGGGTTTCCTTGATTCTGTAGTTAGTTGAAGAAATTACTATTTAAATATTAGAACAAAGCGATATTTATTAATGCATATTCAACACTATTCAACTTTCCACCAAAGTCACTCCTGATCTTTTTTGCTTTGCTCATGATAATCGTCCATGATAAGAATCAACCCATTAACGATCTGTCGGTAAATAGTACCACTGAGTAGTAATTTTATTTTGCTTATTGGGGGCGATCGAGGGGTGGAGTTTAACATGCGATTATTTATCCTCCAGTGTTTCATATCTGTAAAATCTTCCAGTTACTTTTAAATAAATGTTGTCACAGATGCCAAAATTTTTGTAAGATGCTTCACATTACATTGATGTTACAAGAGATTTTTTATTTGTTTATTTGAATCCAGAAGTGCCGGCTGCCATTATATAGATGGGTTTTGCCCTACACTTAATAACTTTGATCAGGGGAAATCAGTTATAAAAAAGCGAGAAAGGGCTCTAAGTAAAACAGAGACAACCCCACACTTTTTCAGCATATTTTGTCATAATTTAATTCAGTTACCACTGTTTAACATTGAGTGATCCTGTGATCCACATATAGTGTTTTAATTCAATGGCAAAGAGCAAAATTAAAGAATTAGGATTTCACAATTAATGGCGTAAATCCAACAATTTACTATTTTCTATCTCAGCACTTCACTGAAAAAAAAAAGAATGCAGTGTTTGCCTCTTGTAAACGATTTGGGCATGACAGTCACATATTAAAACTTTCACACTCCGAATCAGAATCAGGTTTAATACTACTGGCTCATGTCGTGACATTTGTTGTTTTGCGTCAGCAGTACGCAATAATAATGCATTATAACAAAAACTGTAAAATACAATAAGAGATATATTTTTAAATTAAATAAGTAGTGCAAAAAGAGAGCAAAAAAAAGAACAAATAGTGACGTAGTGTATATTCATTCATTGTCCATTCAGAAATCTGATGACGTGTCAGTACATTATGTGCTTATAATATATATAATGTACTGATCCGTACATTATATACAGTACACAGTTTCAGCATCTAGATAATATGATCATGAAGTCAAAAGATGCTAAGGCAGATAACAAAACCAGATTTCAGTGATTGGCTGGATCAAGGGTAGATTTCAGAATTATTTTTGATTGCTTATTGACATTTGTTGTGAGGGGTATATTAATCCATTTTATAACTGATGTTTTTCGTTTCGGGATAATTTAACATAAAGTTCTGACTCCTTTTTGTTATCGGCCTTACCGCTGGTATCCAGAACGCAGAGTATAAGTTACATTTAATATATATTCCCGATCCTGGTGTGCTGACATTGAAAATCTTTACTGCCCGGTTATTGGTATTTATAAAATTGCATCTTCTTTCATAATAGGGTTTTCGGTTTGAATTAGATTAAAATACTTCCTATTCAAGAACATAGTCAAATCAAGTTAAAGCACAGTAATTTCAGAGACTGAATGACTGATATGCCCATCTATAGAATATAGATTTATATACAATTTTCTTTATATTTTATGCCCATAATTAGACATATTTAAATACATATTTCGAAAAAAATCGATTGTGAGTATTTTTGATGTGGCGAGTCTTTTATAGATTGATCACAATGTCCATGCAACTGTGCAGAAAGTTTGATCTGTATTCTTAATAAAGACAGTGTGACCTGAAATAGAATTCATGACAGTATAGAAGTTCATGTACCGAGGACATTAAATACATCATTTTTTTAGTGTAAAAAAAACCAAGCTGTTCACAAGGTATTTCAATCCTTGAGCACTATATATGAATGAATACTAGAACTATCTGATGTACTAATCAAATCACATATTAAGAGAGTAGTTTTTTTCCAAATGAGAAGGGTTTGAAGAAACACGTGATGTCTGTATAACATAACTGAGCTAACTGCGTTGAGTGTGATACACATGATTCAGCATATTACAGTTCAACAAAGACAAAAATAGCAACACAGATTAAACCCTAATTCTCCTGAAATATTTGTATGATATCACGCGTTCCCACGACACATATTTAAATGATTTAACATTATAATAATTCTACAAAGCGTAGTTTAATGTAGAATACTCTTATGTTAGAAATGATAACACAAATCATGCCAGTACTTTAGTAACAGAATAATAGCTTGCCAAATTGAATCTGTGAAGTTTTCAGAAGTATTTTGTTGCCTAACGTGGTGCATTCTTCGGAATTATTTAGCTTTATGTCGATATTGGCCTGTTCATTGCAACGACTCACGGTAAAACACGCTTTCTAGAGCTGCCTTAGCCAGAAACATTAACTTGCGTTTATTCAGCCACTTCCACATTTACAGAACATCAAATTTTGACAACTGGCCGTTGCGAGAGATATTGGAACAAATGACTACAGACTTAGTCCAAGCTGTAAATTTTAATGAGCGTTTTGAGGAAGGGAAAAGGATAATAGAGGGTTTTCGAAAGGAAATAGCACCACTGAGAGCTATGGCATCTCAGCTAACACGGTGGTTTGAACACAGTTTAAATCAGAATAGCTACGTTTCCTGTGTGTTAACCGTTTGTTAACAGTTATATGTACAATCACAATTAATCAATTAAATTAGAAATCTAATTTACGTCACTAAAATAGACCAGTTCGGTTCCCTGGCGTTAACACTCATGTCACAACCAACCTGGCGCTTATTTTGCATTGGAAAGATTCATTGTTAAATCTACTTGAGTAGAAACGTCAATTGTGTAACTATGCTTTCTTTACTCGCTCTTTTCACAATGGCGTGTGCATATCATGTTCTAAATTTTGATCTGGAGGTGTCTGCATTTTTGTTCCTTAGGAATTGCGGTCATTTTTGATATTTTATATTTCATGCTGTGCAGAGTACCCGCACATAACTACACCACATCTGGTCTAGGTCACACCTTTCTCTCCATAACTACACCACATGCTGTGCAGAGCACCGGCACATAACTACACCACATCTGGTCTAGGACACACCTGTCCCTTATTTTGTTCCCTTTCTCTCCGTGTTTCATTCTTACAGCCAAATACATTATTTATGTTTTGGAGGCAGGAGTACAAGATAACAACAGAAGACGGGGCAAAGAATCAGTAGATTGGCATGTGGCCTGATCTGCTTAGTATTTCCAGATTCTTTAAAAAAAATAGATTTTCAGCGTCTGCGGATTTCTTTTCTTCTTTTACACATAAAACAAATGCTAAAAAATATTTTATAATAACATAAACAGAAATCAAACAAGGTGATGTATACGGTTGACAGGTCAAGGGCACTAAATTAGAACTGTATATAAAAGGTTGCCAGAATTGGTTTTAATTCTGAGTTTGGCTACTTTGCACAGTATTAAGTGGCACAGACACACACACACACACACACACACACACACACACACACACACACACACACACACACACACACACACACACACACACACACACACACACACACACACACACACACACACACACACACACTTGCAACCATAACAAACTATAACAAGTAAATCAATGTATATAAGTTTCTTTCTTTGATGTAAATGATAACCAAAATGTTCTACAAAGTATACATTTGCTTTTCAAAAGAGTTTGTTTTACTGCTATTTAACACAGCAAATCCGATTTGATTTTACTGAAGTCTGTTTATAACCATTGTGTACATGTTAATAACGCCCGTAATACTGAAAGTGGTATTTTCTTTTTGGTGATAAGGTAGTTGGCCTAAATAGATTACATTGCAAGAAAAATAAATGAATTCTTTTTGCATATTTTTAAAATCCGTGATGTGAAGCATGATTCCAATTTCAAGAGGTTTGACATTATGGAAAATGTTAATTACTTCAGTAATATTTTGCATTTATGTAAAGCCACGAATGCTTTTGTCTTCACGTAAGTTTGAGTTTCTGTTACCCAAGTTGAGAATAGTCTATATATGCCGGATCAGAATTTGTCTTTTTTTTCATATCTGGTCAAATTACAGCTTTTTAAAAAAACTTCAGGAGACAGCCTCTGAAAAGGAGATAACTCCCAAAATGAAGTTATGCACACTGCATGCACGAACGCTCCACTGCGGATGTTGAAATATTTAATGTATTTATGATATATTAAATCTGAATTCACGGACACCTGGGTACTCACATTTGTTTGACAACCTTTTATTTTCCTTCTAAAAGTCCATTTTGCTGTTCGGAAACCCCCAAAGCATTAAACAAGGACAATCGGCGTGGATTCGGTTAATGTTAGTGAAACCAAGCAACCTTAATCAGCATTCTGATTGCATCGCCAACTAACAAATAATTTACTACACAGAACATTGCATTCTATTTCATTAAAGCCTCTTTAGATATTCTGTTCTGCAGGGGCGTCCTATTTCGTTTGCAATGTAGACACTTGAGAAAAAAATTAACATATGAAAAAATCTGTACAAAATGTTTCAGAAAAAAGCATTTTGGACAAAAAGTGTACAAAATGCCGAGGGCTTGTAAAGGTTTTAAAACAAGGGGGCTTATATCTACTCCAGTAATATTGCGATGGGCATGGCAATTGTGTATGAACCAATACATGCCAAGTGTATGTTGTGTATTATGCACGAAAAAGAATTTAACAACGGAAACAAAATATATTCAAAATATGCCTATTCCTGGTGTATATAGACAATATGCGGATGTACGCGAGCACAAGTCTTTGGGATGAATATACACGTGGGTTTTATTTCGGGTCTTGCTCAATTATGGATATTTGGCTGATCAGTCATTGAAGTTCTTACTAACTATATAAATTTCTAGTAAACTTATTTTCCACTGCTAATTATATCATGGTCATTTTCTTATCTTTAAGGGCACTATGCAGGGAGCATCCCAGCGGAATCAGAAAGCGCGGGTGCTGAAGTTTAGAATGATTTTATTCTTTCTTTTGTTTTGTAGAACATCAAAAGTAACTTGGTAAAATTTATAATATCGATTTCATTGTTATGTAACTATGTCAAGTGCGAGACACAGATTAAATTATATCTCTTGGTGCTGAAGGAGGAATTAGAGATACAAGCGGCATGAAAACACAGAGTACAATTCACTGCTGTCCCGATGAACTAACGGCACGAAGACATAACGCACGGCAGTACACAATCGTTGCATTTTCGCTTTCCTCTGTAAAATTACGCAACGTCTCGCTTTGCATTCGTTAATTCCTGCTTTACTTACAACAAAATATCACATTTTACAACCAAATCATTTTGGTTTAAAATCAAACGAACACAAATTGTTTCTGTAACATAAAACATTAATCTGTTAAATTATTTATTTATCCATACAGGATTTACTCGTCATAATGAAACAATTAAAAGGTTAGAGTGTATATAGATTTGAGATGGCGTTACCATGCAGGTAAGATACTGGAATATTCAATTTCTTTTGGAATAAAGTGAAGATTACTTGGAGCACTGCCACAAGAAAGCAGCACCGATCATCAAAGAACCCCAGTATCTAGAAATTCATGTTCTTTTCTCGCTACTACTATTGGGCAGGAGGTACAGAAACCACTGCACCAGGTTCAGGAACAGTTATTACCCTACAACCATCAGGGCCCTGAGCCGGCGTGGATAACTTCACTCACCACAGCTCTAAACTGATTCTGCGACCTATGGACTTACTTTAAAGGACTCTACAACTCTTATTCTCAGTATTATTATTTTTATGTTCACAATTTGACTTCTTTTGCACATCAGCTGTTTATCAGTCTTTGTTTATGTTTAGTTTTTCGTAAATTATATTGCACTTCTTTATTTTCCTGTGAATGCCTGCAAGAAAATGAATCTCAGGGTAGCATATGGCAACATAAACGTACTTTGATATCAAACCAATTAACATCCAGTCATGAATTGCTAATTACGTTCATGCATATTTGGGTCATTGTGCGTGAGTGGCTGTCATGAACTGAAAGATGTCGGATGCGGGGATTACTGTGCGGCGTTGCCCTCTGCTGCTTCTGAAATTGCTGCCCGTGTCAGGTGCAGCTCTGCATACTTTAGCAATGTCTGTTTCATACCTCTTTAAATAAAGTAACCTTTACAAAGTAAAATATTCGTGTCTACAGTTTTCTCTGAAAACTAAGCGAAATACAAGCGATGTCTCTGAAGATGCTTGAGTCGTTCTCACACGCCCACTGCTGCCCTGCGATAACACGAGCAACTTACACTCAGATACTAATTGAAATTTACGTCCAGTTATCACTTGTGCCTCCGTAAAAAAACATTATTGACTGTTTTAAGAGCTGAACCTCTTACACGATATTGCATTTTATATTATGCGCAGACTTGAAAGCGCGCCAGGTACCACTTGATAACAAACGATATTGTGAGGGCGAAAAAAAAAACTAATTTATTCGAGAAATATGCTCAAAGCCGTTGATTTTAGACAAAAATAACCTACCTGGTCAAAATCCAAAATATTGAAAATAAACCATTCAACATACCCGGAGTTTACTGATAAGTAAGTTATAGGCAAAGGATGAATAGGTTAGCACTTTATTCCCTGGTGTAGGAAAATGAGAGGAGATTTATCTGATAGAAGTATTCAAAGTTATGACGGGCATAGATAGGGTAGAAGCAAGCTGGCTTTTTTCCACATAGGCTGGTTGAGACTGAAACTAGAGGTCACGGATTAAAGGTGAAAGGTGAAATGGCTGAGGAGAACCTGAGGGAGGAACTTCTTCACTCAGAGGTGTTGGGAACATCGGACGGGCTGCCAGCAGAAGTGTTGGATGCGAGTTCTATTTCATGTAAGAGAAGTTTGGATAGGTACACGGATGGGATGGGTGTGGAAGGCAATGGTCTAGTTAGGGACTAGGCACTGACCAGATGGCCGAAGCGCCAATTTCAGCGCTGTGCTGTTCTCTTACGTAACAATCATATGAGATAGCTATTTAGACATTCGCTGCAATGGTCGTTGGTAGTGTGTCATCGTGTAAAATCAGTAGGAGAGTACATTCCCAGATGCCAGTCTTGGTGTGTTGTCTGTGTTCAGTCATTAGCACTGGCGCTTCTAATCTCGATGGGATTCTCGGGGCTATTTGCAAATCCATGTACAGTTTGGCTGCAACTGCAGCGTGGCATTTCCGGTGACTGTATGCGACTAATGCAAGCAATCCCGACTCCACGTATAATCTCACAATAATCGCGTTCGTTATCTGTGCCACTTAGTTGACCTATTGAAACTGCGATTATAGATGGGTAGCTGTTGGTAAAGCATATCCGCTGTCTACATCATGAAATCAACAACATTCCCTGAACACTTTCGCATTGTACTTTTGCAGGTAAATTTGAAAGCTAACGAGGTCGAAAACCCTTTAGGGTTATTAGATTTTCAAGATATAGATTCTCCATCTTTATCCAACTTCTCCCTGACAATCACAGGTGTTTTTACCCCCCTGAACTTTCCTGATGAAGTGTCTCAATCGGAAACGTCGACTGTTTATTCCTCTCCATAGATGCTCTGACCTACTGAGTCCCTTCAGCATTTTGTGTGCGTGACTCGTAATTAAGTAGAGTCATAGGGTCATAGAAAGGTACAACACAGAAAAAGGCCCTTCGGCCCATCTAGACCGTGTCGAACCATTTAGCCTGCCTGCTGCCATCGGCGTACACCGGACCCATAGCTCTTCATACCCCTATCATCTCTGTACCTATCCAAACTCCTCTTAAAAATTGCAGCCGAGCTTGCATGCACCACTTGCACTGACAGCTCGTTCCATACTCTCAGGACCCTCTGAGTGAAGACGTTCACCCTCATGTTCCGCTTAAATTTTCACATTTCACCCTTAACCCGTGACCTCTAGATGTAGCCCCAGCCCACACCAGTAAAAAACTACTTACATTTATCTTACCTTTACCCCTTATAACTTTGTAAATCAAATCTCCCCTCGATCTTCTATGTTCCAAGGAACGTATTCAATCTTTCCTTGTAAACGTGGATTTTTTAAAATTTCATTTTGTTACAGCAAACAATCCCAATCCTTAAGCATAATTCTGAAATCATGTACCTCTTCATGCTCTATAATTGAGAAGCTGCTTCTATTTGGGATCAGATCTATTATTGCTTCTGGATTATTATGGATTCACATGGAGTACTGGCACCAGAAAACCACCTCCATCATTCAACGACCCACCATCCGGGCCACAGCCTCTGAACTCATTCCACAAGAACTCTTTACAACTCATGTTCTCAGTATTTGTTGCACAATTTGTCTTCTTTTTCACATTATTTGTTTGCCACTATTCATTTATGTACAGCATTTTTAAAATTGGATTGTATTCCTTTATGTTCCTGTAAATGCCAGCAAGGAAATGAATTACAGGGTAGTATGTGTGACATATACTGTCATGGACAGTCCCAAGGCTGGCTGCAAAAAGCGGAGGGCTGGGCATGGGGCTAGCAAGTCCTTCCTATAAAAAACCTGTACTACCGAAACAGAAACAGAAGCTCCAAAGACCCAATGATTTGGAGAGATAAGAAAAGGTACCTGGGATAACTTGAAAGACTGGCCCAGGATGGTGGATTCTGGTGAGCTGCTGTTGGTGGCCTATGTCCCTGTACGGATGATGGGTTTAAATCTACATACTTTGATCATGTGAATTTGCTCTCGCATTTTGATATTGACTTTCAATAGTGAAATGAAGTTTTATGGTCCAGCAAAGGAAAGATGTCAATGTGTTATGAAGCAATGAATATATTTACAGTACTGTGCAAAAGTCTTAAGCAAATGTATATAGCTAGGGTGCCTAAGACTTTTGCACAGTACTGTATTTGCCAATGTGGAGTGGAGAGTGTGTTTGTAAATCTGACAGGAGCAAAGGATATTCAGAATGTCAAGGGTGGAGTGCTGCAGGAGGTGTGTGGGACATGTGGCAGAAAAAGAGTACTGGGGCAGGGCAGGGGGAGGGTGGTACAGATGCAGACACACCCAGCCCTGAGACACCAGGCAAGGTCATTTGTCATCTACAAATTTGCTGATTATACAACCATTGTTGGCAGAATCTCAGATAGAGGTGAGTGGATGTACAGGAGCGAAATATACCAGCTCGTTGAACAGTGTCACAGCAACAACCTTGCAGTCAACATCAGTATGACCAAAGAACTCATTGTGGTCTTCAGAAAGGGTAAGATAAGGGAGCACGAACCAATCTTCGTGAAAGAATCAGAAGTGGAGAGAGTGAGCAATTTCAAGCTCCTGGATGTCAAAATCTCTGGGGATCTAACCTGGTCCAAACATATCAACGCAGATACAAAGAAGGCAAGACAGTGGCTATATTTCATTAGGAGTGTGAGGAGATTTGGTTTGTCACCTAAAACACTCAAAAACTTCTATAGATGTACCATGGAGAGCATTTTGACAGGTTGCATCACCGTCTGTTATGAGGGGGTGGTGCTGCTGCACAGGATCAAAAGAAGCTACAGAAAGTTGATGAAATTAGTCAGCTCCATTATAGGTACTAGCCTCTGTAATATCTAAGACATCTTCAAGGAGCAGTGCCTCAGAAAGGCGGCATCCATTTTTAAGGACCTCCATCATCCAAGGCATGCCCTCTTCTCATGGTTACTGGCAGGAAGGAAGTACAGAAGCCTGAAGTCATGCACTCAGTGATTTAGGAACAACTTCTTCCCCTCTGCCATCTGATTTCTAAATGGACATTGAACCCTCACTTTTTCATTATTTCCATTTTTGCACTTGCACTAATATTCTTAATTTAACTATTTAATATACATATACTGTATATATTTACTGCATTCATTATTTTTCTCCCTATTTATCATGTATTGCATTTATCTGCTGCTGCTAAATTAACAAATTTCACAACATATGCTGGTGATATTAAACCTGATTCTGATTCATATTTCAAACAATTGATTTATTGATCATTACAGCCTGTCTCTCTGGTGCTTCCCACTCCTTCCCCCCTACTTTCCCCTTTTCCCAACCATAATTCCTCTCTCCCTGCCCCCTTCCCACTCTCAGTCCAAAACAGAGACCCAGATCAGAATCAGGTTTATCATCCCTCACATGTCATGAAATGTGTTAGTTTTGTAGCAATAGTACAGTGCAATCCTTAAAATTACTACAGTACTGTCCAAAAGTCATAGGCACCCTATACATATATATGTACACACACACCTTTGTTCAGTACTGTATATACCTTGATTTAATACAAATGCAAACTTCACTTACTCATTATTAAATTTTTAGTCTCTAAGTATCAATACCCACCCACAGAAATGTCAATCTGAAAATTCTAGAAAATAAAGTAGGAATTTCCAGCTAACCATTTTTAAAGAATTGAACATCAGCTGAAAACCAACAGAAACTAGAGTTCAAAACAATCATGTTAAGATTTTGTCAGTGACCTTTGATGCTGGAAATTATAATCCAAATAACTTATTCTTCAGTGATTAGAGAGTTTATGGTATTTAATGCATTATAACAACAGTGGATGAATATCATACAGCATAGTTATCTGATGGTGGAAAAAGTTGTCATCTAATGATTTTGTCACTGATTCAGTAATTCCTGTTGTGCTTGGGACATATCGGGAAGGCAGGTTTCTGTGTGGGCGACTGCAGCACGGCAATGATACCAGAAGCTTATGCAGCCCTTGCGCATTTCCCTGGTAACCATCAAGAGCATAGCACCAAAGATACCGTCTCTAAGAAAATTAGACTGTTCTGTACAATGGCACTACTGTTCATATTGACTTCCTTTGAAAATTGAGAAATTTATAGTTAGTGCTTGATCTGAAAAGCTGAAACAAAACGTGGAAAGGATAAATAGTCATAGAGTCATAGAAAACTACAGCACAAGAACAGGCCCTTTGGCCCATCTGGTCCATACCAAACCATTTAAACTGCTTAGTCACATTGACCTGCATCCGGACCATACCCCTCCCATCCATGTACCTATTCACACTTCCCTTAAATGTTGAAATTGAGCACACATGTACCATTCCACACTCTTATGACTCTCTGAATGAAGAAGTTAACTCTCATGTTCCCGTTAAACTTTTCATCCTTCACAATTAACCCCTCTCGTTGTAGTCCCATTTATTATATATATTTACCATTATTACTGTAACATATATTTCTTTACATGTTACATTAGTAATGGGAGTCATGTCTAATACAACATAGGACACTATAGTACAGTACAGGCCCTTTTGCCCACAATGTTGTGCCAACCTCTTAACCTACTCTAAGATCAACCTGACTCTTTCCTCCTATGGCACCCTGCATTTCATTGTTAACTATATACCTTTGCCAGGACGTTCCATGCACTCATCATCTCAGTGTAAAAAAAAAACCTACCTCTAATATCCCTGACGAAGGGTCTCTGCCCAAAATGTCGACAGTTCTTCTCCCTATAGATGCTGCCTGGCCTGCTGTGTTCCACCAGCATTTTGTGTGTGTTGTTGTTTGAATTTCCAGCATCTGCAGATTTCCTCGTGTTTGCTCTAATATCCCTCCTATACTTTTCTATGACCTCTTTAAAAGTATGCCCCCTCATATCAGCCATTTCCATCCTGAGAAAACAGTCTCTGGTTATCCACTCAATTTATGACCCTTGTCATTTTGTACACCTCTATCAAGTCACCTGTCATCCTCCTTCGCTCCAAAGAGGAAAGGTCTAGCTGGCTCAGTTTATCATAAGACATGCTTTCTAATCCAGGCAGCTTCCTGGTGAATCTCCTGTGCACCCTCTCGAAAGCTTCTACATCCTTCCTATAATGAGGTGATCTGAAATGAACACAATATAATATTTAAATTTATGAGCATTGGAGACATTGATCAATCCACAGTAATGATTTTCTTCTAGTTTGGGATAAACCTGCCTAACTATTCACAAAAGCAATTCTACACTGCAAGCACTGGTACATACAGAGAGTTTAAGTTTCATTCGACCTTGAATGACACAACATCAGTGTAATGTGAATGATGCTGTCAGGTTGAAACCTTTATGCCTTGGAGAATACTCTCCACTGGTCCACTGTATTTTAAATAAGGGCACCTAAGTGAGACGAATCCCCTGTTATACTGAGTCTTGCATCTATTTCCAAAGGAAAGACTGCAAAAAAAACCCCACCAGATTCAAAGAAGAATGGGTAGTTTCTGGCATCACAGAGCCCACAGGTAATAGAGGCTGAGATATTAAGGAGAGAGAGCTCTCTGAGGTGAGCAAGGAGAGTGAAATCCAATGTTTGATCAAGGGGTTAAAACGATTGAAGAGGGTGATGATAATCAGGACAGGAAGGACCAGCATTCTTTAAGTGTATGATTGCCAGCACAGTAATAGTCCCTTCTACCCAAGTATACCAATATGATGGATGGTAATATGTAAGTCCCTACTATTGAGTAAAACTAGCTGAATGTAAACCTCCTTTTCTTCAGATCTTCCTGTCACTGTCTGATATTTCTATGCTGAATCTTTTAGGCAAGGGTTCCCAACCTTTTTTATGCCAGACCAATACAATTAAGCAAGGATTCCATGGACCCTAGGTTAGGAACCACTGTTTCAAGGGGAAACTGATCATTCTTTGGAGGTCAAGTCATTGGGAGTATTTAAGGCAGATATTAATAGGTTCTTGGGGGTTAAGGGTTCCAGAGAGAAATCGGGAGAATGGGAAACAAAAATCAAAACAGCCAGGATTGAATGGCAGAGCAGACTTGATGAGCTGAATGGCCCAATTCTGCTCCAATGCCCTATGGTCTTATTCCCCTGAATAATCACAAGCTAAAAAAATACTTCCAACATGGTACCTTAGGCTTATTATCCTTCTAAAAAAACAAATGATTTCTGAAGACATTCTTAATTTATTCCTTACCTTCAATGACCTATCTTGTGAGCAAATATTCTCCAATATGTACTGGAATGTAGATCATAATTAAACAGGTTATTGCGTGCAGTTTTCGGCTTCTAATCATCCAAAGGACACTAAAGCACTGGAGAGGGTTAAGAGAGTGAAAAGCAGTAATGATTCTGGTACTTAAGGCTAAACATTATGAAGAGTCTTGAAGAATTAATCTTTTTTTTCTCCAACTTGAAAATGTTTAAGGAGGACGTGATTCTCAAATTGCTGAAAGGCTTTGATTATATAGTTGTAAGTAGATTATTTAACGATGGTTGTGAGTATAAAGGTGAAGAACCAATTTAATGAAAAAAACTGAACCAGGAATAAGAAATTATAAGAAATGTGTTTCCTATTGTGTAGTTAAAAATACCTAACAGCCTTTAGAAGGAATAAGCCTTTAGACGAGAGATAACTTGATAGAGGTGTACAAGATGATGAAGATAAAAGGAGTTCAAGATAAGAGGCATAAATTGAATGGACAGCCAGATACTTTTTCTCTGACAGGAAATAGCTAATATGAGGGGGGCATAATTTTAATGTGATTGGAGGAAAGTATAGCGGGGATGTCAAAGATAGTTTTTTTTTACACAGAGTGCTAGGTGCATGGAATACCCCTGCAAGGGGTGGTGGCAGCTGTTTTAGGGATAGTTTAGAGACTCTTTAGATTGAAGAAGGAAAAATGGAGGGCAATGAGGGAGGGAAGGGTTAGATTGATGTTGGAGTTATCTAAAAGATCGATGTGACACCAAAGGGGTGGTACTGTGCTAAAATGGTCTATGTTCTATATTTTATAGATATAGCTGTCAACATTAATTCCTACAAAATAGAGTTAGATACTGTATGGATCAAGTTAGGAGTTCAGTAGCATGAGCTACTCTTTGCTCAATGGAATTATCAATCCTAAATTGGTGGTTTCTGTACTAGTGAGGAATAGAGAAAGGGCGGGGAGGGGGGAGGTGTTTACTGGAAGAAGAAATCTATATTCATGCCATCAGGTTGGAGGCTACCCAGAGAGAATATAAGGTGTTCCTCCTCCACCCTGAGGGTGGCCTCATCTCGGCATAAAAGGAGGCCATGGACTAACACATCGGAATGGGACTGGGAATAGGAATTTCAGTGATTGCCCACTAGGAAGTCCCGCTTGTGATGGATGGTGTGGAGGTGTTTGATGAAGTGGTCCCCCAATTTATGATGGGTCCCACCAGTGAAGAAAAAGAAGAATAGCCCTTAACTCGGCAGTGGAGCTATCGGGGCACTGTCATGACGGTGTTTCCGTAGCAAGCTATTCTTGTTTTTACGAGGCCGAGTTGCTAGCTGGACGCTCAGCCTGACTTGGATTTGGGAACTTTCATTCCGGAGTCTGGCGCTGGTATTACTGCACCACCAAGCGGGACCCCACCAATGAAGCGGAGGCCTTATTGGGAGATTTGGACATAAACAACCCCAGCGGATTCGCAGGTGAAGCGTTGCCTCACCTGGAAGGATTGTTTGGGTCCCGCAATGGAGGTGAGGGAGGAGGTGTAACATTTAGGCTGGGGATAAGTTCCGGGAAGGAGATTAGTTGGGGGTGGGGTGGGGATCAGGGACGAATGGGCCAGGGAATTGCAGAGGGAGCGATCCCTGCAGAAAGTGGAAGGGGAGGTAAAGGTATGTTTAGTGGTAGGGTCCCTTTGGAGATGGTGGAAATTGTGGAGGATAAAGTGTTGGATGTGGAGGCCAATGGGGTGGTAGGAAGGGAGAAGAAGAACTCTATCACTATTAAGGCAGTGAGAAGATGGGGTGTGTGTGGGTGTATGAGACACGGAGGAGCTGCAGGTGAGGACAGCATCAATGGTGGAGGAACTTAAATCTCAATCTTTGGATCTCTGATATCCTGGAATGCAAAGCTCCATCCTGGGAACAGATGCAGTGGAAGCGAAGAAACTGAGAAAAGGGAATAGCATTTTTACAGGAAACAGGGTGGGAAGAGGTAGAGTCAACATAATCATTGCAATCAATCAGATTATAGATGTTGGTTGACAGTTCGTCTTCAGGGATGGAGACAGAGAGATTGAGAAAGGGGAGGGAGGTGTCAGAAATGGGCCAAGTGAATTTAAGGGCAGGGTGGAAGTTATAGGCAAAGTTGATGAAATTGATGAGCTCAGTATGGGTGCATGAAGCAGCACCAATGCAGTTGTCAATGTTGACCTATTTCTAAATGGAGAGAGAATACAAAATAAACAGAGATGCAAAGGGACTTGGGAGTCCTTGTGCAGGATTCCCTAAAGGTTAATTTGCAGAATGAGTCTGTGGCGAGGAAGGCAAATATGATGTTAGTATTCATTTCATGAGGACTAGAATATAAAAGCAAGGATATATTGTTGAGACTTTATAAATCATTGGTAAGGCCTATTGGCGTATTGGTAAGGCCATTGGAGTATTGTGAGCAGTTTTGGGCCCCTTATCTTATAAAGGTGTGCTGAAACTAGAGAGAGTTCAAAGCAGGTTCATGAAAATGGTTCCAGGATTGAATGGTTTTGTCATATGAAGAGTGTTTGATGGCTCCAGGCCTATATTCACTAGAATTCAGAAGAATGAGGGATGACTTCATCGAAACATATTAAATGGTGAAAGGCCTTGACAGAGTGGATGTGAAGAGGATGTTTCCTATGGTGGGAGAGTCTCAGACCAGAGGTCACAGCTTCAGAATGAGGGGCGTCCTTTTAGAATGGAGATGAGGAGGAATTTCTTTAGCCAGAGAGAGGTGAATCTGTGTAATTCTTTGCTGCAGGCAGCTGTGGAGGCCAAGTCTTTATGTATATTTAAGGCAGATGTTGATAAATTCTTGATTGGTCAGAGCATGAAGGGATACAGAGAGACGGCAGAAGATTGGGGCTGAGAGCGAAAGCAATGATGAAATGGTGGAGCAGACTCGATGGGCAAAATGGCCTCATTCTGCTCCTATATCTTATGGTCTTATAAAAAGAAAAATACCCAATAAATAGATAAGATAGCTTATATACATAGATTGATTGTATAAAGTGATGCTAGACACAGGAGAGTCTGTACATAAGGTGACTGACAGGAAATAATAAAGTACTGGTGGTTGGGGTTGGGGTTGTGGAAGGTTGGAGTTAGTGGGTGGAGGTGTTGATCAGCTTTCCTGCTTGGGGAAAGTAAATGTTTTTGCATCTGGTGATCCTGGTAGATGCTACATACACTCCTCGCTGATGTGAGTGGGATAAGCAGCCCATGAGCAGGGTGGGTGGACCTTTTCTCTTTTCTGGCATCTTTATGTGTGTGTGTGTATCTATATATATATATATATACACACACACACACATATATATATGTCCTTGATGGCAGTAGTCTGGTGCCGGTGATGCCCAATGCAATGTTCCAATGAACCTTTTTCCCTCATGCTGGCAGAGGTTGTCTTTTTTATTTATTGTGA
The DNA here is from genome assembly GCF_048418815.1 of Hemitrygon akajei. Taxonomy (NCBI): domain Eukaryota; kingdom Metazoa; phylum Chordata; class Chondrichthyes; order Myliobatiformes; family Dasyatidae; genus Hemitrygon; species Hemitrygon akajei. The sequence continues at coordinate 8,976,861 of NC_133125.1, forward strand.
GGTACAGCTGTGTGGGGGGGCAGGGCGATTTTGGGTTCCTATGTTTTTTTCTGTCATTCATTCTTTGGGGTTTTCTTCTGTTTTGTGGATGTCTGTGAAGAGTAAGAATTTCAGGTTGTATATTGTATACATTCTCTGATATTAAATGGGACAATTGAACCATTGAATCTTGGTTCCTGCCCTTTGAGGTGCGTTGCCCATAAACTCCTGATTAACCCTAGCCTAATCACGGGACAATTTACAATGAATAATTGACCTACTAACCGGTACATCTTTGGACTTTGGGCAGCTGGGGTACTTAAGCACAAAAAGCATTGCAGTTAGTTTTAGTGATGGTGTTTTGTAGTCATAGTATGCCAGTGATGGAGGGAAATGGGGAGTGTTGGTGGCTTGCAATGGTGCAAAAGCTTTGGGGAGGTGGGACAAAAATCACTCACACTGGATGTGTAATTTTTCATCTCCTCCCAGAGCCACACTGCTTATGTGGCTGATCCCGATGTTCCCAGGACATTGAATGTGGGAAATCAGAGACAGTGACTCTCCTTCGTGCCAGTAAAGACAGTAATGTCTCTCTGACTGGAGGTAGTCATTGACTGACACTCAAGTGGAGTAAATATTATTTGGTGCTTATCAGACAATGATTGATGTTGTCCCTATCTTACTATATATAGGCATAGGCTGCTTTCTTTTCAGATGATAGGACATTGGCTACATAGGTCAAAAAGGTGGTTAAGAAGGCTTTTGGAATGCTTGCTGTTATTAGTTGAGGCACTGAGTTCAAATGTCAAGAAGTATGTCTGGAGTATTGTATACAGTTCTGGTTCTCCCACTATAGGAAGGATGTGAAGCTTTGGAGAGGGTGCAGTAGTGGCTTACCAGGATGTTACCTGGTTCAAAGGGCATGTGCTATCATGAGAGGATGAATAAACTGGGGTTGTTTTCTCTGGAGTGTCAGAGGCTGACGGGTGATCTGATAGAGGTTTATAAGATTATGAGAGGCATAGATAGAGTGGACAGAGAGTATCTATTTCCCAGGGTTGGAATATCCTATAGCAAGGTGCATACTTGAAGGTGACAGGGAGTAGGTTCAAGGGGGATGTGAGGGATAAGTTTTTTAAACCAGAGTTGTGGATGCCTAGAATGTGCTGCCTGGTATGGTAGTTGAGGCAAATACATAAGAGGCTTTTAAGAGACTTTTAGATAAGCACACGGATACAAGGAAGATTGAAGGATATGGACATTGTGTGGGTAGGAGGGATCAGGGTTTTAGTGTTTGTTTTGACTTGCTTTTTCATTGATATAACACAACATTTTGGGCTGAATGGTCTGTTCCTGTGCTGTACTGTTCTGTGTTCTATACACAATGAACTTTCAAACTTCTTTGACCAATGACTTTAAAGACTTCTCTAGTAGGTGACTGCAGGAATCAGGAACAAGTTATGGAACACCCAACAACCACTCAATGGGCAATCTACACACAGTAGAGTATCATGAATATATTCTGCCCCCCCCCCCCCACAAGGTGTCCTCATCATCCAGGTTGTCCTCCATCTCTTCTTCCCCCCACCTTCTACTGGCATCTTCTCCCTTCCTTTTCAGTCCTGAAGAATGGTTTAATCCTGAAACGTCGACTGTTTATTCACTTCCATCGATGCTGTCTGACCTGCCGAGTTCCTCCAGCATTTTGTGTGTGTTGCTCTGGATTTCCAACATCTGCAAAATCTCTTGTAATCATGTAAATTTACAGGTGATGCTTTGCACAAGAAATAAAAATTGTAGTTCACGATGAAAATTGATAGAACTGCCTAGGATCACTAAAAAAAAAGGTTAATTCCAAGGTCTAAATTAGCAGTATTTCACCTTCGCATCATTGTTCCAAATAACTAGATTTACCAAATGACCTTCTCAAAATGGCAGACGAGTGCCCCCCCCCCCCAAGCAGGACCGGCTGGGGAAGGGCGGGGACTTTTTAAACCTTCCGTCGCAGTTGGTTGCTACGACCAATCGAAAGCGACACCTCTCCTCCGCAATAGTCAACCTTTTCTTTTGGTTGCTCGGGCAGGAATAATTATATATTTTCTTCAGATGACTATGAACCGCTGGATTGAACGTTCACAATTAACTCGGCAGCTTGTCTTCCCCCGAGATTTGTCTTCACTGTGGCAGGCAGACGCTGGACAAGCGCGGCGAGGGTCCTTGGTGACCTCTGGCGTTCGTGGAGGGTGAACCATGGCGCCAGACTGCTGATTCAAACAGGTTGGAGGACAAACGTCCGCTCCGGAGAGGCCGATGGTCGCAGCGCGGGCCAGACGTGTCCTTGCCATCTCTTCATTGACCTTCCTAGGACGGAGTTACCCGGCGACATGGTGAGTGCGGTCGGGAAGGGGCTGGGGTGAACCCGCTGACGGTGGGTGAGCGGACCTGGCTCTGGGCTGAAGGGGAGACAACATCAGAGGTTGTCCGAAATCTTCTCAGCTTCCCACGCTCTTACATCGGTAAAGTGGGTTGCTACTGTCGTAAGTGCCGAGATACAGCGAAAAACTTATCTAAATTGATACTCGTTTGTTCCAGTCACACGTACTGAGGTCTAGTGAAAAAATAATTTAAACACGAGAAAATCAGCAGATTTTGGAAATCCAGAGCGACCCACACAAAATGCTGGAGGAACTCAGCAGGTCAGGCAGCGTCTATGGAAATGAATAGACGTTACCGGCCGATGCTCTTCAGGACTCGTAAATTTGTTTGGTTGATTACTGCCCCTTGTACCGAGGCACCGTGGGGGTGGGAGAAACTTGTGTAAATTGGAATTGTCACATGTACAGTTAAAAACGTCTTCCACAGACGATCTTCATACAGATCAAATTATTACAACGTTTCATTGATGTAATACAGGTTAAACAACAACAGAATAATGTATTGCTGTTACAGAGAGTGTAGTGTAAATAGAGAGTAAGTTACAAGGTCATATCAAGGTAGATTCTGAGGTCAGGAGTTTCTTGCACCAGGGAACCATTCAATAGCTTTTTAGGATAGTTATTTAAAAGTCAATTTTAGAGCAAAGTGATTGTAGTGTTGCTGAACTAGTAATTAGGGTATTGCTGGTTGATTCAAGAAACTGTTGATTGGAAGGAGCTTTCCTTTAACCTGGTGGTGCAGGACTTCAGTCTTATGTAACCCCTGCCTGCTAGTAGCTGTGAAAAGATGGCATCACCCAGGCAGTGATTATTTGATTATTATTGTCATGTGCAGCGAGTTAGTGAAAAACTTATCTGTCATACTGTTCATACTGCAGTGCACTATGTTGTACAAGGGAAAACAGTGTAGAATAAAGTGATACAGTTATAGAGAAGGTAGAGTGCAGATAGACCAGAAGGTGCAAGTTCACAAGTTAGATAATGTGGTCAGTTTGTTGTATTAGGGAAGTGTTCAATAGTCTTACAACAGCAGGATAGAAGTTGTCTTTGAGCCCAGTGGTATGTGCTTTCAGGCTTGAAAATACAGTACAGAGTACTGTTATAAGCCTCCCTGGAAACGACGACGATTGGAAGCCAAGATGAGAACCACAAGGGCAGAGCTTCAGAAAGGTGGGATGACCAAAGGCTCATCTCAGCTATGAAGGAAGTACTGGCCCTGCTCAGCGGGGCATTGGTGATGAAACCAGGGGCTCCAAGCACCAACCACTGGTCATGCAGGACTCCCAAAACCAGGCAAACCCACCTTAGCAGAGCCTGGGTCGACAACCAGAAAGCATACGACTCAATGTCCCGTGCATGGATCCTGGAATGCCTTTCTCTGTACAAGGTTAACAGGACATTAAGGACCTTCATCAAGGACTCAGTGGGCTGTTGGAGGAGAATGCTAGAAGCTAACTCAAAACCAAAAACACAATTGACCATCAGACGTGGAGCCGAATGGTAGTGAAAAGAGCCAAATTTGATCAAGACTGAAAGAGTTGAGTTACCTGAAGGCCAAGTATCAGATGTACAGAACAGCTACAAACATCTGGGGATCCTGCAGGGGCAAGGAAGCTACGATGAGGACACAAGGAAGACCTAGATGTGTCAAGGCCATGGTCCTGCAAGAAGTGCAAATCATCAATGAGTATGTCAGGAAGATGGCCCCTAAGGATGACCTGCTAGGAGAAACCTCAGACAGTAAGCAGGGGACATGGAAATGGGAATGGGTGAGGCAGAGCCAGAGGAGAAGAGGCCATGGCAGGACAAGACACTGGATGGGATGTACCATCACCAGAGATCAGAGGTGGCTGACATTAGAAAGTCCTACCAATGGCTGGAAATGGCAGGGCTGAAGGACAGCAGAGAGGTGCTGCTGGTGGCTGCACAAGAACAGGCACTGAGCACAAGAGTGATAGAAGCAGGGGTCTATCACACCAGACAAGACCCACGATGCAGACTATGCAAGGAATACACTGAAACCATCCAGCCCATGGAGCAGGGTGCAAGATGCAGGTGGGGACAGCATACACTGAATGGCACAACCAAGTTGCAGGAATTGTGTACAGGAATGTGTGCACTGAGTATGGATTGGACAGTTCCACATCCAAATGGGAAACACCTGAGAAGGTAGTGGAGAATGACAGAGCTAAGATCCTGTGGGACTTCCAAATACAGACTGATAAGCAGGTACTGGCCAAACAACCAGACACAGTAATACTGGACAAGGAACAGAGGAAAGCTATAGTAATAGATGTGGCAATCCCGAGAGACAGTAATATCAGGAGGAAAGAAGATGAGAAGCTGGAGAAATACCGGAGCTTGAAAGAGCAGGTAGAAAGGATGTGGAAGGTTAAAGCTAGAGTAATCCTGGTGGTGATAGGAGCACTTGAGGCTGCGAAACCTGGAAAGGGAGAGTGGCTTAAGCAAGTCCCAGGAACAGCATCAAAGACCTTGGTCCAGAAGAGCACACTACTGGGACCAGTGCCAACCCTCAAGCTCCCAGGCCTCTGGTGGAGGACCTGAGATTGTGGGAAAAATACACATACACACCACCTATCAGGGGTGAAGAAAAAGAACATTAAATAGTTAAAATAAATAGTGCAAAACCGGAAATAAAATACAGTAGTGAGGTGGTGTTCATGGGTTCAACTCATTTAGAAATCGGATGACAGAAGGGAAGCAGCTGTCCTGAATCACTGGGTGTATGTGTGAATCACTGAGGAGTTTGTACATTCTCCCTGTGACTGAGTGGGTTTCCTATGGGTGCTCTGGTTTCCTCAAAATTCCAAAGGTGTGTGGGTTAGGCTTAGGGAGTCATTGAAATGTTATGTTGGTGCTGGAAGCGTGGCAACACTTGCAGACTGCCCCCAGTGTATCCTCAGACAGTGTTGGCCATTGACACAAACTGCACATATTTCACTATGTTTCAATGTACATGTGACAAATTTTTTAAATTCTAAAATAAATTTGAAATATTTCAAATTTCGTACTCTAACCAGACTAATCTTTATTTACGTGATTTACTTAACATAAGTTTAAAAGTTTGATTTTCTGGTTGGCTATGTCAAGAATTCTTCAAAAGGATTTGTTGTTGAGGTAATTTGAAGTTTTTTTTTCTGTATGTGAGAACTGTCCTGTGTTGGCATCACAGCAGCTGATACTGCAAATGGGCCAGTCAACAAATTAGAGGTTGTTAGAAATTTGTGGGTAGCTTTTCTGAAGGTCATTGGCTTTGTTTTTGAATCTTGAATCTAGCTTGTGCTGACTATTCCTTTTGGAAGTTCAATGTGTATTTAGTCAAAAATATCACTGGCACCTTGGTGCTTGCAGACTAAATTATATGTCTTCAGGGACAACAATATTTTCATTAGAAAAGAACATTTCTACTGTTCTTACATCTTATGAGAATATTTTGTCTTGTGAAAGTTTATGTAGAGTTATGCTTACTAGAATAGAATACTTACTACCCGAAATGCTGCTGGTGTTTAAGGAAGCAAAGAAGGTCCTCCATCTGTCTGTCCTGAGCCACGCAGATGTAGAAGGATTCTTCATTGCTTTTTCTGTAACAGTTTTGTTTTATCAGTCAGGGTTGTTGGCCCTGAGTTAACCCCTGAACCTGGAGGAGCAATAGACTGCTCTTAGTCTGTCCTCTACCCTTTGACCTGTTTGGCATGGGTGATCCTACCAAGAGCCAAAGCCACCCAGTGTAGGTCTCTGGGTCATTGAGGCATGCAAGCTTCCAAACCATGACAATGTTGTGATACTCTTGGAAGTAGAATAGAACTATTTTGTCATTGCTCAAGACAACGAGATTGTGGTGCTGCTCCAGTCTGTGCAAATCAGATGTTTACAATGCCTATGGTACAGCTTATTTTAAAAAAGACACATTTATATGTAGTCTATAACACTCAAAGGCCGTTGGCAAGCTAGTATTATTCACTGCAGAACAGCCCTTGGGAAGAAGCTGTTTCTCAGTCTTACTGTCTTGGCTAAAATGTTTCTGTATTTCTTACCAGATGGCCAGAGATTGAACAGTCATTTACTAACTTCTGTTTAGTTACTTTAATTGGTATGTGCATGCTCTTCAGTGGATGGAATACAAGTTTATATTTACTGATGAATGCACACCACGAGGAGGGTGTATAATTAGAAGGATGAGCCTCCCAGGATTATCACTAGAATTCAATATTTGTGGTGCAAATATGGTCCAGAAATTCTACCCGAGCTGTAACAGCATTGTGCTAACTGCTGAGCTACAGTAGGAAATCTGTATAGTTATATGGGCAGGAGGGCTATGGAAGTTTAAAAGTTGACTCTTCTCCATTCCAGGGTGTGATAGGCGTGCAGTTGGTGGTCACTATGGTAATGGCCAGCGTCATACAGAAGATTACACCCCACTACTCGTTTGCTCGTTGGTTGCTTTGCAATGGAAGGTATGAGGATTATTTTCAATTGATGATTTTGGGATCAGTTTTACGTACTTGCAGCTTGTGTATCTATTGGATTTTAAACAATTTTGCTCTTTCACCTCACCATTTCAACCACTGATATTTTCCATAAGAAGCAAGTGTCATAGGAAGCACATTTGTGCAGTTTAGTCAAGGCTTTTCTTTTAGTTAAATTACTGCACATTTTTGTTGGCTCAGGAGAAAATTAAATATATTTTCTGAGGCCCAGAGATGTTTGCAATCCAAAAGAGAAAATCACATTTTAAACAACAAGTTAGGAAGTAATCAGGAAAGCATACATCAGTGTTTTGGGTGTGAAGCCTTCCTTATAACTAAGAAATTTCAGATTAATAACTTAACATTAGACAGGTAGTTGAATACTTGCTATCCATCGAACCAGTAAAGTAAATAGCAAGGTGAAATGCTTATGTCAGAGTCAGATTATTATTAAACACAAGGGTTAGTGAAGTGGTCTCCAGTCTTGTGGTTCTCCTGACAGAATCCTGGCCATCCTTGTCAATCTTTAAAATTCTTTTCATTGTACATTCTTTCTCCCTTCTATCTGGTAACACCCCCTGGTCTTGCAACTTGCAGTTTCTTTTAAACACAAGATTCTGCAGGTGCTGGAAATCCAGAGTAAGAGTCTCTCTTTGTCTGTCTCTTTTGCACACTGGTTGAATACTCTAGTTGGTGCAGTCTTTCATTGATGCTTTTATGGATTTATTGAGTAAGACTGCAGAAAATGAATCTCAGGGTTGCATATAGTGCCATATACGTACTTGGATAATAAGTTTACTTCAAACAACAAAGACTGTCAGACAGCCAATTGCTGATGACACAAAGGTTGTGGGTGTTGTGGATAGTGTGGACGGCTGTCAGAGGTTGCAGTGGGACATTGATAGGATGCAAAAATGGGCTGAGAAGTGGCAGATGGAGTTCATCCCAGAGAAGTGTGAAGTGGTTCATTTTGATAGGTCAAATATGATGGCAGAATATAGTATTAATGGTAAGACTCTTGGCAGTGTGGAGGATCAGAGGGATCTTGGGGTCCAAGTCCATAGGACGCTCAAAGCAGCTGTGCAGGTTGACTCTGTGGTTAAGAAGGCATATGGTGTATTGGCCTTCATCAATCGTGGAATTGAGTTTTAGAGCCGAGAGGTAATGTTGCAGCTATATAGGACCCTGGTCAGACCCCACTTGGAGTAGTGAGTTTTGGTCTCCTCACTACAGGAAGGATGTGGAAGCCATAGAAAGGGTGTAGAGGAGATTTACAAGGATGTTGGCTGGATTGGGGAGCTTGCCTTATGAGAATAGGTTGAGTGAACTTGTCCTTTTCTCCTTGGAGCGACGGAGGATGAGAAGTGACCTGATAGAGGTGTATAAGATGATGAGAGGCATTGATCGTGTGGATAGTCAGAAGCTTTTTCCCAGGGTTGAAATGGTTGCCACAAGAGGACACAGGTTTAAGGTGCTGGGGAGTAGGTACAGGGGAGATGTCAGGGGTAAGTTTTTTTTTTACTCAGTGGTGAGTGCGTGGAATGGGCTGCCAGCAACGGTGGTGGAGGTGGATACGATAGAGTCTTTTAAGAGACTTTTGGATAGGTACATGGAGCTTAGAAAAATAGAGGACTATATGTAAACCTAGTAATTTCTAAGGTAGGCACATGTTCGGCACAACTTTGTGGGCTGAAGGGCCTGTGTTGTGCTTTAGGTTTTCTATGTTTCTATGTGTGTTTTGTGGGGGGGCGGGGAAGAACAAATTGTGCAAACAATAAAAAAAGTTGGCAAATAACACACAGAGCCCTATAATTTCAAAGGTGTTGTATAAACACATAATTAAATAATTACTTATTTTATTCTCATTGCATGAAAAAATAACCGGTGAATCAGAAGTTGTTTTATACAGAAATTTAGTGTTCGTAGATGTCATCTTGAACACATTTATGCTGGTGTGGAGTAAATTGCCTTTCTGTTTGCACCTGACTTTTTAAAATCAGGGTTGTATGAAGATAAACTTAAGTTGATGTACCTGTAGATCAAAATATATTAGTAAGGAACAACATGGAGACTGTCATTGACATAATAGTTTGAAAAAAAAACTCTACTTTCTTTTTTAAACACCGATGAATTCCGTCAGTTATTGTCTTGCTGTTTGATTTGCCCTTTCCCCTGCACATAAAGTTTAAAAATCCTGTTGGAAAGCTTTTTTAAAATTTATTCATTCCTCAGATCAGAGCAACTCTGGCAAGGCCACAATTAATTGTTTGTACTTAATTGTTTTTTTTATTCTTCAAGACCACTTCAGAGGGCATTTAGAGACTCAGGATTCACACCACCAGGTTCAGGAACAGTTATTGCCCTCCCAACCATCAGGCTCCTGAACCAAAGGGGATAACTTCACTCAAACCCTAACCCAACACTGAACTGTTCCCACAACCTATGGACTCGCTTTCAAAGTCTCATCTCATGTTCTCAATGCTTATTGCTTATTATTATTATTATTATCATTATTCCTACTTTGTGCATTTACACAGTTGTCTTTTGCATTTTGGTTGTTTATTTTTCTGTTGGTTGTGGTTTCTTGTTGATTCTATTATGTTTCTTGTATTCACTATGAATGCCTGCAAGTAAATGAATCTTGGGGTTATATATGGTGACATGTATGTACTTTGAATACTTACAAGCTAGGTAAAGGTGACAGATCTTCACTGAGATGCAGCAGTGAACTGGATATGTCTGTGGTTGACTTGATTTATTGCTTGGTTCAATTTGTTACTATTTTGTCCGTACTTGGTAAATTTTGACTATTTTGATTGAATATTAGAGTAATTTGACAAACCTCTAGATGTGTAGCAGAGAGTATTTTGATTGGCTGCATCACAGCCTGGTCTGGAGACACCAATGCTCTTGAATGGAAAATCCTACAAAAAGTAGTAGATACAGCCCAGTCCATCAAAGGTAAAGACCTCCCCATCATTGCGCACATTTACGTGGAGCGCTGTTGCAGGAAAGCAGCATTCATTATCAGAAACCCCTACCACTACAGGAGTCTCGGGACTCACCACCATGTTCAGGGACAGTTATTACCCCTCAACCATCGGGCTCTTCAACCAAAAGGGGTAACAGCTTCACTCGCCCATCACTGAAATGTTCCCACAACCTCTGGGCTCACTCTCAAGGACTCTTCATCTCATGGTACATATTGTTTGACTATGCTGGCATAGTCAGTAAATCCAAGAACCATAATAGACCACACCCAACAGGGTGGACAAATAACTAATGTGCAAAAGACAAGAAACTGTGCAAACTACCTGCGTCTCAATATCACCAAGACCAAGGAGATGGTGGTGGACTTTAGGAGATCTAGGCCTCATATGGAGCCAGTGATCATTAATGGAGAATGTGTGGAGCAGGTTAAGACCTACAAGTATCTGGGAGTACAGTTAGACGAGAAGCTAGACTGGACTGCCAACACAGATGCCTTGTGCAGGAAGGCACAGAGTCGAATGTACTTCCTAAGAAGGTTGGCGTCATTCAATGTCTGTAGTGAGATGCTGAAGATGTTCTATAGGTCAGTTGTGGAGAGCGCCCTCTTCTTTGTGGTGGCGTGTTGGGGAGGAAGCATTAAGAAGAGGGACGCCTCACGTCTTAATAAGCTGGTAAGGAAGGCGGGCTCTGTCGTGGGCAAAGTACTGGAGAGTTTAACATCGGTAGCTGAGCGAAGGGCGCTGCGTAGGCTACGGTCAATTATGGATAACTCTGAACATCCTCTACATAGCACCATCCAGAGACAGAGAAGCAGTTTCAGCGACAGGTTACTATCGATGCAATGCTCCTCAGACAGGATGAAGAGGTCAATACTCCCCAATGCCATTAGGCTTTACAATTCTACCGCCAGGACTTAAGAACTTTTTAAAGCTATTATTAATGCTTTTTGAGATGGTGATTTAGATGCATATCATATTGTTTTTACTGAGTTAAGTATTGTATGTAATTAGTTTTGCTACAACAAGTATGGGACATTGGAAAAAAGTTGAATTTCCCCATGGGGATGAATAAAGTATCTATCTATCTAAAATACAAAAGAAATAACAATAAATAAATAAGCAATAAATATCAAGATCATGAGATGAAGAGTCCTTGAAAGTGAGTCCATGGGAGTATTTCAGTGATAGGGCAAGTGAAGTTATCCCCTTTGGTTCAAGAGCCTGATGTTTGAAGGGTAATAGCTTTTCCTGAACCAGGTGATGTTGGTCCTGAGGCTCGTGTACTTTCTTCCTGATTGCAGCAGGAAGGGCATGTCCTGGTGTTGGGGGGGGGGGGGGGGGGGGGGAGGGTCTCTAATGATAATGCTGCCTTCCTGTGACAGAGCTCCATTTCAATGTGCTCAAAATGAAATTAGTTTTGAAATTGCAAAATTTATTTTGATTAGTACAGATCTCCACTGTGATGTTTAAGAAATTAGTGGAGGGAAATTTCTTTTATATTGGGGATACTACTGTGATTCTTTTTTGTCATTGTGGTGTTTCATGTGCACAAAGAAAAATGAGGCGTAACAAAGAAGCAAAAGTGTAAATCTAAAGATACCAAAAGCAAATAAAAAAACAACCAAGGCTTCTATTATATTTGCTAAAGGCTTGTTTAGATTTCAAAGTTTAAAGTACATTTATTATCAACGTATTTATACCATATACAACCTTGAGATTCACCTTGTTGCAGACCGTAACAAAACAGAGAAACAGAATGGAGCCCAGTAAAAATCCCACACAACAGACTGTCAAACACCTAATGTGTGAAAAAAGAACAAATCATGCACACAAACAGCATATAGTTTATATTAAACTATAATAAAATAGTTGCTGAAAGCTGTGTCAGAATGTCAGAGGTCTAGTAAAGATTATATAGTGCACTTACAGATAGGTCAGTAAAGGGTTTGGAGACAGTCAGAAAATATTATCAGAATATATTCTAAGAGTTCATCTATTTTCACAGAAGATGATACATATGAAGATCCTGATGAAGGGTCTTGGCCCAAAACAACATCTTTATTCCTTTCTATAGACCTGTTGAGTTCTTCCAGCATGTTTGTGTGTGTGTGTTGCTGTAGATTTCCAGCCTCTGCAGAATCTCTTGTTTGTGACGTGTATTTAGCTGCAGTGAATGATGCTCAGAACAGTAAAATTATTAATTTTAATATACATATTGAAAGTGGATCAGATTAGATAGATAAGATTATCTATTACAACTGATGCCTGTCATTGAAGAGATACGATAGATGCTGATAGAGAGATTAGCATGCCTCAGAGTGTATCTGCATTTAGAACAAGTTTACAATTACTCTACTACTATTTTTAGGCCTACAATTTGATTCTTTAAAATTTTTATTTTCAATGTCTAACAGTATTCTGCCTCTTTATCCTTTTGACTTAGAGTCATAAAGTACTATGCACAAAAACAGGACCTTTGGCCCATCTAGTCCATACCAAGCTACTACTTTGCCTAATCCCATCAACCTGCATCCAATCCATACACCTCCATACCTCTCCCATTTATGTACCAGTCCAATTTTTTTCTTAAATTCCTGCTGCTGTCTGTATAGAGTTTGTATGTTCTCCCCGTGATTATGTGTGCTTTCTCGAGTTTCCTTCCGCATCCAAACACTGGCAGGTTAATTGGTCATTGTAAATTGTCCTGTGCTTAGTCTAGGGTTAAAGTGGGGATTGCTGGACAGAAGGGCCAGAAGGGTCTATTGCATGCTGTATCTCAATAAATAGATGTTGATATTAGACCTTTATTCTCCACTTCTGTTGGAATCTCATTCTACACTCGCACCACCCTCTGAGGGAAGAATTTCCCCATCATATTCCCCTTAAACATTTCACCTTTCACCCTTAGCCCATGACCTCTAGTTCTAATTTCATCCAACCTCAGTGGTAAAAACCTGCCTGCATTTACCCTGTCTATATTCCATATAATTTTGTATACCTCAATTAAATATTCCCTTGTTCTCCTATGCTCTGGAGAATAAAGTCCTAACCTACTCAACCTTTCCCTGTAACTTAGGTCTTCACGTCCCGGCAAATTCTTTGTAAATTTTATCTGCACTCTTCAGTCTTATTGATATCTTTCCTGAAAGTGACCAGAACTGCACATAATACTCCAAATTAAGCCTCACCAACATCTTGTACTACTTCAATGTAACTCTGAACTCGCATACTCAATACTTTGACTTCTGAAAGCTCTCTTTAAGATGTTATCTACCACTTTCAAGGTATTATGGATCTGTATTCCCAGATCAGTCTGTTTCACCACACTCCACAGTGCCCTTCCACTCACCTTGTAAGTCCTACCCTGGTTTGTCCTCTTAGAGTACAACTCCTCACATTTGTCTGCATTAAATTTCATTTGCCATTTTTCATCCCATTTTTCCAGCAGGTCCAGATTCTGATGCAAGCTTTGATAGTCTTCTTTGCTGTCTACTACACCCCATTTTTTCTTTTGGAAAATTGTATAACCTGGAATACTGAACACAGAGTTCTGATCACCCTGCGGTTGCATCTTTGTAATGGCTGTGAGATTGTGCACACATTGTTAACTATGTTGTCAGTTCAACTATCTTGCTGCAAATGCGATGTGCATACAGTAAAGACTGAAGCTGGTCTAAAGTGAGAGGCCTTTCTGATTAAACAGACTACCGTAGATTCCGGACTACAGAGCGCACCTGATTAAAAGCCGCAGGCTCTAATTTTAGAAAGAAAATCAATTTTGTACTTGTACAAGCCGCACCGGATTTTAAGCCGCAGGTGTCCCACGTTGTAATATGAGATATTTACACAGAAAGATATTACACGTGAGGATTTTTAAACTTTTAATTAAATCCGTATGGTAACATAAACAAATACATATTGCAAATGCTTTTTTTCAAACCGTGCCTGTAACACGGTTACTTTTAAATATACATACGTATCGGTAACACACAAATTACGTTGCGTATACTTTTTTTACTGAACAGTGCAGGAACAACATTCCAATATCTCCTAACGACTGGTAAAAAAAATATATACTGCAGCCTACCAGGAAAAGTTATTGATCGCCTTTAACTTAAAAGCAGCGTTTTCGCTCGGGTCTAATGCGCTCGCCCCCTCCTTTCCGTTTATCGCAAACCGGTATTTTCCCACAAGACGCGGCGAAACCGGATGTGACGTCATAGCATTCCGGGATGTAGTACAGAAAACAAATATACTTAAAACACTTCTAACACTTCTAACTTTAACAAGAAAATACTAACAAATGAATTACTAAGCGAAAATATTATAAACTAAATAACTGCCATAAAGGCAGCACAATGCTTTTCTTCGAGTGTTTTCCATGTTGATGAGGGTGAGTACAAATGACTGATTTACAATAATTTAATTGTGAAAGTGCGCTTGATTTATCGTACAATTTCATTGGACCTCTGTGAACTACTCATCAATTTTATTGGTCTATACTGTTACGAGGCAAAATGTTTTTGGTGGCATGAAAAAAAAACATGCATTAGCCGCATCGTAGTAAAGGCCGCAGTGTTCAAAGCTGTTCAAAGTGTGGGAAAAAAGTAGCGGCTTATAATCCGGAATCTACGGTAGTTAACATATTGGAGTGATTATTGCACATAACATTCCAGTTGACCATAAGATAAAGGAGCAAAATTAGGCTATTCAGCCCATTGAATCTGCTCTGCTATTCCATCATGGCTGATTTGCTATCCCTCTCAACCCCATTCTGCCTTCTCCCCATAACATCTGATACCTTGACTAATCAAGAACCGATCAACTTCTGCTTTAAATATACCCAATGGCTTGTCCTTAGAATTAGAATTGGATGTAGATTGCATCATTAGTGGGTTTGAAATTCTGGTTATTGTGTTGTAAGTTCAACATGGACTTTTTGAGCTGAAGAGCCTGTTTCTTTAGTGTTCTGTGATTCTGACTCTAAGCATAATGTTGAAAGTAGAAAACACTGGAATTGGAGAGTTACACACAGTGTTAGAGGAACAGTTTACAATATTCATACAATACAGTATACAATATAAATAATATTCAAATGGTGTTGTTACAGCTTGCAATGGTACCAGCATCCTACAGAAGAACAACTTCAAGTGTTGGCTGGAAAGCAACAGAAAGCAAAATCCAAGAAAGAAAGGTAATGCCATGCTCTTCCTCCAGTTAATCTGTCCAACATCAGATTGACCTTTGTAACATCAAGTGCCCTAGGATTTTTCTGTTATCTTGACTCTATTGAGGTTCTCAAGAATCAAGCATCAAGTTTATTCACCATAAAAATGACAATATATTAAGAATTTGCCGTGATGTGTGGGGGCACCACAGTAGCGCAGTGGTTAGTGTGACACTGTTGCAGTTTTGGGCCTTGGAGTTTTGAGTTCAATTCCAGCATGTCTGAAAGGAGTTTATACATTCTTCCTGTGAGTGCTTGAGTTTCCTCTCACAGTCCAAATACCCATGTGACCAAATGAGCTACATACATTTTTGGAGTGTAAAGGGATTAATGAAAGTATTACTCTAGTTTGGGTGATTATGGCTAACTCAATGTTATTGAGTTATGGCTGGGATATGAAGTAGCGAAGTTTAGTTTATAGATTACAGTTCTGAATGGTGAATGCAAGCACCAAGAAGGAAAGGTACCATGTAGATAAAATGACAGCTGCAAGAACGTATGGGACCTCATTTGGAGAAGGAAATGGAAATGTTTAACCTTTTAATTTTTACTGAAATTGAGTAGAATGCGAGCTTGATTTTTCACTAAAATATCTGGAACTTTTCAAAATAAGTATTACTTTTCCACCAACCACAATGGGTCTCTGCTCTTTAATATATGGGCCTTTCATTTAAATGAGAAACCAGCCAGCATTGCATTGGCTAACAGTTGTACTTGCTAATAATTTCTGTTCCCTATTTCTCAAAAAGTTAAAGTTAAACAATTTTGATTGTTTTGCTGGTTCAGTGCCATTATTATCAGCATCCTTGTTGCCTTGTTGGAATCTCTATTTCCAAACTGCGTACTGGAGTATTGGTGATTGAATAAAGGAAATTATCAAGAAAAATATAGACCCAAAACATTGCTTTGGAATGAAGTGTTAACTGCCAAGCAATCAATATAAACATGAAATTACATTTACTTAAAAGTTTTTTTTGTGAGATGTTATCACGAACTTGACAAGCTGATCTCTGAATATCAGGGCATGTTCTTAAGATGACAAGGAGTTGCACATGATAATAAGGTTATTGCTAAGTTCTTTCTATTTGATTTTTCTGCCTCATTTTTTATATATATAGTTTTCTTCATCCCTTCCCCAACACCACCCTGGTCACGCCCAAGTTTGCAAAGTAAGCTTTGAATTGTGTTTCCAATCCCAAATTCCCTCCTTCACTTATTTTATCTGCTCCAATAAGAGCACCATGATAGTGTTGTGGTTAGTGTGATGCCATTACAGCTCAGGGCATTGGATTTCAGAGTTCAGTCCTGGCATCCTCTGTGAGGACTCTCTGTATGTCCTTCCTATAGAATATGTAGGTTTTCTCTGGGTGCTCCAATTTCCTCCCACATTCCGACGATTTACCTGGTAGATTAATTGGTCATTGTAAATTATCCTGTGAATAGGCTAGGTTTAAATCAGGGTTTTGGGGGTTGCTGGGTAATGTAGTTTGAAGGGCTTATTCCACACTGTATCTCTAAATAAATAAGCAGTAACATCATGTATTTTCCCACTTACAATTTAAAATCATTAGCAATTGTAAGTATGTTTGTGTGTTCTTTTTCCCTATTCTTGACTACTGATGTTTGATTCTAGTCTTTAATGTTCTGGAAAGTCAGATGTTCAAAACTCAGCTGTTCATTATTGTATCGATTCCACAGTCTCTTCAAATATCAGACCTATTTTGTTGACTTTTTGGAATATCTTGGGCATAAAACATTTTGTATTCTGTGTGCATGTCCGTCCGTGTCTGTCCATCCAAATATTTATACTTGAGTTCTTCCACCTTATTTCAATTCAAGTTTAATTATCATTCAACCATCCATGGATACAGCCAAACAAGACAGCGTTACTCTGGGGCCAAGGGACAAAACACAATACCAATAGGCACACAATCCATATACGAGATAGCAAGTACATAAAGATATCGGTAAGATACAGTCACACACAAAAAAAATTCCAGACCTGAGCCCTGTATACCGCAGAAATCTGCAGTCAACCACAATACGGCTTATCTTCTGCTGAGCAAACACTGGTGGGGGGTGGGGGGGGCAACACCAAACCCAGCCTGGTCGCTGCGCTACACCGCCTCCGGTGGAGTGCACTGGCTCAGACGGTTCTCTCTTGGTGTCTGTAAACACCTAGCTCCATAATGCTTGAATCTCCTACGTGCTTCCTTTTGATTTTAAGCTTCTATGCATTCTGCATGCATAGTTTGTATTTGAATGCCTCCTACTCCTTCTCTACCAGTCGTATTTTTGTGCATTAGATGTCTATCTATAAAGGCATATCTTTGTTATCAAATTCAAATTTAATTATCATTCAACCATATATTAATGCTGCCGAACAGAGTGTTCCTTTGGGACCAAGGTGCAAAACATACACAGCACATTCTTTTTTTTAAAAAAAGTCACAAAAACAAGTGTGTTATATAGTCCAAGACCCTGAGCGACATGTCCCACAAATTGATTGGTACAGATTCCTGAAAGGTTATAGTAATAATGTTTAAGTAGAAGAACATAATGTTAAGACATGGTTAAAATCAAATGTTGCCAAGGGAAGGGTGATCTTGTATATGAAAAGACTGCAGGCTTCCATTTGTAGACTGATAGCCATTTGTATTGTGGTTTTACCAGGAAATATAATGGACACATAGAAACCAAGCCGCTGACTGTTCCTAAGGATATTAACCTGCATTTGGAAGCAAAAAGCATTACAGAAATGGATACACGAGGTAGGATAAACAGCTGAAGATGCACATTTAATTATCATGTTGTAAATTCCCTTGATCTTTATATGGTGAGTACTCTTATATGCAGTAACTTTATTATCATTGAGGATTGTGGCATGGATGTATTTAAAAGCTATCACTTCTCATCAAAGCTGCTATCTTTAACTGATTTATCCTGTTTGTTCACCAGATTTGAATGTGTCATTGTAAAAAAAAACATTCTCCAAGCATTCTGTGCTCTATGATCAAGTGAACTTTTCCGATACAGATACCCATGTTTTGTAAAAGATGCTGACTAGTTTTTACCCTATTCTGCTTCACTCAGCAAGTTCCAAGCCTTTGGAGGTTCTGATCTGTAATGCATAATTCATTTTTGTTGCTACCATATGCTTTTTTCCTGCTCTAATACACAATGCCAGCCTTGTTCAGGTCTGGTTCTAAGTCCAAAGAACTTCAAAGATCTCAAACTTGTCTTTCAGTTTCATCACATTAAATCTTTTTAAAAAAGAATTGACACGTCACTTGAACAGAGAATCGCAATACCTTTTGTGAAAATTTATTTTCTGTTTCTTCTTTTTGCTGCTTTTCACTTCATTTTGAATTTGTCAACCAGAACCAATCTTAATTTTATACTGGTATTTCAGTGCACTTCTCAGTGGAAGGATGTATGCTAGCTATTATTTTATTTATTTATTCAGATAGAGCGTGGAACAGGCCCTTCTGGCGCTTTGCGCCGTGTCACCCAGCAATCCCCGATTTAATGCTAGCCTAATCACGGGACAATTTATAATGGCCAATTAATCTACCAAACATTAGGCCTTTGGACTGTAGGAGGAAACCAGAGCACCTGGAGGAAACCTACACGGTCATGGGGAAAACATACAAACTCCCTACAGATAGTGCAGGAATTGAACCCAGATCACTGTACTGTAAAGTGTTGTGCTAGTCACTACAATACTGTGCTACCCCATTTTCTTTCATTTGTAATTTTTCCCCTGGAGACCTCCTCTCCTCTCCTCTCCTCTCAAACTACTCCACTTTAAGGAAAGTGGTAGTCCCTTCACTGCCAGATGAGACCAGAAGACATAGGGTGGAATTTGGTCATTTGGCCTATTGTGCACTCTGCCATTCCATCATGCCTGATTTATTATCCCTCTCAACCCCATTCTTCTGTCTTCACCCTGTAACCTTTGACACCTTGACTAATCAAGAGCCTATCAATCTCTGCTTTAAATATACCTAATGAATTGGCCTCCACAGCCGTCTGTGCCAATGAATTCTACAGATTTACCACCCTCTGGCTAAAGAAATTCCTCCTCATCTGTGTTTTAAAAGATCGTCCTTGTTTTTAGGCTGTGCCCTCTTGTCCGAGACTCCCCCCATTGTCCTAGACTCCCCCATTATAAGAAGCTTGTTTCGTGAAATCTGAAGCAAATGTGGAATCTACATGATCACCCAGAATTAGTGGACCACCGAATACTGAGATTTTTACCACATTTCTGCCACCTGGTTTGGGTAATTAGTCCACACTTCCTTGCCCGCTTTTCCTTGAAATTGAATTTTAGTGCTGGAGATGGTCTCCCAATAACTCAAACCATTGTTTCCATCAAACTAAATGGGCTTACACCTTTAACACGAGGAGAGTGGACCATGGGAGAAAGGGAAGGAAGTGAAGCACCATGGGAGGTGATAGGCAGGTGAGGAGAAGAGGCATTAGGCCAGAGTGAGGAATAGAAGAAGAGGGAAGGGAGAGGGAAAAAAATTACCTAAAGGAGAAATCGATGTTCATGCCATCAGGTTGGAAAATACCTAGACGGAACCCCAGAAAACAAGGAAGCCCCATCTCCTATCAGTTTCCTTCTTCTCCAGACCTTTGCCTTTTCCGCTGATCAATTCCCAGCCTCTGACCCCCCTCCTCCCCCACTCACCTGGCTTCACCTATCACCGAGGTTGTCCTTCTCCCTCTCCCCACACCTTTTTATTCTGGCATCTTCCTGTTTCCTTTCCAATGCTGATGAGGAGTCTAGCCACTTAAAATCAATTTAATGAAGTAGCCAATAAATCCATAAGCTGGAAATGGCAAGTTAAAGCAGAATGAACTTGAAATTTACATCTGCATTTAGTAATGTTAATGGGAATAGAAATAAGAAGGTGAGGAAAGCTAAACACAATAATCCACAGTACTGTGCCAAAGTCTTGGGCACATATATACAGCCAGGGTGCCTAAGACTTGCACAGTGCTGTATTTGTCAACATGGAGCGGAGAGTGAGTTTGTAAATCTGGCAGGAGCAAAGGTTGCTGGGAATGGCGAGGGTGGAGTGCCGCAGGGGTGTGGGACGGGTGGCAGAGCAGGAGTGCCAGGGGCGTGGAGTGGCGAGGGTGCAGCTGTCCGCTCGGCTCCAGGATCAAGCAGCACCTCGTACAAAGTGTCCAAGAACTGCCCCAAACTCCTGTTGCGTCTGTGGAAGATCCTGTGAGTCTTCTGGAGAAGGGGGTAGATCCTAGAACAGTGGAGAGTGGAGGAAGGAGTGTGGATCCCAAAGGAGGAAAATGCCACTCAGGTAGACCAGTTCCAGAACATCTCCCTGCTGTGTGTCGAGGCGAGGATCTTCTTTAGTACCGTTTCCAATCGGCTGTGCACCTACCTAGCAAGGAACACCTATATCAATACATCAGTCCAGAAGGGGGGCATTTCAGGGATGCTGGGCTGTCTGGAGCACACCGGTGTGGTGACACAGCACATCAGGGAGGCCAGAGAGAACAAGGGCAACCTGTCAGTGTTGTGGCAAATGCATATGGCTGTTGGTGGACCTCGAAAGGCAGCTGAAGTTCCCCAACCATATCACAGCCACCACCCTGCGACCAGACATTGTCCTTATGTCTGAGTCTACCAATCAAGTGGTGATGCTGGGGCTGACAGCCCATGGGAAGATCGCTTGGAAGAGGCCTTTGAAAGAAAGCTCTCCAAGTATGTAGGACTGGTTAGCAACTGTCAGCAGGCTGGATGGAGAGCGAGGTGTCTCCCAGTGGAGGTTGGTTGTAGGGGATTCGCAGCTCGTTCTTTAGCCAGAGCCTACAGCAATTTGGGCATCGAGGGAGAGAAGAAGAGGAGAGCCGTCCACAGCACCTCCTTTGCGGCAGAGAAGTCCTCAAGATAGCTGTGGCTCAAAAGAGGGGAGCCATGGAGTCATAAGTAGCTAACCATCTGGACACAAGCTGGGGTCTGATCAGCCCCGGATGGGTCACCTGAAGGAGGGTGTATGATGTTGAAAGACCCGAAACACCCGATGATTCCAGGAACATCACTGAGGATGTGTCCAGAGGCATCAGTAGATGTATGTACACAACAACAAAGATATTCTGTTCCAGCTAAGATTCCATAAGAAAAATAAATAAATAGTAGGTGCCAAGCTTCAGAAATGTTTCTGCCTGTTTTAAGATCATACTTCTGGCAGAACTGGAAAGATTATCTGAACTATTTGTGTTTTATGTTGTCATAAGTACATTCAATTGGAAATTCATCTTGCCTCATGTCATTTTTAAACTGACTCAAACAAGTATATGTGCCCATGATGACAGATTGGAAAATGAATGTTTTTTCTTTTGTTTACTATCGCCAACTAGATTACATAGGAAACATACGATAAGCTTAGATTCGCATTGTAGTCTGCATATATCCATGATGGCTTGAATGAAATCTTTACTTATGTTAAAAATCTATACTGGAAATGGTGTAAATAACTCTGAGTTGGGTTTTTTTCTGTGAAATAAGTTTAAAAACACCTAATAATTTCCCTTTCCTCCTCAGTTCTGCATTACTTCCCCGAGTACCAATGGCTGGTGGATTTTACTGTTTGTGCTACAGTTGTCTACGTCATTACTGAAGTCTACTACAGTCTGACTAACCCTCGTAATGAGATGAACATCAGTATTGTTTGGAGCCTGCTCGTCCTTATCTTTGTATTGTATCCTTTTAATTACTTCAGAATGCTTGTGTTAATAATAAACTATTTAAAATATGTTTTAAAAAAAGTTACCTACATTACCTAATTAGAAAATAGTTTTTTCATTCAATTCATGGACCATTGGGCTATGGTCCAGGTGCAGGATGATGGCACTAGGCAGAATATTAGTTTGGCATGGACTGGATGGGCTGAAAAGCCTTTTTCTGTGCTCCAGTGCTGTGACTGTGATAATTTTGCTAATTCTTTAAGCAGAGTCTTCAGTGGTAAAGTTGGGAATATTGCTAATATCTGAATAATCTTGGCAAACGTCATGCTTTTGTCCAGATTCAAAAGCAGTAATCTGTTAGTTTCTTCATAAATTTAAGCACTAGAAACTTTCAGTTCTGGAAAAGGGGAGTTTTTAAACTGATGTTCTTATCCACGCCTTGTGGCGCATTGGGTGGCAATTGATGATTCTTTAGCCATTGTTTTTTCACAAGGCCAAGTTGCTAGCTTGATGCTCAACCCAGCTTGGATGGAAAGTGTGTAAGGAGCCGGCTGGATTCAAATCGGGGACCATTTGCCTCAACATCTGGTGTGGACGCCACTACACCACCGGCCGGCTAACTGCTATTGAGGTCAAGTAGGAAAAAAATGAATCAGTCATAACTTTCAACCCTATTGCCAGAGCTTAGATTAGTACTTGCCTGGATGCCCTTGAGGGAGCTCTGGTTTCCACTGCTGGTGTCAGCAAATATGGGTGTTCTGCCATCCCTTCACTGTCTGCAGCACTATCTGTCACAAACACAAGACTAGATTCTGGAAGACATGAGCAATGCACACCATTTGCTGGAGAAACTCATCAGATCAGGCTGCGTCTATTGAAATGAATAATTTGTGTCAAATCAAATCAGGGAGGATTATGCTGGGCTGTCCTCAAGTGTCACCACAGTTCTGGCACCAACATAGCATGTCTACAACTCATTGACCCTAACTATACATCTTCGGAGTGTGGGAGGAAACTGATGCACCTGGAGGAAAGTCACACAGTCACAGGGAAAATGTTCAAACTTCCCAATCGGTGATCGCTAGCCCTGTAAAGAGTTGCACTAACCATTACACTGCCATGCACTAAGTGTTGCTAGGAAGAGGAGTGAAATTAATGGCTAGGTAACAGATTTCCTCATGGGCAATAAATACTAAATCTTTATTCTTTCCACTGTTGCAAAAAAGCATCCACTCATTCATTATGTAATGGTATTTATACAAAATTATTGGGGATATAGATAATGTAAATGCAAGCTTGTTTCTTCCACTGAGGTTGGGTGAGACTAGAACCAGAGGTCATGGGTTAAGGGTGGAAGGTTTACGAGGAACATGAGTTGGAACTTCTTCACTCAGAGGGTGGTGAAAGTGTGGAATGAGCTGCCAGAGAATGTGGTGGATGCGGGTTTGTTTTCAACATTTAAGACAAATTTGGGCAGGTACGTGGGTGGGACGGTTATGGTCCAGGTGCTTTTCAATGGAACTAGGCAGATTAATAGTTTGACATGAACTAGAAGGGCTGAAGGGCCTGTCCTGTGCTGTAGTGTTCTATGACTCTCTGACTCTCACACCAGAGGTGGGGGGGGGGGGGGGAAGGGGGAGTCACTGAACTGTTCCCACAACCTATGGATTCACATTCAAGGACTCCTCATGTTTTTGATATTTATTGCTTATTTATTTTTTTATTTTTTGTATTTGCATAGTTTTGTTTTTGTGTATTGGCTGTTGTACATCCTGTTGTGCAGGCTTTCATTGATTCTATTGTCTTTCTTGTTTTTATTATGATTGCCCACAAGAAAATGAATCTCAGGGTTCTATAAGGTGACATATGTAATTTGATAATAAACTTACTTTGAACTTTGATTAGATTGACAGCAGTGGAGAGACAAAGCAGGATAGTTGCTTGAGAAGGTTAGATGGAATCAGATTGGAAATGGAAAACACTTTGGCTACAAGTTAATAGGGAAGAATAAAACCAGGAAGTGCCAACCTGCCCACCCAGGCAGAGTGGATAGAAATGTTGGCAAAGGATGGCATGGTCAGAAATAGCAACAGTTGTTGGAGATAGGGTGGACGAATAAAATTCCAGTATCACAGTCATATTGGGTGTCCTCAGTGATGTTGAACATAATAGTTTCAATGTCCCTGGCAAGGTCAGAAAGTTCATGGAGAGTTTCATAAAAGGAGTTCTAGCTAACGTAGTCACAATGGGAAATCTTGTTATTCAGTGAAAAGCCCAAATGTATACAGTTGGCCCTCCTTATCCGCGGATTCTGCATGCGCGGATTCAACCAACCGCAGATCGGGAAAAGCTGGAAGTTGAGCATTGTTCACCTTGAGTCTTGTTCGTTTGCTACTTGTGAGTGAGAGGAAGGAGTTTTAAGGCTAGTAAGGGATGGCTAGCTGGCTAGATATGTAAAACTTAAAGATCACGGGAGAAACGGGATCGGCTGATGCCGAGGTGCCATCAGCATTCCCAGAAGAGCTACAATGGTTGCGTCTGTGCTGAACACGTACAGACTTTTTTCTTGTCATTCCCTAAACAATACAGTATAATAGCATTTACATTGTGTGTGTGTGTATGTATGTCTGTGTCCGTGCCACTTGATGCGCCCGTCCTTAACTCCTGGTGGAGTCGTCGGGGCACTGTCATGACAAGCTTTTGTACCGATCTTTTTGGTGTGCTCATCATATGGCGTGTCTTGAGCATCTGAAACCTGGCAGAGCCCATCCCTCTCCAGGTTATTTACATTGTAATAGCTATAATAAGTAATCTAGAGATGATTTAAAGTATACGGGAGGACGTGCGTAGGTTATATGCAAATACTACGCCATTTTATATAAGGGACTTGAGCATCCATGTTGTTTGGTATCTGCAGGGGGTCCCAGAACCAATCCTCCATGGATAGGAGGGTCAACTGTTATAGTCAATGGACATTCAAGGCATGTAATGATGTCCTACTGTCAGATTAGAAAAGGCATCTGTGTGATGTGTGGGTTTAGACCAAAGGAAAAATGGTTGGAGTCGCTTGTAACTTTAGTGCAAGGGTGTTTATTAGGTGTGTCAAAAATCAAACTTGCATAAATTAGTGAAAATAATGAAGGGGGGATAAAAGTGCTAATATTTACAAAAGATATCTACTGGAAAACACAATAGCTCTATACTTATTTTTGTCCAGTTTGAACTCCTGGCAGCCCTTGTTTCTCTTCCCTACTGAGGGTGATGTGCTCCTGAATTTTTTTTTTAGGCACCAGAACATACCATCTTTAATTACCCACAAAGTTAACTTAAGACTATACATGAATTGGAAGATGATGCACCCACAATGTAGTTACAATCATATTACAAAATAAGCATAAGTATCTACCTTAAATACAGTATACACATTTACACATCATTACTAAAGAAATAGAATATTCCTCCATATATGGCAGAAAAGGCACCATAAAGCCAACCCGAGTGCATCAGCTCAGTTTGGACCCATCGTGAGAATATACCAGGAAAGACAATGAAGCACATACATTCAACGCAACGAAGAGCAGAATGACGAGGCAGTGTTTTTAACTTTCCACCGGTCACATATCCTTGACTTCTGACCTTGTTGCCTTTGATAAGTTAGAGGGATGAATCCTGTTGATGACATCAACCCACTCTTATGGGTATATGTGAACTTTTTACCTGAGTTTGGGTTGGCGCAAGCAAAGCATAATCAAATGTTCTGCATTGTAAGTAGGGTGTCACTGGAGTGGTTAGTGTGATTCTTTTACAGCTTGGGGGCTTCCAGAATTCAATTCTGGCTCCATCTGTAAGGAGTTTAAGTTCTCCCGGTGAACGACGTGAGTTTCCTCTGGCTGCTCCAGTTTCTTCCTGCAGTCCAAAGATGTTCTGGTTATCGGTTAATTGGTTATTGTAAATTGTCCTGTGATACAGCTAGTGTTGAGTTGCTGGGTGGTGTAGCTCGTTTGGCCACAAGCGCCAGTTCCGCACTGTATCTCTAAATAAAATAAACTAAGTTTCACCTCATTGGTGCTTCTGGAGCAAGGGAGTTAATATTCCTTCTACTTTTTTTTGCGTGAAGTTATTAAAATATCATCTACCAATGTTGTTATGTACTTCCCATTACACACCTAAAATCAGGGCTGAATAATTATTTTCTATTTATTCTTGAACATTTGCTATTCAGAGCTCCTGAATGTTGTGTTGCCTAGAATCACACAGAACATTTGGTGATTGTATATTGTTATGGATGGTGCTGCAGATTGTAATTAAAACTTCGTTTTGTGCTCTCTGGTGGTTTGTGATGTTATTAGAACTCTGTGATTGAATTACAGTCCTGTAACACCCTTTGCCATGATCATTTTTCTATGCTTTTTTTGGCTTTGTGCAAATGTGTTTTATTTATGAGCCAAATCTTTCTTGAGCAGGCAAGCAATCCATCTATGGTGATGTAATCGTACCCAGAATGCCCTCAGGAATGGTATGCTACTCCCCAGTCACAATAGTGCGAGGCTGATTGCTATTTTACTGTGGCCCACATGGTTAAAAGATATTTATTTATTTAGAGATACAGTGCAGAACAGGCCCCTTTGGTTCACTGAGCTATGCCCCCCAGCAACCCACTGGTTTAGCTCAAGCTTAGTCACAGGACAATTTACAATGACCGGTTAACTAACTGGTAGCTCTTTGGACCGTGCAAGGAAACCAGAGTATCCAGAGGAAACCCACGTGCTCACGGAAGAATATACAAACTTTCTTACAGACAATGCCAGAATTGAACCTTGAACTCCGGTGCCTTGGGCTGTAAGCATTAAGGTAAATGCTATACTAAGGTGGCACATCTTATTTATAAAGAAAAAAATTACAATGTCGTATTCCATTTTAATATGAAATTGGGGAATATATTGACACATTGGGTGTGGAAAATGTTTTGTACATGAGTACCCGAGACCTTTATTTCATTGCGGAGAATAAATTAAACCATATCACTTGGTGCTTATCAGTTGTCTAACTCAATTAATGGTGCAAGTGTTATATTTGGAAACCTAATACAGAATTGATTCTTTACGGTCTCTCTGTGACCATATGGATTTCCTTGGGGTGCTCCAGTTTCCTCCCAAATTCCAAAGTTGTACATTTAGGGTTAGCGAGTTGTAGGTATGCTATGTTGATGCTGGAAATGTGGCGAGAGCTAGAGATAGTAGACACCATTACTGAAGATAATTTGGGGAAGCCATGCTAGTGTAGCATCACACTAACCTGCTATTACAACACCAGCGACCAAGGTTCAATTGCCGCCGCTGTCTGTAAGGTAGTTATTCATTCTCCCTGTGACCGTGTGGGTTTTCTCTGGGTGCTCCAGTTTCCTGCCATGTTGCAATAATGTACGGTTAGTGTTCGTGAGTTGTGGGCTTGCTACGTTGGTGCCAGAGGTGTGGCAACATTAGCGGGCTGCTCGGTTCAATCCTCACTGATCTGATTGGATGTAAACCATGCATTTCACTGTATGGTTTGATGTAGATGTGACAAATAAAACTCAACTGTATTGTTAAAATGCCCCATATGGTTATGAATTAACTTAGAGATAATGCATTTCACTGTTGTAATCTGAAATATAAGACTAAATATTTAAAATACTATTTATCATGTAATAAACTTCATTAAAAACTCTAAACTAAATTCATACTGAAGCCAGTGCTTCCTCCTCCTTTCCAGTCCTGAAGAAGGGTTGCGGCCTAAAACGTTGACTGTTTGTTCATTTCCATAGATGCTGCCTGACTTGCTAAGTTTCTCTGGCATCTTGTGTGTGTTGTTTTGGAATTCCAGCATCTGCAGAATTTCTTTAAAACTAGTAAATCGCATTCTTATTTAAAGACTTGATAACAATTTGCATACGTTTTTGTTTCTCAGTCCTTTTAAGTGATTTGCTGTTAAATTAGTTATTTGCTTTTAAGTTACACTAAGAAAGTAGAAAGCCACTGAGAGAGTGAAACCAAAAATTATCATTTGGTTGAGACTCGGATATGCAATTCCCTCTAGAGACTGAACTGTACTTCATAACAAAACAATGAAAACATATACAGTATCATATGAAAGGATGAGAGAAGAAAAAATTATTGGATTCTTTGCATGAATACCAGCTGCATTGAAATACCTGATGTTTCAGTAAAGTATCTTGGCTGGAATCATTTGTAGCACTGAAATCAATATCTATTTGTCTCCATATCTGTTTACCACATTGATTTTTTTTTTGCATGGTAGTTATTTTGAAATGTTGCCTTTATCTTGTTTTCCTTAACAGTTTATCAGTAAGGTATTATTTTCGCTGACCACTCACTACTTTAAAGTGGAAGAAGGTGGGGAGAGGTCAGTTTGCATCACCTTCGGTTGCTTTTTCTTTGTGAAAGCAATGGCGATCCTAATTGTAACAGAGAACTATTTGGAGTTTGGACTGGAAACAGGTACTTGAGGTGCTAATCCTGACATGTGTAGAAGAAATTTAACCAATGACTACTTTTGGAATATTACATTTTTAATGATATCATTCCACATTTGTATTGCTGTCATTCTTTGGGTAAGAAGTTGGGTGGTGATTGGTGGAAGAGCTAAAGGGCTGAAGAAGGTGGAATTTGACACTAGAGGAGAATGGACTTTGGGAGAAAGGGGAGGAGGAGGGACACCAGAGGGAGGTTAGGGAGAAGGGGTGAGGGGAAGCTGCAATAAAAGAGAGATGTGGGGGGTGGGAGGGAGAGAAGAAATTACCATAAGTTGGAGAAATCAATGTTCATGCCATCAGGCTGGAGGCTACCCAGACAGAATATGAGGTGTTGCTTGTCCAACCTAAGAGTAGCCTCATTGTGGCAGTATAGATATATGAGAAAGGGAAGTAGAACTAAAATCGGTGGCCAGCTAGACAACTCGTCTATTGTGACTGGCGGAGCAAAGGTGTTCAGTGAAGCAGTTTCGCGATTCTACGTTGGGTCTCACCGAGGCCACACTGGGTACAGTTTTGGAGACTTGCAGGTAGTGTTGCCTCACCTGGAAGGAGTGTTGGGGAGCAGAGAACTGGAGAGGGCCTGATTAGCTGGAATTACCAGTTGAAAGCATCAGATAGGGAATGGCCAGAGGTAGTTGAATTGTGAAGAGTCAGTCAGGAGTGTTTCCTATTTGGTATGATTAATGATTTCAGATGGAGGAAATGGAACACATCACACACAGGATTCCAATTAATTGGGACACATTGGGACAGGTACATTTTGGCCCAATTAAGTGTCTCCCTCAATAAGCCCAAGTTTCATGGGAATAGTTAAAAACATATTTTAAAAAACTACTGTTTAAACAGACAAATTATGCATTTAAATTAAATACAAAACAAATTAGAACACTAACAATACTGTTATGGTACTATAAAACTATATTGTTATCAATGGAAAAATTCATGTCCCAGTCATGTTCTTCTGATTTGAACAGAATCAGCGCAGCCACCTGGTGCTGATAATGGACTGCCTTCATACAATGCTTTTGGTGATTGCGTCCTCCAAATCATCATTTTCATTGTAACTTCCAAGATGATTTGTTGATACTTAATTCTTCATAGTTTCTAACTTGTTGAAATAGTGAAATTATTTCATTTTCACTCCCGGCCATTTCTGGCATCTCCAAACCTCAATGCTACAAACTACAGTGAGTAAGACAGTTCTGAAATATGTAACTACTTCAGTGACAAAAGTCACTGCACCTTAAGCACAAACACACTCAACTAATGCTATTTATTTGTTGTAAGCACTGCGTTGGGTCTAATGACCACACACGTGCGTGCAACTGATACGAGTCAGCAACAGTCACATGCCCAAATTAATGAGCACGGTGTCCCAAATGCATGAAGGGAATTCTGGCTATTTTCTCGATTTGTTTTTTGTTCTTTGAGTTATCCCAAATAAGCAGCTGCCATGATTAACTGATGGACAAATTAACCGGAATTCTCTATGAAGCAGAGGGAAAATCGTGTTAAGTTTTTCAGCCCAGTATCAAAACTTAATGGACACCACTGAAGCATTTGTAATCATATTATAGATGATTTTACATAAAGAAAACTGTGTGTAAAATTAAATATTTATTCTTGAAGTTTGTAATTTTAGTAAGTTAAACATTTTCATGTATTCGTTTAATCCTTGGTGGGGTTTGATACATAATTCCAAGTTCAGTATCTAATTGAAACCATTGGATCAATAGTAATTCTCGAGGGTAATTGCACATTTTTGGCAATGCGCAGTAAAAGATGCTTTAATAAAATACACTGACTGTAATCCTGGTAATAGCCTGACCTGTAATTTCTCATAATGGCCCTGTCTCTAAACCCTAACCTTGGGCGCCAAAGTAGTGTAGTAGTTAGTGTGACACTATTATAACTCAGGGCAAGGAGTTTGCATTTCCTCCCTGTGCAATGCATGGGGTTCCTCCAAGTACTTCAGTCTCCTTCTACATTTGAAAGGCATACTGATTTAAAAAGTTCATTGCTCATTGGAAATTGCCCTGTGATTAGGTTAGGGTTAAACTGGTGGGTTGCTTGTGGCACAGCTGAAAAGGCCAGAGGGGCCTGTTCTGCACTGTATTCCTGAACAAATAAACAGTAAACTTTACTCCCCCTCCCAATTTTGTAATATTCTGCACAATACATCTACTACATTGAGTACTGGAAGCTGAGCTAGATTGCATTGAGAAGCAATGATAGAATAAAACTCCCTGAAAATCCACTATTCAACTGTTCAGAGTTGCTGCTAGTTCTGCAGCTGGTCCACCAGACACTCCCTTTAACACTTTGCAGCCTTGACTCCTGCACTTCCTTGAAATTCACAGGAAAGTTTATTATACTGAGAAAATGGCTAATACAAAGGGGTATAAATTTAAGATGTTTGGAGGAAAGTATAGGGTATGTCAGAGGTAGGTTTTTTACATAGTGAGTGAGAGGAGCATGGAACACACTGCCAGGGGTAGTAGTAGAGGCAGATTCATTAGGGTAGGGATACTCAAGCTGGGGTTCACGGAACCCTCAGTTAATGGTAGGGGTCCATGTTGTGCATTAGGGGCACTCAAGAGACCCTTGGGCACATGGATGATAGAAAAATAGAGGGTTATATGAGAGGGGAGGGTTAGATTGATCTTGGTGTAGGTTAAAGGGTTGGCGCATTATTGTGGGGGCTTGTACTGTTCTATAGTGTATCATATAAAAGCTTTTAAAAGTATGGAGTGTAAAATGTCTAAATAGTCCAGTAAATGAGCTAAATGTAATTGGTTGTGGAGTTTTATGAAACTTGAGCTTTTACATTCTAAATAGTGTTATCATTTACTTAAAAATATGTTGCTTTGAAAAATTTCTAAGAAAGTTATTGCACATCTGTTTGTTCTGTAGCTACTTAAACTCATCCTTTTTAATGGTGTTAAACAAGGAGTAAAAAAAATTTGTTGAATGAAGCTGCCTCTTTACAAAGATCAAAATGATAAAATATAGTTAAATTGAAATGAGTAAATGGGAGTGGGACGTGTGCTGGGAGATAGAGGACAGGAATGGTAAAACAAAACATTTGACCTAATTACAGAAAATTTATGATAATAAAGTTTCTAATGCATCCATTACTGTTGTGAATTTTGCATATTTCTATTATCTAGTAGATGCGGTATAAAGAAACGTTTATAATAAATCGTTATTGGAATGACTGCTACCTGTATTTAAAAACAAAACTGTAACTGATCAGAATTTCTGATCTATTAAACCAGCTTGCAAAGTAGTCATTCCATAGGATCAGAAGAGACAGCTCCTCTGGTCTCTGTAGCAGTTCCTTGAAAACAAACCAAAACTGCTGAGAGACTGAGTATGGGATTTGGCACTGTGTGGCGCCCTTCCAAAAACTGAGTTCCATATTGACAAAAATACGTTCGATCCTTTATTACCAAACCAGCAAAGGTGAACGATCTTGTAGTGTTGTCCAAAAAATTAACAAACTAAATTAGCAATATAGCAAAATAAGAGTAATTGACATAATTACAAAAAATATCACCTCTGGCTCACTCCCTCTCAACTAAACTAAGACATAATATACTGTACCATGCTCCAACCCACATGACAAATTACAATACAGACAAGATACAATTGAAGTCAGAAGTTTACATACATCTTAGTCAAATACATTTAAACTCAGTTTTTCACAATTCCTGACATTTAATCCTAGAAAATATTCCCTGTCTTAGGTCAGTTAGGACTACTTTATTTTAAGAATGTGAAATGTCAGAATAATAGTAGAGAGAATGATTTATTTCAGCTTTTATTTCTTTCATCACTTACCCAATGGGTCAGAAGTTTACATACATTTTGTTAGTATTTGGGAGCATTGCCTTTAACTTGTTTAACTTGGGTCAAACGTTTTGGGTAGCCTTCTACAAGCTTCTCACAGTAAGTTGCTGGAATTTTGTTAATTTCCTCCAGACAGAACTGGTGTAACTGAGTCAGGTTTGTAGCCCTCCTTACTCGCACATGCTTTTTCAGTTCTGCCCACAGATTTTCTTTCGGATTGAGGTCAGAAAATGATGTCATGTCTGGTTCATCCTTTGGAGCAATTTCCAAATGCCTGAATTCTACAGAGGTACCACGTTCATCTGTAGAAACAATAGTACGCAAGTATAAACACCATGGGACCACACAGCCGACACACCACTCAGGAAGGAGACACATTCTTTCTCCTAGAGATGAAAATACTTCGGCGCGAAAAGTGCAAATCAATCCCAGAACAACAGCAAAGGACCTTGTGAAGATGCTGGAGGAAACAGGTAGACAACTATCTATATCCACAGTAAAACGAGTCCTATATCAACGTAACCTGAAAGGCTGCTCAGCAAGGAAGAAGCCACTGCTCCAAAACTGCCATAAAAAAGCCAGACTATAGTTTGCAAGTGCACATGGGGGCAAAGATCTTACTTTTTGGAGAAATGTCCTCTGGTCTGATGCAACAAAAATTGAACTGGTTGGACATAATGACCATTGTTATGTTTGGAGGAAAAAGGGTGAGGCTTGCAAGCCGAAGAACACCATCCCAACCTTGAGGCATGGGGGTGGCAGCATCATGTTGTGGGGGTGCATTGCTGCAGGAGGGACTGGTGCACTTCACAAAATAGATGGCATCATGAGGAAGGAAAATTATGTGGATATATTGAAGCAACATCTCAAGACATCAGCCAGGAAGTCAAAGCTCGGTCGCAAATGGGTCTTCCAAATGGACAATGACCCCGAGCATACCTCCAAAGTTGTGGCAAAATTGCTTAAGGACAACAAAGTCAAGGTATTGGAGTGGTAATCACAAAGCCCTGACCTCAATCTGATTGAAAATTTGTGGGCAGAACTGAAAAAGCGTGTGCAAGCAAGAAGGCCTACAAACCTGACTTAGTTACACCAGTTCTGTCTGGAGGAATGGAACAAATTTCCAGCAACTTACTGTGAGAAGCTTGTAGATTGCTACCCAAAATGTTTGACCCAAGTTAAACATTTTAAAGGCAATGCTACCAAATACTAACAAAGTGTATATAAACTTCTGACCCACTGGGTAAGTGATGAAAGAAATAAAAGCTGAAATAAATCATTCTCTCTACTATTATTCTGACATTTCACGTTCTTAAAATAGTGAACCTAACTGACCTAAGACAGGGAATGCTTTCTAGTACTAAATGTCAGGATTTGTGAAAAACTTAAATTTAAATGTATTTGGCTAAGGTGTATGTAAACTTTTGACTTCAACTGTATATACGTGACTCCTATAATGTTCATTTATCCTATCATCCTGTGGTACTGTTACCTTTCCAATGGGATCTTGCTTTTCTCAGTCAGATAACGTTTGTTGATTTATTATTTCCTAAAGTAGATAATTTTCTTTTGTATGATTGTACAAGAACTTAACTGTCTGTTTACATTAATGCAGATGGCAAAATTTAGTCCACTGCCTATTTTTGATAAGATCAGAAGACATAGAAGAATTAGGCCACCCCGCCCATTGAGTCTGCTCCACCATTTCATCTTGGCTGATTTATTATCCCTTTCAATCCTATTCTTCTGCCTTCTCCTTGTAACCTTTAATGCCCTGACTAATCAAGAAACTGTCAACCTCCACTTTAAATATACTGAATGAAATGGCCTCCACAGATATCCGTGCCAATGAACTCCAGATTCTCCACCCTGTGGCTAAACTTTTTCCTCATCTCTGTCCTCTAGGTTGATGTATTATTTTTTTTTTTAAGTCCGTATCTTGGAAGCATTAAGTTTCTTCAAGTGTACCAAGTGCAAAAAATTAGCTTTATGTATTTTAAAAATTACTCTTAATATTCCCATTGATATTATTCTGAATGTTACTGGAATTCGTCTCAAATTTAACTCTTCTTTTTCCACCAATATGCAGGGTTTGCAAACTTTTCTGGTGGGGCTGTGCAGTTCCTTGAGAAACAAGGCTTGCAATCCCAGTAGGTTTCATAATCTTTCATTTTTGATTACTGTTTTAATATTTTGGTTATTCATGCAATTACTAAAGTAACTTAAGCTGAAAAGCATGATATTTCAAATTGCTGTTGTGCATTTTCTGTTTTACAATGTGCTGTGCAGGTATCAACAGTCTTTTTAGTATTTATTTCCAGTCTATAAGTTTGTGGGGAAATAGAACTTGACAGATTAATATAGCCATGAATATTATCTGTTTTAACTCGATTGTTAACATTTAGAATATCACATACATGCCCTCAAGATTTATGCCAGATTTTGTGCACCTTGCCATTGAGTCTGCTGTAATATATGATACTGAAAGTTTGAAGTTGGTTTACCTGGAAATACAACATTCAATTTTGAGCAAAAAGACATTCATGCACTGAAATTCTACACTAAGTGTGTTACTAAGATGCCATTGAATCAAAAAGAGATTTTATAGCAGTTTAGCACTTTTTTTTATTCAGTCACTCAACACCTAAGCTGAGGTTTAGAGTTAGTTTTGCTGAATATTTTATTTTGAACGTGAAGGATGTTGTAACTTCATCTTTTTAATTTCATCTTATGTTATCTTTTTGATGTGTCTTTTTCAGTATTTGTATGCATGCATGATCATTTTTAATAATTTATTCCAGAGGTCCTGTCTCAAAACTGACCTTCAAAATGTCACTGGCTATTCTTTGTGGTTTCATTGGTGCTTTCCTGACCTTTCCTGGCCTACGACTGGCTCAGATGCATCTGGATGCTCTAAATCTTGCAAAGGAGAAGCTAACACAGTAAGAAACTTTGTAATTATTATATATAAAATTAATAGAAATTTCTCCACTTGAAATAAAACACATTAAAAAATCTCTACATGAGCAAGAGATGCTGGAAATTCAGAGTAACACACACAAAAAACTGGAGGAACTGAGCAAATGAGCCAGCATCTATGGAAGGGAATAAATAGTTAAAGTTTTGGTCTGGGACCCTTCACTGGGACTGGAAGGAAGGGAGAAGGTGCCAGAATAAGGTGGGGAGGGAAAGGAGTTCAAGCTGACTGTGATAAGTAAAGCCAGTTGAGGGGGAAGGTGGGTGGGTGGGGATGAAGGGCGAAGCTCGGAGGTGATAGGTGGAAAAGGTAAAAGACTGAAGAGTAAGGAATATGATAGGAGAGAAGAATGGATTATCAGAGCAAGGGAAGGAGAAGAGGCACTGGGGAAGGTGATAAACAGGTGAGGCAAAGTAAAGGGATGAGAAGAGAGCCTGAATGAGGAATGGGGGGAAAAAGGAAGGGGTAGGGTGGAAATTGATACAGAATATCATCAGTTTATCTTCGTGTTTTTATACCCGTATTTTCATTGAAGCCAAATTAACCTCCAGACAGGGAGAATTAGAGTGCTGTTTGAAACTGCACGTGCCAGCCAGTGAGTTTACTCTCTTTTGTGCTGTGTATAGAGCTTTCAGCATCTGTCAGTTTTGTATCATTATTTTACCTAGAGGGGGTCAGTTGTGCTGTGAGGATTACATTCCTTGACTTCTCTAGTGCCTTTAACACCATCCAGCCCAAGATCTTAAGGCACAAACTAACGGAGATGGGAGTAGACTCTCACATGGTGGATTGGATAGTGGACTACTTGACAGATAGACCTCAGTATGTGCGGTTGGGAGACTGTAGGTCTGACACGGTGGTCAGCAGCACAGGAGCGCCGCAGGGAACCGTACTCTCTCCGGTCCTGTTCACCCTGTACACATCAGACTTCCAATATAACTCGGAGTCCTGCCATGTGCAGAAGTTCGCTGATGACACGGCCATAGTGGGGTGTGTCAGGAATGGACAGGAGGAGGAGTATAGGAAACTGATACAGGACTTTGTGATATGGTGCAACTCAAACTACCTGCGTCTCAATATCACCAAGACCAAGGAGATGGTGGTGGACTTTAGGAGATCTAGGCATATGGAGCCAGTGATCATTAATGGAGAATGTGTGGAGCAGGTTAAGACCTACAAGTATCTGGGAGTACAGTTAGACGAGAAGCTAGACTGGACTGCCAACACAGATGCCTTGTGCAGGAAGGCACAGAGTCGACTGTACTTCCTAAGAAGGTTGGCGTCATTCAATGTCTGTAGTGAGATGCTGAAGATGTTCTATAGGTCAGTTGTGGAGAGCGCCCTCTTCTTTGTGGTGGCGTGTTGGGGAGGAAGCATTAAGAAGAGGGACGCCTCACGTCTTAATAAGCTGGTAAGGAAGGCGGGCTCTGTCGTGGGCAAAGTACTGGAGAGTTTAACATTGGTAGCTGAGCGAAGGGCGCTGAGTAGGCTACGGTCAATTATGGATAACTCTGAACATCCTCTACATAGCACCATCCAGAGACAGAGAAGCAGTTTCAGCGACAGGTTACTATCGATACAATGCTCCTCAGACAGGATGAAGAGGTCAATACTCCCCAATGCCATTAGGCTTTACAATTCTACCGCCAGGACTTAAGAACTTTTTAAAAGCTATTATTAATGCTTTTTGAGATAGTGATTTAGATGCATATCATATTTTTTACTGAGTTAAGTATTGTATGTAATTAGTTTTGCTACAACAAGTGTATGGGACATTGGAAAAAAAGTTGAATTTCCCCATGGGGATGAATAAAGTATCTATCTATCTATCTATCTATCTAGTTTGCACTTGTATTGGTGTTCCGTTGGGAGGATTTGTTGCTGCTTGGGGTAAGCACAAACCAGTCAAAAATTAATGAAATTATATTTAGTTCAGCTCTCAGGAAGTGTTGTTTGAATTAACTTTTGTCACACTATTTCCACCTTAATGAATGGATTCTGTGACATAAGCCGAAAAGACATGGGAGCAGAATTAGATCATTCGACCCATCCAGTGTACGCTGCCATTTGATCACAGATCAGATGCAAAAAAAATCTCCTAAACCTGGAAGCAGGTAGAGGATCGGCAATCACTTGTCTGACTCACCAATGGCACTCAGCTCTGTGCCATTCCAATGACGTCCCTCTTTTCAATAAACGTGAAGTAAATCATCCTCATTAGTTCCAATTTTCAGATTCAACTATCTGAAAGAAAGTACTTGTGCTGAGGGAGAATATATGCAGACTTCATCTTCTCTCAGTCCAGGTTCATCATTAAAGAGATTGTCATTGGTGATTATTTATGTCAACTTGTTCCTCTAAAGTGGTGCTCTTAAAGATGAGATCTGGTAATATCACTGACGTGTGATTGCAGCTTATACAGGAGCAGGATTGAGGTCTGGAATACTGTTCCCTGAGTTAATTGGTCCACTCAGCCCTCTGTGTTCTTTCACTGTTAGTTACAAGTGAGGTTCTCCCATGCTGATGCTGGGGGAATCTTTTCCAAAAGGTGGTTGTTCGTGCTTATCACTGCATTCTTCAAACTTCAATGATTTATTTATTTTATTTAGAGATACGGCACAGAGTAGGTCCTTCCGGCCCTTTGAGCCACATTGCCAGCAACATCCAATTTAACCCTAGGATAACATGGGATAATTTACAATGACTAATTAACTTACTAACCAGTACGCCTTTTGACTGTGGAAGGGAACCGGAGCACCCAAAGAAAACCCACAACCTCCTTACAGGTTGCGCCAGGATTGAATTCCGAAATCCAGCACACCAAGTTGTAATAGCCCGAGCTAACTGCTCTATTTCCAGCCCAATTTCAGGCGCATAATGGATGCAAGAAACCTGTACAGGTTGTTTGCATGCATCATTCTTGTTTCTCAGGCTATCTGTTCTGAAGATTGGTCTTGTGACCAAAACTTCCATTTCTGTTCAGGGATAAGTTCTATAGACCAGACATCTGTAATTAGTTCAATTATTGAATATAGTATTAATGGTAAGACTCTTGGCAGTGTGGAGGATCAGAGGGATCTTATGGTCCAAGTCCATAGGACGCTCAAAGCTGCAGCGCAGGTTGGCTCTGTGTTTAAGAAGGCATATGGTGCATTGGCCTTCTTTAATCGTGGGATTGAGTTTAAGAGCCAAGAGGTAATGTTGCAGCTATATAGGTCCCTGGTCAGACCCCACTTGGAGTACTGTGCTCAGTTCTGGTCGTCTCTACAGGAAGGATGTGGAAACCATAAAGAGTGCAGAGGAGATCTACAAGGATGTTGCCTGGATTGGGGAGCATGTTTTATGAGAATAGGTTGAGTGAACTCAGCCTTTTTTCCTTGGAGAGACGGAGGATGAGAGGTGACCTGATAGAGGTGTATAAGATGATGAGGGTCATTGATCGTATGGATAATCAGAGGCCTCTTCCCAGGGCTGAAATGGCTAGCCCAAGAGGGTACAGTTTTAAGGTGCTTAGAAGTAGGTACAGAGGAGATGTCAGGGGTAATTTTTTTTTTCAGAGAGTGGTGGGTGTGTGGAATGGGCTGCTGGCGATGGAGGTGGATACGATAGGGACTTTTAAGAGACTCCCGGATCCGTACATGGAGCTCAGAAAAATAAAAGGCTTTTGATAACCCTATGTAATTTCTAAAGTACCGACATGTTTGGCACAGCTTTGTGGGCTGAAGGGCCTGTATTGTGCTGTAGGTTTTCTATGTTTCTGATTCCTTGTTATCGGAAGACCAGTGAACGCTGTAGCTCAAGTGGTCAAGAAGCTAAGGTGTGCTCTGCTGCACAGGAGGACTTACATTGGTGCTTCAGGCACTGCACTGCTCTCTTGAAACGAAATGTCATTTGGATGTTCAGAAACACTATTAATAATCTAACATTTGGAAACAAGCTTTTGTCGCTGATGTTTTTTATTCTCATGCCGCTCCTTTTAGAGACCCTATTTGTCTAAAATGTATACATTACACACAGCAAGTCCTTGGTTCATTGTCAAGATTGGAAGTATCAGAGCATTGAACTTAGAACAGTACACCACAGTACAGGCCCTTTGGCCCACAATGCTGTGCTAAACTTTGAACCTACTCCCTGATTAATCTAACAATTCTCTCCTACATAGCCCTTCACTTTTCTATCATTCACGGGCCTACCTGAGTTACTTAAATGCTCCAAATGTATCAGCTTCTACCACCACCCCCATCTTCTTCACACCCACCATCTTCTTCAGGTGCCTTGCACGTTACACACTTGGGCGATCATGGCTCTCCACATCGAGCGATCCCTCGCAGCATCAATTATATCTCACACATTAGTTAGTTCTTTCACAGTGTCCATATATTTTCTTCTTTAGAACTTGCTGTGCTATATCGTCTTATTTATCCATTGTTCTCCATGTTGATCTATTTCTTGAATTTAATCAATGATCAAACTTTTAAAGGTTTAAAAGATAAAGATTAGCTTTATTTGTCACATGTACATCAAAACATACAGTGAAATGCATTCTCAGATGTGCTGGGGACAGCCCATAAATATTTTGAGTATTAGCTGCAGAATATTTTGGGATGGTTCTGAATAAGTATTTACTATTTCAGCCTACATATCTTCTTGTACACAAGCTTATCTTCAGTATTTTTATCTTGATAATCTATTGCTTCTTGCTTGATGATGGTGAAGATCACAGAAGACTATTCAACCCAGGGTATTGGATATTTGCACACAAAGATGTACAAAACCCAACCAGTTAATCTAGACATAGGTCTGTATCCTGCATATATCTGTATGACAGCTAAATTTCGATTTGGTATGTCACCAATGACTTTAGCAAATGTCCACATATGTACTATGGAGAACATTCTAACTGTTTGCATCACCATCTGGCATGGAGGGGCTACTGCACAGGATTGGAAAAACCTGCAGAGGGTTGTAGACTCAGCGAGCTCCATCAAGGGCACCAATCCCTTCACATAGAGGACATCTTCAAAGGCAATGCCTCAAGAAGGGGACACCCATCATTAAGGATTTCCATCACCCAGGACCTGCCCTCTTCTCATTGCTACCATCAAGGAGGAGATACAGGAGCCTGAAGATACTCATTGAACGTTGCAGGTACAGCTTCTTCCCATCCACCATCCGATTTCTGAATGGACAGTGAACCCATGAACACTACGTCACTATTAAACAGCAAATTTCATGACATATGTCAGTGGTAATAAACTTGATTCTGATTCTAATTCTAGATATTAACTGTGGGTGATTCATTTTCTAAATGTCTGATCTCCCTGTTGTTTTAAATCCTTGATCCCTGTACGAAAGTAAATAGCTCCAACCAATTTATACATACCTAGGCTCAGAATAACTTGAAAAGCTATTAGGGTCTTTCAAAGAAGTTAGGCAAATTATTGAGTATTTCAACACTACCATTTTTATTTGTGAGTATAGGCTATGGAATACATCCTGGCATTTGTGTGTTATTTTGAAATATTCATTTGCATTGACTCTTGACAATGCAAATACAGCAGTGGCTGCCTTCCCTAGAGCAGACTTGGGGCCATACTGAGTCTTCAGTCTGGACAGAAGCAACAGGGTCCAGGCCCGAGAGCTGATGGCAAACCAATGTTATGCCGATTTAAGCGATGAGGTTTAAAGTATTGAGGTCGAGTGTGGAGAACAAACCGGTGTTCAGATCACTACTTCGGAACGCTTTACTCGCCATAGCACTGAACTGACTCCGTAGTCGTGGCCTGGAGCCACTGGGCTCCTGGACCGTCTACAGTGCCGAACTGTCTACGCTGTTGCGAACTTTCTTCTCGGGTCTCTGTGGTTCATGTCTATTGTTTGCTTGCTTTCTTAAAAATTATTTTCAAGACTTGTTCTTTTTCGCACATTGGTCTTTATGGTGTGGGATTTTTTTGTAAATTCTATTGCATTTCTTTGTTTTGTGGCTGCCTGCAAGAAGATGAATCTCAAAGTATGATATACGTACTTTGATAATGTATTTTGAACTTTGAAATTTGGTAAAATTCTAATGGGATAGCTTTCCCCTCTAGCTATTCAACTATCAATATGGTAGCTGGACATTCATCTTGTTTTGTGTCAAAATTAATAGAAGTAAAATGGCACATCCAGTATAATCCTATTGGCCATAGGTACCACCATACCTTCCCCTTCAAACTATCCTTGACCTTGGTTCTGTATTTTTAGAGCTCTTTTATCTCAGTTTGTGCGTGTGTGTGTGTGTGTGTTTATATATTTATATATATTTAAATACTGTTCTCTCATGTAAACTTTCCAAGCTGTCAGATTTTGATTATACTTTCTGCAATGAAATTTACCTACTGTAAATTAATCAGCATTACTTTATCATTTGTTATCTTGACTACACAATATTCTTATTGCAGAGTACATTTCCAAATCATTTGTCCACTGTGAATGTTTGAGGCAGTTTGCTTCTTGTCTGGAATGTGGCTTCTATTTACATTTCATAATATCTCTTTCCTTCCCTGTCACCCTCAGTGAAGTGGAGGTTGACAAACCTTTAGCATTGCTTCTGTTGTCCTACAGGTTTCTCAGTAATATGTATCTGTGGCTTTTTAAATCATGATACTGAACAAAATTAGCAGAAAGTAGTTATGAAAAAATAAATAGGGGTAAGTAATATCTGTTCTGGAAAGCAAAATATGAACTTTATTTGAAGCCTTGACTCAGTGATAACTTGTGTAATATTTTAACACCACTGAAAGTCTAGAAGGCAGAAGGTCATGAATTCAGGTTCTACTAACACTTCCCAGCATAGCTTGAGAATATATTATACTATTGTAATCTTTATGATGACAATTTAATAAAAGCTTTCTCAATTTTGTAA
Source organism: Hemitrygon akajei (assembly GCF_048418815.1). NCBI lineage: Eukaryota > Metazoa > Chordata > Chondrichthyes > Myliobatiformes > Dasyatidae > Hemitrygon > Hemitrygon akajei. The sequence goes on from NC_133125.1 coordinate 9,018,964, forward strand.
GCTGAATGTAAAAAAAAGTAGCATTCTTTCCAGAGCAGAATCCCTTTCTAAAATCCTTGACTTTTATCATTTATCGATTGGCATTATTGAAATAGATTATTTAGTAACTATGTAACATCTTGGTATGTGTAAATTAGTAACCACTTCTAGTTGCATTACAACAATAATAGAATTTGAAAATTACAATGTTGAGAGTGAAGTGCATTGATGCCTCGTGATAATCTACTGCGTTTTCTTAGATATTTCTCTCACCCATCTAGCAAGTCATTCGGCCTTTGAATGAAAACATTTAAGTCTTTCACTTGGTGCAGATGCTGAGTGGTTTGGCATTTTATGTTTTTATAAAAGCCACTCAATTCAAAGTAAATCTATTATTAATGTATAAACATGTCACAGTACACCACCTTGAGAATCATTTTCTTGATGGCATTCACAGTAGATACAAGAAACACAATTGGAACAGGGGTTCCCAACCTTTTTTATGTCATAGGACATAGAACATAGAACAGTACAGCACATTACAGGCCCTTCGGCCCTCAATGTTGTGCTGACCCTCAATCCCTGCCTCCCATATAACCCCCCACCTTAAATTCCTCCATATACCTGTCTAGTTGTCTCTTAAACTTCACTAGTGTATCTGCCTCCACCACTGACTCAGGCAGTGCATTCCATGCACCAACCACTCTCTGAGTGAAAAACCTTCCTCTAATATCCCTCTTGAACTTCCCTCCTGGATCCTTACCATTGGGCAAAAGAATCAAAGAAGGACCATGCTCAACAGGATGATAATCAATGTGCAAACACCAACAAACTGTGAAAATAAAAATAGAAGATAATAATAAATAAATAAGCAAGGAATATCAAGAGCATGAGATGAAGAGTCCTTAAAAGTGAGTCCATAATTTGTGGGAACTGTTTGGTCTTGGGGTGAGTGAAGTTATCCCCTCTGGTTCAAGGGCCTGATGGTTGAGGGGTAGTAAATGTTCCTGATTCTGGTGGTGTGAGTCCTGAGGCTCCTAGTGGCAGCAGTGAGAAGAGGGCATTACCGTCAGAAGCAGAATTGGCATATAGCAGTTCCGAAAGACAGCTTGCCACTACGTTCTCAATTAGAGATGGCCAATAAATGGCTTAGCCATTGTATCTGATACCAGAAAATAAATATATGATTTAAAAAAAAATGTAAAGGATTGGCAGGTTCTCCTAATTCATTAACTCTTGTGGGTGTGCTATGTTTGTGCTGGAAGTGTGCTGACACTTGCACAATCCAGGCTGAACTGATTTGACGCAAGTGAAGCATTTCCCTGTGTATTTTGATGTACATAAGGCAACTAAAACTAATCTTAAAAATAAAGAAATCTTTTCTAAGATACAACAGATTTGATGGCAAAATGCTCTATTTCCTATGATTCTATGATGCATATTTCCCGTACTGAACTAAAAGGTAAAAATAAAACTGTCAGAAACAATGAGAGTGCATTTACAAGTGGTTGACCCCAAGAGCTTTGTGGTGAAAGGAATATTTTTATTTTAATATTCCTTTCCTTATTTAGACAAATAGAGTATTCCATCCAGGTTCTAAAACCACAATGTCTACATGATCTGGTCTGTTGTTCTTGGTTCAGATAAAGATATTATCCTGATCAGTTGAACAGCTGTACCCAACTTTGAATATTGCTGTGCTGCCAATTACATGCATGTGTCCGTTCAAGCAAATAGATGAGAGTTCTGTATATTCACAGTAAAACATCTGTGCCTTGGTACTCAAGTACTCTTAATACATGTCAACATAGCATTTGCCTTTCTAAATGCTTACTGCATCCTCATCTTTAGATTTGGATGACGTGTGCCCAAAGAATCCTTGGTCGCTTTGAATATCAAGTCACTGTTTAAAACACATTCTGCTTTCCTCTCTTATGCTTCGAAAGGAATTACTTCACATTTTTCAACATTACATTCAATTTGTCATATTCTCGCTCCCTTACATAGCTCATCAGTATCCACTTGAACCCTCTTTGCATCTGTCCATTCACAATCCCTTCAGGTTTTGTGTCACCTGCACAAATGTAGATGAGCACAAGCTGTGATTCATACATGATTCGAATCAGTTTGCCAATCTGAAAAAGATCCATTTTTTTCCCAGTCCTTGCTTCTTATCTCCCAACCAATTCCCAATCATATCAGTACATTACCCACAATTCTAAATTCTAACTTTGTTGACCAACCTGTTTTGCAGAATGTTATTAAAATCCTTTTGAAAATTCTAAATTTTGCGATGTCCTGTAATTCACCCCTAACTAGCTCTATACAGCTGGTTAGACCACACTTGGAGTATTATGTTCAGTTCTGGTTGCCTCATGATAGAAAGGATGTGGAAGCTGCAGAAATGGTACAGAGAAGATTTCTAGGTTGCTGCCTGGATTAGAGAGCATGTCCTCTGAGGATAGGTTGAGCAAGCTGAGGTTTTCCCCTTTGAAGCGAAGGAGGTTGAGAGGTGACTTGATAGAGCTATTTTAGTACATTTATTATCATTTGATCTTCAACACAGTTAAAAAGTTTAAATTGTTACATGACCACGGTGTCGTTTACTGTGGGTGTCAGTTTAAAATGTCTGGATGAGGCAGAACTGTGACGTCAGTATAACAAGCTGCGACAGACCGCTGGTACTTGCAGAGAAGAAGGAGAGAGAGAGAAAAAAAGGACTTTGGACTGCAAGCTGTCATCAGGGGCTTGCTGGAAAAAAAATGGGTAAAGTCTGATATTTTCTCATGCCCAAAGGATTGGGTTGATTAATGGCACACAGTGCACATAGGATGTGTGACTGTCACTTCATATGATCCATACGTGGATTTTGTTGGAGTATCCTGTGGCAACCACTTTTTGTTAGCCCTTACCTGGATTCAGGTGTGCTATGTGGTAACCACTTGTGCGAAGGGATATTCTGTGGCTGTCACCTTTGGGATATTTCATGCATTTCGGAACGACTCAATGGATAAGATCTTCGGCAACTGTTACTTTGTTGTCCCAGCGTGGAACCTGTGGAATTTTTGTAATTGCCTCCTCGCTACGTTTTAATGTGAATTTACAAATCTCTCCCCTCATTTATTTCATAGATTACTGGACCTTTCTAGTTTACCATCTTAAGACTTGAAGAACTGTTCCTAAGCTTGACAGTTTGGGAGCCACACACACACATAACACTGTTAACTTCTGTTTGTTTTTGTTTATATTCTTGAGTAGATACTAATAAATATAGTGGTCTTAACATTAAAACCTGACTCAATTTGTGATCTATTGCTGCTGGTACGTAACAGAATCCACATACAATTTTGCCTTTTAGAACAAGACAAAATTATCTTTCTGTAACATTTATAATGTAGGTTTGCTCACAGGTTCCTGTCCTGATTTTTGTAACTCTTGTTTAAAAATATTTCTGTTGAAAGATATACAGAATGTCAGAGACTTTGGATTATTATCTCTCTGTGTTCTCCAACTGGTCTTAGTTCACCAACATCTGCAAGCGTACCTAAATATTTTAAAATGTAATAAGATGCCTTGTTAATCATATGCACTATTTGGATTTTCTGACTTGTAGGACTTTGCTTCATGTGAACTTCCTCTCACCACTAATCATGGTGCTTCTGTGGGTGAAACCTATTACAAAAGACTATATCATGAATCCACCACTTGGCAAAGAAAGCATTCCTTTGTGAGTACACGTGATGAAGAATTTACTTGCATAGTACGATATTTGGTGTTTTTCTCTACTTAGACTTTCTGTGTGACTTCTAGTTTGACTTTCTGCTTTCTTATTATAAAGCCTTTCCACTTTTCAACAAAAACATAGTAGAAATTAAAGTTTTGCCTTTGAACCGGTGCCATCTGCTGATCCATAACTCCAAAGTGATTTATTATTCCGTTCCATAAGCTTTTATGCTAAGTTAAGATCACTCTGATGAACTGCATCTTGATATTCCTGAGAAATAATTTGGTTGAGGGGAGATTTGATAGAGGTATACAAAATTATGAGGGAATAGATAACGTAAATGCAGTCAGGCTTTTTCCACTGAGGTTGGGTGGGACTACAACTAAAGTCATGGATTAAGGTTGAAATATTTAAGGGAACAAGAGGGAAAACGTCTTCACTTAGAGGGTTGTGAGAGTGTGAATGAGCTGCGAGTGCAAGGGGTGCATGTGATTTTGATTTCAACATTTAAGAGAAGGTTGAGTAGGTATGTGGATGGGAGGGATATGGAGGGCTGTGGTCCCAGTACAGGTCAATGGGAGTAGGCAGATTAATGGTTGGGCACAGATTAGATGGGCCAAAAGGCCTATTTCTGAGCTGTACTTTTCTACAACTCTACTAAACATTTATTTTATTTCCTCCTCCATTTGAATATTGAGGTGGTAAATCCAACCACACTGAGTTATCTTCGCTGAGGAAAATGGGTACAACATTATTTTAGTATATTTGTTATCATTTGATCTTCAACACAGTTAAAAGTTTAAATCAACATACAATATCTCCTTTTAGAACAAGACAATTATTTTTCTCTAATGTTTATAAAGTGGGTATTCTCATGACATGATTTTTGTAATTCTTTTGTTTAAAAATACTTCCGTTGAATGATTTACAGAATGTCAGAGTCTACATATGATTCATTGCGACTGTGGATTATTATCGCTCTCTGTGTTCTCCGACTGGCCTTAATTCGCCAACACCTGCAAGCGTACCTAAACTTAGCACAAAAGAGTATAGAACAAATGAAGAAAGAGGCAGGGCGTATCGGTACGAAGGATCTGCAAAAGATGGTAAGAAAATGCGGAATGGTTAAATGACTGAGGTGAACAGGAGCAACAGGAGAGTAGGACAGAAAAGATGTGAGGTTTGTTGATACTTGAGCTGTGGAAGTGAGGCCATGTGTTGGGGAAAGATAACTGAACATTGTACTAATGTCGAGTTCATAATGGGGCAGAAGGGCATATTTGCAACACGTGATTGCTTTGTGGGTTTCATTTTCCACACAAGAAAGGATTTGCTGACATTGGAGCTGGTTCAAAGGAGGTTCATGAATATGATTTCAGGATTGTAAAGCTTATCATATGAGGAGCATTTGGATGGCTCTGGTCCTGTACTCACTGGAATTCAGAAGAATGAGAGGGGGGATCTTACTGACACCTATCCCAAAAAAAAAGTGGATATGGAGAGGATGTGCCTTATGGTGGGGGAGTAAAGACCAGAGGACACAGCCTCAGCGTAGAGGGACGTCCATTTAGAATGGAGACAGGGAGGAATTTCTTTAGCCAGAGAGTGGCAAATCTGTGGAATTCTTTGCCACAGGCAGCTGTGAAAGCCACGTCATTGGGTATACTTAAGGCAGAGGTTGCTAGATTCTTTTTTTAAAAAATATATTTATTTATTAAATTTTAGACAATTACAAAGAATAAATGTGATGATAAAATAGTGAGAAAAATAATATTAACCCTCCCCCCTCCCCCCCTTAACCCTTACCTAAAGAAAGAAAAAAAAGAAAGAAAGATTGCCTGGATATCGGAGGATCCCCATATGCTCCTTGCAACTCCTCTCGATTTTGAATTAAATAAAGCTGCAATGACATTTCCAACCCAATCCCTCTTTAATTTCTTATGTTCTGTTTCTGTTAAATGTGTTTCTTATAAAAAAGCTATATCTCCTTTCATTTTCATAATATATGTTAAAACTCTTTTTCTTTTCACAGGTCCATTAATTCCATTAACATTAAAACTTAAAACATTAAGTAAATAATCATTCATAATACCTTGGGAACTCTTTAAAATTCTCCATGTTGCTATAGTTTCTCCCCAACCATCCAGGCAAAAAAGAAGAAAAATAGAAGAAAGATAACTAATATATAAGAAAAAAAACAAAGTACCCCCCCCACTAATGTTGCGAATAAAAAGAACACAACATTACCCCCCCCCCCCCCCCCCATTTTATAGGTCATGGCAATCGCCATGATTATGCACGTGAAACTCGCAGCCATCGATCAGGAGCTCTTCCAGCTCCCCCGCAAAAAAAAAAAGAAAATATATTAGTGAAGAAAAAAAAAGAAAATAATTACTATCTCTACTCCCAATTAATACTCTTCAACTATTTTTTTTTATAAATGTCCGTCAAGTGCAACCTTATTTCAGTCTTCATCATTAGTCCATTTCATTTCTATAATTCTTTACTTCTCTTCGTGGACATCAGGTAATTCTTGTACAAATTTCTCCGCTTTCCGGTAGTCAATGAAAAATCTTCTTTCTTCGTTATCCAGGAAAATTATCAATTTTGCTGGATAGCTCAATAAAAATTTATAGCCCTTTTCCCATAAATATTTTTTCACTGGATTAAATTCCTTCCGCCTCTTCAGAAGATCGTAACTTATGTCTGGATAAAAAAAAAGCTCTTTTCCCTCCTATTATCAATGGCCCATTTCTCTTTTTAGCACCTTGAATAGCTGCCTTCAAGATCATTTCTTTATCTTGGTACCTTAAACATTTTATCAAAATTGATCTTAGATTTTGATCTTGTTGAGGTCTTGGTCTTAAAACTCTGTGTGGTCTTTCAATTTCAATTACTTGGTTTCTTTCTTTCATTTCCAACATTTTCGGAATCCATTCTTGAAAGAATTTTATTGGATTTTCTCCCTCTGTACCTTCCATAAGACCAACAATTTTGATATTATTTTGTCTACTAGAGTTTTCAAGCGCATCTATTTTTTCCAACATCCGTTTTCTTTCTATTGTCCAGGCAAGATTATTGTCTTCTATCTTATCTATTCTTTCAGTGTTTTCTTCCACTTTTACTTCCATCTCTTTAACTTTATTATCCATCTTCTCTTGTTTTTCCACCACATTATCGAGTTTATTCTGCATCCTTCTTATAGCTTTTAATTCATTCATAATATATATCAGGATATCTTTTATGTCTCCTTTAATCTCTTCCTTCTTTTCCTCTTCTTCTTCCGTTGAATTTCCCAAAGAGTCTGATTCTACTTCCAATTCACTTCCAGTTTCACTTCCAGCCGTAGTTGGGATTTGTAGTTTTGTTAATATCTGTTCATGCATACTTTCGCGCATGCGTTGTTCTTGCCGTTTCTTCTTAGAGACCGCCGACATTGCTGCAACTTCCCGTCCCGCATCATCAGAAGTGCCATGCACTTCACCAGGAGGAGATCCAACTTGAGTCCGAGGCTTCGCCGAGACGGTTAGGCCTTTTTCCCCGCCGATTTGCGCAGTCTTCGAAGTAGTAGCTTTCTTCTGTTTCGGTTTAGGAGCCATATCCAAAAATAATCCTGAGTTACTTATAAATAGTTTCTAGTAGATATTTGTTAACTCTTCTTCATTTAAACCCTATTTCATTACTTTTTGCGAGGGAGCTGGATTCCCAACGTCTCGACCCTACATCATCACGTGACACCCCCCGGTTGCTAGATTCTTGAAATGATACAGGGAGAAGGCAGAAAATTGGGGTTGAGAGGGAAATGGATCAGCCTTGATGAAATGCGGAGCGGGCTTGAGGGGCCAAATGACCTAATTCTGCTCCTAAAGCTTATGGTCTTTCTACTAAAACAGAACACTGAAAATCATTAACTTTTGATTTTCTCTAGAAAAGAAAATACATGAGAGAATGAGCGGGATTTTACAAGGTAATGACAGCAAAATTGTCACTATTTGCCGTCATTATTCTATGTTGGGGTCTCCATGCATGCTTGTGCAAGCACAAAATCTCTGAAGTCTGAATCAGAATTAGATTTATTTTCACTGATGTACGACATGGCATTTGTTTTGTAGCAGCAGTACAGTCCGAAACATCAAAAAAAAAGTTGCTTTAAGTTACAGAAAGAGAAATAGTTAGTGTTCATGGACCATTCAGAATTGTGATGGTGAAGCTGTTCCTAAAACGTTGAGTGTATCATTATTGAACCATCAGTAAGTGCAAAAATGCTGGAGTTATCATAAAATTCAGCTTAGGAGAGGGACATGGGTTTTATTCTACCACACTGGAGAATTGTTCATAATAACTGCACAGTCAGCTCCTACAGTGAATGCTGAATGGACAAGTTAGGTGTACTGTTGTGAAAGAGTTACAATATTTTCTTGTTATACAAGTATCTGAAACATACGGCTTTGAGGTGGAACGTATGCAATTCTGTCAATGAGTTTAGTGAAATTTGTGAATGATACTAAGACTTGGGGGCATAGTGGACAGCAGTGAAGGCTAGCAAAACTTGTAGCAGGATCTGGAAAAATGGGCTGAAAAATGCCAGGTGGAATTTAATGCAAACGTTTGTGAGGTGTTGCACTTTGAGAGAACAAACAAGTAAGACTTGCACAGTGACTGGTAGGTCACTGAGGAGTACAGTAGAATAAAGAGATCGTGGAATACCGATCCATAATTCTGTGAAAGTGGCTATACAGGTAGATAGGGTTTTAAAGAGAGCTGTTGGCACATTGGCCTTCATAAATCAGAGCATCGAGTACAGAAGTTGGGATATTATGCTGAAGTTGTATAAGAAGTTGGTGAGACCAAATTCAGAGTATTGTGTCAACTTCTAATCACCGATCTACAGGAAAGATATCAATAAGGTAAAAAAAAAAAGTACAAAAAGTTTACAAGGTTGCTGCCAGGACTTGAAGATTTGTGTTATAAGGAAAAGTTGACTAGGTTTGGACTTTATTCTGTGGAGAGTAGGAGATTTGATGGAGGTATGCAAAACTAAGGGGTGTACATAGGGTAAATTCAAACAGGCTTTTTCAAATGAAGTTGAATGAAACTAAAGGTAGAGGTCATAGGTTAAGGGTGAAAGGTCAAGCATTTAAGAGGAATCTGAGGGGCAATTTCACTCAGAGGGTGATGCAATGGTGGCAACAAAAGTGGTGGATGCAGGTTCAATAGGAACATGTCTAAGAAGCTTGGATAAGTATATGGATGGGTGGGATATGGAGAGCTACGGTCTAGGGCAGGGTGATGGGAGTAGGCAAAATTATAGTTTAGAATGGACAAGATGAACTGATGGGCCTGTTTCTGTGCTGTAATATCCTATGACAATAGAAGTAATTAACTATTTGCTAAGAATTGAACGTAAGAAGGTGATGTATCTGCGTGACCTTTATTTTAAATCATGTAGCTCATCAATGAGCATAAAATAATTCAGCATTGTTCCTTTACTTGAAGGTTGCCCGGGTGTTCTATTACCTTTGTGTGATTGCACTTCAATATGTGGCACCAGTGATTATGCTTCTTCATACAACACTGCTTTTAAAAACCCTGGGTAAGTCTGAAATATTGGTACACACAAGAGATTCTGCGGACACTGGAAATCCAGAGCAACACACACGAAATGCTAGAGGAACTGGTCAGGTCAGGCTGCATGGAAATGAATCAACAGGATGTTTTGGACCAAGACCCTTCATCAGGATATGAAGTTTCTCCAGCATTTTGTGTGTGTGTTGCTCTGAAATATTGATACATTCTCTTTTCAAATTCAATTGAAATAAAATATTGATAAATCTAAGTTCTCGATGATTTTATTCCCTGATGGTTTAATGGTAAAGATTAGAGCCTAAAATGAAATTTCACGTAATCCTGATCAAGGGGGTGGGGGCTAAGCAGTTGCTCCACCTTGCCCAAAGGTGACCAGCAGGCTAGTGGAGGGAAGGAGTGCCTTATATCTTCTTTGGTATCTCCACCCCCCCCCCCCCCCCCCCCCCAGGATTATTATAAACACAAGAGATTCTGCAGATGCTGGAAGTCCAAAGTAGCAGACACACAGGTCTGGCAGCATCTACGGAGAGGACTAAAGAGCCTTGGCCAAGGTCTTCCAGGGCTGGAAAGGAAGATGCCAGAATAAGGTGGTGGGTGGAGGGGAAGGGGGATCAGATAGAAGATGAAAGGTAAAGCCACGCAGTGGGAGAGGAGGGGATGAATTTGAGAAACTGAGGGGTGATAAGTAGAAAAGGTTAAAGGGCTGGAGAAGGAATTTGAATGGAGGGCTTTGTGGACCATGAGAGAAAGGGAAGGAGGAGGGGCACCAGGGGGAGTTGATGAGTAGGTGAGAAGATGTTAGAGGCCTGAGTGTGGAATTAAAGAAGAGGGAAGGGGGAGTGGAAAAATAACACTGGAAGTTGTTCTCACCATCAGATCGGAGGCTACCTAGGCAGAATATGAGGTTTTGATCCTCCACCCTGAGAGTGGCCTCATCGTGGCAAAAGAGGAAGCCATGAACCAACATGTTGGACTAGGAATGGTGATTGGAATTAATATGGTTGGCCACTGGGAAATCTTGCTTTTAGTGGATGGAGCAGGGGTGCTTGTCAAAGCTGCCCCTGATTTACATCTGGTCTCACCAATATAGAGGAGGCCACATCGGGACCACCAGGTAAAACAGATGACCCCAACAGATTACCTCACTTGGAAGGAATTTTGGGTCGTGAATGGACAGCTGGAGCATGTCTGCCACTTGCAAGGATAAGTGCCAGAAGGAAGATCAGTGGGGAATGATGACTGGACAAGGGATTCATTGAGGGAGTGATCCTTGTGGAAAGCAGCATGTGGGCAGGAGGTAAAGATGTGTTTGGTGGTTGGATCCCGTAGAAGACTAAGTTGTGGAGAGTGATGTGTTGGATGTCGAGGATACCAGTATTTTGTGTGAGTTGTCCAGATTTATTATCAGTGATGTATTCATGAAATTTGCTGTTTCTGGCAGTAGTACAGTGTAATACTTAAAATATACTACAAATTACAAAAGGTTTGTGTATTTACACATAAGTAGTGCAAAAACAAAAATAGTGAGTAAGTGTTCATGGGTTCATTGTCTGTTCAGACATCTGATGGTGGAGGGGAAGAAGCTGTTCCTAAAATGTGTGTGTGTGTCTGTCTGTCTGTCTTCAGGCTCCTGTAACTCCTCCTTGAAGGTAGTAATGAAAAGAGGGCATGTGCTTGGTAATGGGGGTTCTTAATGATAGATACTCCCTTCTTGAGTCATCGCCTTTTGATGATGTCCTCACTGGGAAGGCTAGTGCCCATGTTGAAGCTGGCTAAGTTTATAACTTTTTGCAGCAATTTCTGATCCTCCACACCAGATGGTGATACAATCAGTTTGAATGTTCTCCATGGTACCAGGTCCATGGTTAATTCTAGCCATGGTCAGCCATGATCACTACAGACATGAGTGCAAGTGGGTGATAGTCATTAAGGCAGCTTTCCCTGCTCTTCTTGGAAACCGGTATGATTGATGGCATTTTGGAGCAGGTGGGAACCTTTAACAGCAGCAATGGAAGATTGAAGATGTCCTTGAACAGGTGTTTGAACACCTGTGCAACTGTTTGTGGGAGAGTAGAATAAAAAGATATGGAAACAAGGTGGGTCCATGCTCATAAGCAGAATAAACACTAGCATTATTTATTTTGTCCTTTCAACTTGAAGACTAGATGACTTTTCACTCAGTGGTCACTCTGTTAGATTCACCTGTACAGCTGCTCGTTAATGCAAATATCTAATGAGCTAATTATGTGGCAGCAACTCAGTGCATAAAAGCATGCAGACATGGTCAAGAGGTTCAGTTGTTCAGATCTACCATCAGAATGGGGAAGAAATGTGATCTAAGTGACTGACTATGGAATTATTGGTCCCTTTCGAGATGGTTTGAGTATCTCAGAAACTGCTGATCTGGGATTTTCATGCACAAGTCTCCAGAGTTTCCAGAGAACGGTGCAAGAAACATAAATTATCCAGTAAGCAGCAGTTCTGTGGGGAAATGTTAATGAGAGAGGTGAGATGGGAGTGGTCAGGCTGCTTCAAGCTGACAGGAAGGCAATGGTAACTCAAATAACCACAGTGGTGTGCAGAAGAGCATCTCTGAACACACAACCTGTAGAACCTTAAAGTAGATGGGCTACAGCAGCAGAAGACCATGAATATACAGTGAGGGGCTGCTTTGTTAGATACAGAGAGATACCTAATAAAGTGGTCACTGAGTGTATACTTATGCCATTTAAATTCATTGCTTGGGATTGTGGTCATCTTTATAGTTTACCTCAATGTTTTCATTTTAGTGATAACAGAAAAATAAAAAACTAAAGCTTTGGAAGTGATTGATCAACTGGTGTTCCATTTATATTTTCACGAAACAGGTCACCATTCCTGGGGACTCCTCTCAGAACCTTCATATATGTCTCCTAAGGAGATCACTGAAGCCTCCAATTCTGTCAAATCATCTACTCTTGTAGCCAATGAAAGCAAAAAGCTGACAGTTGCACAGATAACAATGGCACTGGATGGTCTGCAGAACGTTTTCACTCCATTACTCTTCCGAGGCCTCCTCTCCTTTCTAACATGGTGGATTGCAGCTTGCCTGTTCTCTACGAGCCTTTTTGGATTGTTCTATCATCAGTACTTGACAATCGCATGAGTGACTAGCATGGTAAAGCTGGACGTCCAAATATTCTCCTAGAACATCAAATCAAAGCCACTTTTTGGAGATTAAAACAAAAGGATATTTTAAACCATTGTGGAATCAGCATATTGCTGAAATACAGAACACAGATTAACCTGCTCAGTTCCAATACTTCCTCTGGTTCTCAGGGTGGTTAAATGTCTTAACAATTTGAAATTTAGAGGCTGGAATGATGTCATGTTACTAATGCAATGGTTAGGTCAGTTATCTTTGCATGAACTTTGCAGTTATCAACAAAAGATTATTTGGCCGAAGTGGTTTAAAGTTGATGGATAATTGGATAAAATTAAAAATTGATGGATTTAGTTCTCCAACTCTACTGGGTTTTAAACACAGGAGATTCTGCAGATGCTGGAAATCAGAGTAACTCACATAAAAATGGTGGAAGAACTTAGCAGGTCAGGCAGCATCTATGGAGGGGAATAAACTGTAGCATTTTAGGCCAAGACCCTGATGAAGATTTGTAAGAGAACAGGCCCAAAATGCCAACTGTTTATTTCTCTCCATAGATGCTGCATGACCTGCTGAGTTCTTCCACCATTTTGAGTGTGTTACATAAATGTTAATCTGCTTAGAAATTTAAGATCAGAATCTTAAATCTAAAAGTAAGCAAAAGGTCAGAACTTCATTCTGGCATTAGCTTTACAAAATGACATTGCCCGATTCGACATCCTCAACATTGCTGAGACCCTTTGTAAATTGGGGGTCTGCTTCATGAACATCTGTGCTCCATCCACTAGAAGTGGAACTTCCCGATGGTTAAAAATTTTTATTCTGATTCTCATTCTCATTCGGACATTTTGGTCCATGGCCTCTTCTTGTACCACGATGAGGGCACCCTCAGGGTGGAGGAGCATCACCTTATATTCTGTCTGGGTTGCCTCCAACTTGATGGCTCGAATATCAATTCCTCCTTCCAGGGAAAAAAAAAACTCCCCTCCCCTCTTCTATTCCTCACTCTGGCCTCTTACCTCTTCTCACATGGCTGTCACCTCCCACTGGTGCCTGTCCTTCTTCCCATGGTCCACTCCCCTCTCCTATCAGGTTCCTTTCTCACCAGCCCTTTATCTTCACCTCCCGCCTGGCTTTACCTATCGCCTTCTAGCTGTCCTCCTTCCCCTCCAGCCACCATTTTATTCTAGTATCTTCCCCCTTCTCATCCCGAAACGTGGGCTGTTTATTCATTTCCATAGTTGCTGTCCGACCTACTGAGTTCCTTCAGTCTTTTATGTGAGTTGCTTTGGATTTCCAGCAACTGCAGAATCTCTCGTGTTTTTGTTAATGTGTAGCTTGATTTGAACGTGAACACTTTTTGTAATCCCTTCAATATGCTTATGCAAACATTAAGATAATGGATGAGACTTTTCGTTTCCCTCTCCCAAGGCAAGTACGAATGGACTTTATCAGTTGTACCCTGTGATAATTTTAAACATAAAGTTTAATTGATTCTAAATGTTGTCTTCTTCTTAAGCCCAGTTCTCCTACTGGGGTATAGGCTGCCAATAGCAGCTTGCCTGAGTGCTCTATCCAGGGCCAGTCATTCAAGTTGTCCCCAGGTGTAGCCCATCTTCTTGGTACATCCTCCCTCTCCCAGAGTTGAGGTCTTTTAAAGCTTCTGTTTGCGTTCCTGTAGCACTGGGTTTTTACAGGATGGGGTTGCTAGCCCCATGTTCAACTCTCCTTTCGCAGCTGGACTTGAGACCGTCCTTGGCAGAATTGGTTTTAAATTTAGAGCTAAGAAAATTCAATCTGATCAGCAATTTGTATTGAGGGACTCCTTAGGAATAACTGAGCCGTTTGTTAAAATGTGTTTTATTTATCCTTTTGTTGGAAAATCCAGCATCTTTTCACTGTAAAGAAGTCTTTACAGCTGGAATGAGACTATAACTACTGTATATTACAGTAAGAGTTAAATATTTCAGATTTTTAAGGGAACAAATTTCTTTGAAGTTGTGGTTGTTGCTGTAAGAGAGTTTGATTTATCGCTTGAGATGAGACATTAGGTAAATGATTTTTATTTTAAAAGTGTTTTTGTATTGTCCAAAAAAACCCGCAATACAATGGATTGTGGCTTGCCTCATTGCAGGAAGCTAATTTTTAGAAGCACCTCAGCGCTCTTAACTACATCGTATCATGAACTGGAATTCAAATTTTTTACATAACTTTCAAATCTATTGAATGGAACTTCACTTACAAGCTGATGGATTTACTTTTCTTTGTTTGATACTGTAACATCTTAACTTTTACATCAGGAAATTTCTTACTAAATTCCATAGTAAATTGAAATTTAAATGCTTAAAATATTTATGGTATGCATTTGACTGCCTGTAATGGCATCATGCAGTTATATAATGGTCTTCACGCTCTAAAACGTTGCAAAAGATGTTACTGAGAGATTGGATGATACAAGATACAATGTAGAAGAGAAAGGCTCTTGTGATTAAAACAGGCTCCACGATTTGTAATCAGATTCAGTATCGGGTTTAATATCACTGGCAAATGTCATGAAATTTGTTGTTTGTGGCAGCAGTACATTGCAATATATAATAATTTTTAAAAACTATAACTTATTTAATTGGTAAACCTCCAACATTTCCAATCCATGAAAAGATGAGAGTTTGATTTTTGGTTGCAATTTTGTTCATTAAATGTAGTTTATAAAAGCTACCCCCTCAATTAAATTGAATTTCAGTAATTGCTACAGAATTATTTAATATTTCCTCAAGAAAATGTAATGTGCCAAGTAAGTTTTATTTAAATCTGTTTTGTTATACTTGTCCTGCTGCTGAATGGTATTTTCTTGAATGTTATGGAATGTTACATTTCCTTTGCCAAGCAATAGATGGGATGCTACACTTGATTAGGCTATCGATTTTAATTCAGTTTGCTAAGGACATGCAAGTAATAAACATGCTTCAAGTTTCCAAGAGTTTTATTGGATGTTATCGTTTAAATACAAATTATATGCACCGTCCTTGAATGGTGCTATTTTGGACAAATCGCAGACTAATCAAACAGTCCAGAATGTTGCTTCATCTCTGTGGTACAGCAGCATATTTTTGATACATTTTTGGCCAGCTATGATCTCTGGCCCTTTTCCATCTCTATTTATCTTCTTTGAAAGTTAAGTGCAATTACTGTGGATGCAAACTAAATAATGAAAACATATCAGAAAAGTAAGATTGAAATTCAGTTTATTAGTATAAAATGCCAGAAGTAGCAATTAATCTTAATTGACCATTTTCTAATGAGGCATAACCCTTAAAGTAATATCCATTTATTATACCTACTAAGCTGTATATAGTTGTATGTTTGAAGCAAATAAAATTAGTCCTTTTGTATTCTTTATGTAATTACAACTTCCTCTGTGAATATGACTTGTACTGACGTAACATTGAAGAAAGTATGATCTTTCTAATGGAACCTAAATCATAGCTGAAATCTCTATCGTCAGTCACTGGAATTGGTCTGTACTTGGTTTAATTTTTTTCCATTATAGATTGTTAGATATGGGCATAATTGACATTTTATGGACAAAAAGACATAGTTATCCCTCTTTGTACCAAAAGACAGAAGTAATGTAATCATAAATTTTTTGAGCAGTACTGACGAGTTAGAGTAAATAACTAATTTATTGATCCATTTTGTCAATAGCTGTTGACAGGTGTAATTTGTTCTCGTTCACCTTGCCAGTTAGGAGCTAGACTGTAAAGTCAGCATCAGTATTGGCTACAGTGCTATAGGTGGTCTGCAAATGGTATTGGGTAAGAAGAGGGTGAATCAAGTAAAACCAGGCAACTCCATCTCAAACTAGCAAAGGCACTCCTAGCACCCAATCAAGGTGGCTGTTTTGTACAACGTATCTTGCTGTGTGTCCAGGCAAAGCTGACATCCCACCTGCACAATTGTAGATCAGAGAGGAGTTTAATAAAATTATAAACACCAGATTCTGCAGTTGCTGGAAATCCAGAGTCAAGCAGCATCTATGGAGGGGAAAATATAGCCGAAGTTGCGGGCATATATATGATGACGTCTCAATGAGGTGGCAAGTCCTTATGAAGGGTCTTCGCCCGAAGCATCGACCATTTATTCCTCTATATCAGGTTCACAACCTTTTTTTTTAGGCCATGAACCCCTACCATTAACCAAGGGGTCTGTGAACCCCAGGTTGGGATCCCTGCTCTACACAGATGCTGCTCAATCTGCTGAATTCCTCCAGTATTTTGTACGTTACTCACAGAATAAAATGAGGTTATATTCCTTTCTTAATTACAAGTAATGTTCTTGAAGATTATTAAGGAATAATGTATTTCATATTTGACAAACAGATTTAGTGTTAATATTTAACTGTTAGCTGATATAAATGGATAAGGTTTAATAGACAGTAGCATTGCCATTAACAAGATGCTATTACAGCTGGGGTTGTTAGAGTTGAATTCCAGCAACAGCTGTAAGGAGCCTCTTTGTGTCCTCCCTATGGAATGCATGGATTATTTTTTGGGTGCTCCAAAGACGTACAAGTTAATAGGTTAATTGGTCACTGTAATTTGTCTGGAGATTAAATTAGGCTTGCTTAGGAGATGTGGGTGCAGGGCCGGAAAGGCCTGTTTCACACTGTATCTCTAAAAGTAAATAAATACCAGTGAAGTCAAGATCCTAGGAGAGAATTTGAACAATTTTGATTCTGAATCAAAGTCCTAAAGTTAATGTGTCAAACCTAATTATGGAATCAGATATTCCATGATAATGGGTAGTTATCCATGTTTATTGCCCGTTACGCCGCTGGCATTTAGGACCAGCAATGAAGATCCTACGTCTCTGGCAGTGTACAGGTCTTCCTTCATCATGTTTCCTTTTGGTTTTCACTACTGTCATTCATGCAAGTCCCAGGTGAAGACTGAGGAATACTGTCCCACTCAGATGTAGGGCTTCGTTGCTGTTTCCATAACAATTTTGTTTCGCCAGTTGGGGTTGTTAGCCCTGAGCTGAACCCCTGAACCTGGAGGACCAGTTTTAATCTGACAACCCTTTGACCTGTTTGGCATGGGTGACCCTACCAAGAGCAAAAGCATAAAGCCTAGACTCCAGCCAACATAGCTCTCCAGGTCATTGAGACAAGCAAGCTTCCAAACCACAAGAAGGCTGTGGTCAATTTGGAAGTAGCTATCCATAACCTCCTAACCAGCAGTAATTGTCTGAGGCCTTTCTAGAGAATTGTATTTATATTTGAATGCACTTAAATGGCTTGAAGCCTTTCTTTTAATAATATTGTTGCTATTGATTTGAATGAAGTGGGATATTTTCTTGTATTTATGAGGGTAGTTGTATCTTGGTTATAGTAAGATACATGTTTCAGTAAAATTAGTAGGAATTGGTCACCTTGGAGACTGAACTGGTTACTTAAGACAAAAGTTTTATTAACCTACTTAAAATTTTATGATGTGAATACTTCTCCAAAAGACTGCAAGTTTGTCATTCAATTTATTTTGGTTATAGTGGAGAGAATGGAGTTGTGGTGGTACACCACTATAGTAATCCAGAAACACAAATAAAAGATCCAGGAAACACAACTTCATACTTGTGCGTAGCAGTTTAAAATTTTAATATAATTTTATATAAAGCAGACAAATCTGGAAAAGCAAAAGTTATTCAAAGTAAACATGAAACTAGCGTTTCAGCAAAAAAAACCAGCCATAGTCTGGTCTATAAATGCCTCCAGTTCTAAACTAGTTCACAATTGTGGCACAGTAGCATCGTGGTTAACACAACACTTGACAGTACCAATGACCCAGGTTCAGTTCTCTCTGTAAGGAGTTTGTATATTGACACTGTGACTGCATGGGTTTCCTTTGGTTGCTCTGGTTTCCTCTCACAATCTGAAGATGTACCAGTGGCAGATTAATTGGTCATTGTAAGTTGTCCTGTGATTTGGCTAGGGTTAAATCAGGGGTTGCTGGGTGGCATGGTTCGAAGGACCTTAAGGTCCTATTCCACGCTGTATCTCAATAAATAAATTAATTAACCAGTCAACTTTTCAGAAATATAAAAAAAATTGAAGAAACTTATAACAATTCAATTTTAAAGAAAAAAAGCACCACCACCTCCAGTTAAGGACACACATCTTAATAAAATAATGCATGGTAAAAATTGTCATTCTAGCAGTAGTTTATGGAATATTACTTGTGAACATCAACACAAATGTTGCAGTTGTATAATACAGTAACCCCTTTTGCAAAATCTGGCAAAATAAAAAGGCTTTTTATTCTCTGAGGCCCTTATTTTAAAAAATTGCAGATCACAAGGTAGTAAATAATTCATCACAAGTTTGTCATGATGTTTGATTGTGCATTTAATATCAGAACTTATCATTCAGAGGTTGTAATTGTATCAGGTTGTGGCTCCTTACTCTTAAGTTCAAATTCTATTTGACTGCTAATAACCAGTGGGTTTATGAAGAAATCAGGGTGACTAAGTACTAGTTTCTCTAATCACTGTTCCCTCTGCTGTGCAGGTCTGCGGCCGTGCAGTAACTGAAATATTCCCACGCACATGGCCTTTGTTGTGCAGCTTGAATAAAGACAGATAAGAAAAAGTTTACGAAATACAAAAAAGATTTTCTTTGTACTGCATTTCATTATATCCTTCGTTAATAAATAGCATCAAAAGTGTGATTTTTCACGTTTCATTTTAAATATTCATAGTATGCATGGAAATAACTCGGGTGGCTGATAGTTGGGTTGAGTTCTCTAATCTTCGCAATCCATTTGCAAATGTTTCTCCACCATAGGAGGAGACATCAGTGCTCACTGATGATGTCTGCTCGTATGGTGACGAAACATTCACAAATGGATTGCCGAGATTGGAGAACATCTCAATCCAACCAGAGTATGCATATTACAAAAAACACTTTTAGAGGTGCTGAGCCATTTTCAGGCCATGTAAAAATTTCCTGCTCAATGCAATGGTTGGTTTGCGCAGCTGCGAAGAAAGAATTAGAGGGAACGTTGACCATAACATGTAACTGAGCTGGGTTTCTGTATGGATAACCTTTCAAATACCAAATATCTTCTAAGTTTTTCTTATCTTTATGACTGTTTCTTGTATGTGCATGGTTGCCAATTTTAAGATTGTGAAGTGATTGCACAAACAACTTGATGTTTTCTTTAAGTTATATTGTACAAATCTAAAAGAGTAGTGAAAATGTATTTCATTCATAATTTATGGAATCTGGGTTCGAATTGTGTACTTAAAGCATTGATTAAAATTCTAGGCAATAAAGTTGATGTGTTTTGAATGAAGATCCTATCTGGTTCGAAGGATTACCAAACACCAAAGAGAATGTGAATGAACAATCTGCTGCATTTTGTACATAGTACTCAAAATATTCCAGTTTGACTCTTCTACAGCCTTTGGAACCAATCTGAGCTAATGATTACCCCTAGTAATTATACTAAAGTGCAGTATGAAAGCTGTAATTGCAGAACAGGAGTTTAAAAAATATATAGCATCTTGAATTTGAAGTATTACAGCAGGTAAAACCCAACAACAGCAGCAGAACTTGTTCATGTGAATAAACTATTTACTAGTCATTAGAAATATTTTTCATGAACAAAAAATGTTAAATAAAGCTTGTGCATATCTCAAGCTGAACAGTGTTGCATGTTTTTTTTTAAAGAATCAGTGTTCCACATATTTATGAGCAAATTTTCCAAATAATCATCTTATTTGCCCATTATTTGGTTAAATTATTAATAATGTACCAGTAGTTTTCAACCTTGAACTGAACAGTTCTATCAGGGCCCTTACCTGGTATGGGTTTGGACTAGGGAACATTGAAAGGAGGACTCATGTAGGAAAGTGTTGGGAAGGCAGCAGCAGAACAGGTAATTACTCATGCTTGTCCAGGTGAAAATGGTATGGTGTGATTGTTTTACTTGCATGGAAATGCCAGGTGGAAATCAGGTGAATGTGCCACTGGATCATCTCCAGGACCATCATTACAGGCATATTCTTTAGAATCGGCTGTCAAACTGGGCCCATTGCCTTCTCTTTTGAGTAGACACAAAAGGCTCCCGTAGAAGGACAGTGGAAGTTTCAGACCATGGACCAAAGATTATCGCTGATTTACTTACCCTCTCAACCCCATTCCCCATAACTTTCGACACCCTGACTAATCAAGAACCCATCAACCTCTGCTTTAAATATATCCAATGACTTGACCACTTTTGCAATCTATGACAATAAATTCTACAGACTCACCACCCTCTGGCTAAGAAATTCCTCCTCATCACTGTCTAAATGAAGTTTCTATTCTGAGGCTGTATGATTTCCTCAATATAAACCCAACAAAATCATCTGGGCATTTTTTCTTCATTCCTGATCGTGAGAGCTTGTTACTTGCATACTGACTACTGCAATTTCTATATTACCACTTGGAAATGACTTGTAAAATGTATGTCCTCGGGTCATGAAGTATTAAGAGATTGTAACTCTAGCTTTTGCACAGAACAGAAACATTCTAATTCAGTTAAATGGATATTTATAGTCATAAAGGTATTTGCACATTGAGAATAAATTCATTTGTGAGATAACTTATTACAAGTAGATACAATTAAGAGATGAACACAAAGCAATGTACAGAAATATGCCTATGACACTTGGCATTGACAAACTACATTAAAAAACATGCGACAATGTTAACAATTATTAAAGAAATGAGACACAAATAAGGTTGGTCAAAGAGGTGAGATTTTAATAATTTAGAGATATAACGCAGAATAGGTTCTAATGGCCCTTTGAGCTACGCAACCCAAAACCCTACCTAGTTAACCCAGCCTAATCACAGGACAATTTATATTCGTCAGTTAACCTATTTACCAGCACGTCTTTGGAAGGTGGGAGTTAAAATATGCATGCTGAAGGGGGAAATCTGAAGTAGAGAAACTTAGGGAGGGAAAGGCAGAGGTCTACAATATTGACAACTAAAGCCAAGGCTGTGAATAGAGTTGTGATTAAATTTGGACATCATTTTAGAAGATAGAGGTGGCCAGGAGTAAAACTGCAAGGATTTGAAAACAAGATAGGAGTTCTTAATTTCTTTATAACACAATGCAACGTAGCAGAAGTTGATGATGTGTGAACAGGACTTGGTGCGAATTATAACACTGGTGACTGACTTGTATCCCATGTTTACAAAAGGTAAAATAGGAAGGGAGTTTGCGGAAGAGTATATTAAAATATATTAATAAAAATCTAAGTTAGCTGAGGTGGACTGGAGTGAAGTATTGTTACAGAAGTCAGTACTTAGTGTGGATAGCTACAAATATACTCAGTGGCCACTTTATAAGGTATAACTTTACACCTCACTAATGCAAACATCTGATCAGCCAATCATGTGGCAGCAACTCCATGCATGAAAGGCATGGTTACGTTGTTCAGACCAAACACCAAAATGGGGAAGAAATGTGATCTAAGTGACTTTGACCATGGGATAATTGTTGGTGCCAGTCAAGGTGGTTTGACTCTCAGAAACTGCTGATCTCCTGGGATTTTCACGCACAGCAGCCTCTAGAGTTCACAGAGAATGGTGTGAAAAAGGGGTGGCACAGTAGCGTAGTGGTTAGCAGAACGCTTCACAGTATAGGCGACCAGGTGTAATTCCCAGTGCTGCCTGTAAGGAGCTTATACATTCTCCCCATGACTGCGTGGTTTCCTCTGGGTGCTCCGGTTTCCTCCCACAGTCCAAGGACGTACAGGTTGGTAGATAACTGGTCATTGTAAATTGTCCACTGATTAGGATAGGATTAAATTGGGGGACTGCTGGGCAGCGTGGCTCGAAGGCCCAGTAGGGCCTGTTCCGCATTGTAATTCAAACAAAAAAAAACAATTCAGTGAACACAAGTTCTATGGGAACAACCACCTTGTTAATGAGAGAGATGAGAGGAGAATGGTCTAATTTGATTCAAGCTGACAGGAAGGTGACAGTAACTCAAACATTTCTCAACGGTGGTGTGCAGAAGAGCATCTCTGAATGCACGACACATTGAACCTTGAATGGGCTACTGCAGCAGCAGAC
This sequence comes from Hemitrygon akajei, assembly GCF_048418815.1. Classification (NCBI taxonomy): domain Eukaryota; kingdom Metazoa; phylum Chordata; class Chondrichthyes; order Myliobatiformes; family Dasyatidae; genus Hemitrygon; species Hemitrygon akajei. The sequence goes on from NC_133125.1 coordinate 9,041,518, forward strand.
CACACTGGGTTCCACACCTATCCCTAATACGTTAACCAATCAGTGTATGCTGACTCAAAGGCCATCTGAGGGACAAATGTGTTGTTTCAGGAACAAAAAATTCAAAATCAGGTTTATTGCCATATCCATGCAGCAGTGTTACAGGCACATGGCATCATAGACACAGCATTAACAAGAAAAAAAATAATTATATAGAACTGTGCAGTAGCCTTAGGTACAGACTGTGTATATAGCAAGGGTGCCTCTGACTTTTGCACAATACTGTATTTGTCAACGTGGAGCAGAGAGCGAGTTTGTAAATCTGATGGGAACAAAGGACGTTGGGAATGGTAGGCTTGGAGCACCACAGGAGGGATGTAGGACAGGTGGTAGAGAAGGAATGCCAGGGGTGAGGGCTTGCATGGTACAGACACACCCAGCCTTGAGACACCAGGCAAGGTCATTTGATTCCAAACAATTGGTTTATTGATGATAATAGAATACCTCTCTGCTGCTTCCCTCTCCCTCCCTTCTCCCTTCCCATTTTCCCAACCATGATTCCCCTCTCCCTGCCCCCTTCCCACTCTCACTCCACAATAGAGACCCATGTCAGAATCAGGTTTATCATCACTCACATAGGTCATGAAATTGTTTTTTTCGCAGCTGCAGTACAGCGCAATACATAAAATTACTGCAGTACTGTGCACCCTAGCCAGATACATGCCTCAGATTTTTGCACAGTATTCAATGTTTATGTCTAATTTATGTTTTTCTCTCCATGGATGCTGCCTGATGCTGAGTTCCTCCCGTGCTTTAACGTGAGTTGCTCAAGGTTTCCAGCATCTGCAGAGCCTCCTGTGTTTATATTTCTACTGTATGATCCTCCTTTAACATCTCTCTCCATAATTTTTACAAGGAAAGACATTAGAAGAGAAAGGAACAGTCCACTTTAGTGCAAAGTGATCAGAGTGCTCACAGAGTTGTTAAGCTGTAGTGATAAGGGTTTTGCTGGTTGGTTTGAGGCAGGGGTTCTCAACCTCGGGTCCATGGACCCCTCACTTAATGGTATTGATCCATAGCCAAAAAAGGTTGAGAAATCCTCTTTTAAGGGAGTTAACCGTTCCTAAACTTGATGGTGTGTGACTAATAGTGCTGGTAACTATCCCTGATAAGAGAGAGTTCTATCTGAGATATTATAGTCTTAGAAAAATCTTGATGATATTAGCCCAGGACTCTCCATTTGAGGATATTTGGTGTGGTAATACAACCACTGGGGTTGAGTATGATGTTCTCCTAATGGGTTGTCTATTGGTGGGTCCTCAGGTGTGTGTAGAGGCTGATGTGGGAACCACATATTCTGGTGCAGTGTGGGCTGTGGTTGGTGGTTGGGTCTTTAGGTTGTTTAGTCTCTGCATTTGAAGCTGCCACTCATTCTCTGCGTCACAGTGTAGGTCACTCTCAGGTAGTGCAGCTCCCTCTTGAAAAGATTTCTTCCAGGTGTATCTATTGAGTGCAATGTCTTCTCAGTTTTTAGGTGTAATATTGAAATTCTTCAGGCTGAATTTGATGTTATCTTTGAAGCATTACTTTGCCCATCAGCGGCTCACTGACCTTCCTTCAACTGGGAGTAAAGAATCTGTTTGGGGAGACACAACCTAAGCATCCGGATGTCATGATCTGTCCACTGGAGCTGGTGTTGCTTTATCGTGCTGGAGATGCTGTTCATGTTGTCCTCCTCCAGTACGCTGGTGATAGTGTGTCTCCTTCCAGCTGATCCTCAAAATCATTTGTAAGGTTCTTCAATCACAAACAAGAGAAAATCTGCAGATGCTGGAAATCTGAAAAACACACACAAAATGCTGGAGGAACCTAGAAGGCCAGGCAGCATCTAGGAAAAAGAGTACAGTTGATGTTTCAGCAGGACTCCGGCATTTTAGTGTGTGTTGTTTGTAAGGTTCTGTGGTGTTATTGTTCCATGGCTTTCAGGTGTCTGCTGTAGGTGATCCACGATTCAGCTCCATATGATATTGTAGGAAAGCCAACAGCTCTACAGACCAGAAGGTTGGTTTGGAGCTGCAGGTTACGATCTTCAAAAACTCTTCTCCTTAATCTTGCATAGGCTCCACTAGCACTATTCAGTCGGTGGCTGATGTTTGAATATACTTGGTGTAATGTAGTAAAACTTATGCTATATTGTAATTGCACATTCTTCTTTACTCCCAGTATTTTTAAACTATAATCATACCTTTGGAGAGGTGTATTTTTAAACTATACTCTAGATAATTAAACTTCTTTATTGCAAGTAAAGGAACATATTCCCCTATAGGACCTTTCATTTGGACTTTGTTTCTTTAAGACTTCCCCAATATTGTTGGCAATAACTGGACTGTAAGGTTAATTAATCCAAACCAGTTAGGTCTTGATAATTATCCAATTATTTTGTTATTCTTTCTTCTAGTGTGACAGTTAGCTGACGCTAATACAGCTCGGGATGTTGGAGTTTGGAGTTCACTTCTAACGTGGTCTGTAAGGAGTTCAAACATTCTTCCCATGAATGCGTGGGTTTCCTCTGAGTGCCCTGATTTGCTCCCACAGTTCGAAGACGTACAGGTTAGTAGGTTAATTTGTCATTGCAAATTGTCCTGTGATTAAGCTAGGGTTAAATAGGTACCCGGGCATTGCTGCTCATTAGGCTGGAAAGGGTTGTTCCCATCACATCCACGGATTCAGCAACATCCGAACGACCTGACCTTTCCGCACTGTATCTCTACGTAAATAAACAAGCACACGTCCATGACCTACCCAAGCAAACCAACTAAAGAGACTGGCAAATCATAAACCCCAGAAATTCTGCAGATGCTGGAAATCCAAAGCAACACATACAAAATGCTGGAGGAATTCAGCAGGTTAGGCAGCATCGATGGAAATTAATAAACAGTCAACATTTTGGACTGAGACCCTTCTTCAGGACTGAAAAGGAAGGAGGAAGATGTCAGAATATAAAATTGGATTGAGCAGAAGGTGGATAGCTGAAACTGCTGGGCCTGAACACCTCCCTCTGCAACTGGATCCTAGACTTCCTGACTGGGAGACCTCAGTCAGTCCGAATCGGGAGCAGCATCTCCAACACCATCACACTGAGCACGGGGGGGCCCCCAGGGCTGTGTGCTCAGTCCACTGCTGTTCACTCTGCTGACCCACGACTGTGCTGCCACACACAGCTCAAACCACATCATCAAGTTTGCCGATGACACGACCGTGGTGGGTCTCATCAGCAAGAACAATGAGTAGGTATATAGAGAGGAGGTGCAGCGGCTAACAGACTGGTGCAGAGCCAACAACCTGTCTCTGAATGTGAATAAAACAAAAGAGATGGTTGTTGACTTCAGGAGAGCACGAAGCGACCACTCTGCACTGAACATTGATGGCTCTTCCGTTGAGATCATTAAGAACACCTAATTTCTTGGTGTTCACCTGGTCCCTCAACACCAGCTCCATAGCCAAGAAAGCCCAGCACTGTCTCTACTTTCTGCGAAGGCTGAGAAAAGTCCATCTCCCACCCCCCCATCCTCATCACATTCTACAGAGGATGTATCAAGAGCAGCATCCTGAGCAGCTGCATCACTGCCTGGTTCGGGAATTGGACCATCTCGGATCTCAAGGCCCTGCAGCAGATAGTGAGGTCAGCTGAGAAGATCATTGGGGTCTCTTTTCCTGCTATTACTGACATTTGCACCACACGCTGCACCATAAAGCTAACAGCATTGTGAAGGACCCCACGCACCCTTCACACAATCTCTTCTCCCTCCTGCCATCTGGCAAAAGGTACCGAAGCATTCGGGCTCTCCTGACCAGACTGTGCAACAGTTTCTTCCCCCAAGCCATCAGACTCCTCGATACCCAGAGTCTAGACAGACATCTACATCATTTATTATTATATTGTAAGTTGTCCTCTACTGTGCCTATTGTCCTGTTTATTAATTATTCTACTTCCCTGCACTGCTTTGCGCACTTTATGTAGTCCTGTGCAGGTCTGTAGTCTAGTGTAGTTTTTATGTTGTGTTACGTATTCAGGCAACAATAAATATATATGAGTTAGGCAAGGGTTTTTATAACAAATAACACATTTATTAAACATTGAAAACAAACCCCCCAAAAGTAAACAAACACTATTTAACCGGAACTCAGCTGCTGTGCGGCAGCTTCACAGTTCTTAATAGCGTTGCAGTTCAGACAGTTCTTAAAGCGGTATTGAAAAAAAAACAGTTCTTTAAAGCGGTATGCCGAAAGTTCAAAAGCTCACAGTCCATTTTAAAAAGGAGAGACTTTTTAAAGCGATTTAAATTCTCTTCCACGTCATTGTCCTTCGATTCCCGGCGTCGAACTCTTCCCACGTCGAATTTTTATGAAACGTAATGGTTTAATGGCACTAACCGCTTCTTCCACACTCTGTCCTCAATCTCCCGCTATCCCAGCGGAGATTAACACGAGAACAGTCAACGAAATCCTTCCGAATGAGGATCAAATAAGGTCGAAACCAATCCACCGTCGAAAATCGATTCTCCTCGATCTTTATCTTCCAAATTCTTATCTTCACTCTCCACCAGCAAAGAAACTGCTGGCAATGACCTTTCAAACTTTAGGCATTACATAAAACTTCATTTTTCAACTAACCTGCGTCATCACATTAAATCACGCAGTGACATGAAGTCATCTTGGCAAATCTAGCCACGAACTGCCCCACCTGACAGGATGGGTCTTCCTTTTATAACCTGTAAAAAAAAACCTGTCACATGACCTCTACTGGCGGGAAAATGACATCACTCCACCATCACAAGACCATTACCTCAAGTCCAGTATAACTTCAACCCCAGTCACGTGACAAGGGTACCACTGTCACGTGTCACGGGTACGTAACAGTTGCTTTACATAGTCTAGTGTAGTTTTGTGTTGTTTCATGTAGCACCATGGTCCTGGAGGAACGTTGTTTCATTTTTACTGTGTACTGTACCAGCAGTTTATGGTTGAAATGACAATAAACTTGACTTGACTTGGTGACAAGTTAAGCCAGGTGGGTTGGAAAGATAAAGGACTGGAGAAAAAGGAATCTGATAGGAGAGGAGTGGACCATAGGAGAAAGGGAAGGAGGAGGGGACCCAGCAGGAGGTGATAGGCAGGTAAGAAGAGTTAAGAGGCCAGAGTGGAGAACAGAGAATGGGGAAGAGGGATTTTTTTTACTGGAAGGAGAAATCGATTGCTCCTCCACCCTGAGGGTGGCCTCAACGCAGCACAAATTTGACAGCCTCTTTACATCCAACCTCTCATGTAGAAACATGTAGTTGTGCACAGACACAACAAATTAACAACAAGTATGAACCTGAATGTCTGAGAATATCACAAACTGCATCGACAGTTACGGGATGAAACAGCAAGAGTTAAACAGCACGAGAAAGCCGTAGCGGACGCTATCAAAGGTGTAAATACAGCATAGTAACGGTAAAAAGTGCTGAATTTAAAGTGAAAGTAACATGACAATGGCTTCAGTTGGGAAAGTTGATGAATTTGATAGTGCTAATGAAGGCTGGGAGTCGTATATCGAGAGGGTTGAACTGTATCGTAACACAAACGTGGAGGAGCAAAAGAAAGCCCCTGCACTTCTTAGCTTAATGGGCCCAAGAACGTACAGTCTCTTGCACAACTGAGTAACTCCTGAAAAGCCAGCAAGCAAGACGTTTAACAAAATTGTTGCAAATTTACAAAAAAATCTTGAGCCCTAATCCACTAGTAATAGCTGAGAAATTTAGATTTTACAAAAGGAACCAATCTAAAGATGAAAGCATTTCCAAATACATTGCAGAACTGTGCAAACTTTCCCAGTACTGTGACTTTAGAGATGGACTTTCTGATACATTAAGGGACTGGCTTGTATGCAGCATGCATGGTCAAACACTCAAAAAAAGGCTACTGTTCGAAAGAGATCTAACTTTAGAATGGGCATTTACCATTCCAATATCATTAACGACTGCAGCAAAGGAAGCAGCAGAACTAGAGAAAAGTAGGTTAGAATGTGAAATGCAGAAAATGTCATAAATCATTCAAAAAGCCAAAGATGCTATTGATGTGGCAAATCCTCCCATGATGCAAATGGCGGCTGGTTCAAAGAAAAATTCTTAGAAAGTGTCACAGACAAGGTCACAGAGAGAAAGTGTGCAAGGCAGACAGAGATCACAACTGAGTGAAAATTCTCAAATGCAAAACTAGGCAAATACATAAAGTTACTGAATGTAAAACAGAATCAGATAATATAGACTCAGACAAAGGTGAGCTGTCATACCTAGAACTGTATAGTATAACTGAAGCAGATCACAAAACCACTTGGATTGCAATAGATGTGTCTGGTGTAAAACTGAAAATGGAGCTGGATACAGGGTCAGCTTTGTCCATAGCTCCAGAAGCTGGCTACAACAAACTGTTTTCTAAGATACCATTAAACAACACCTCAATGATGCTAAAGAACAACACGGGTGAAAATGGCAAACTGAAAGTAAATGTGACTACGGAGGTCAAACACAACAGTTAGAGCTTTATGCATCGATGTGGACAGGAATGGTTAAGAAAAATCCAACTAGACTGGCACTTAATCAAAGCCATCAGTGTGACGTCAACAGGCAATGACAGCCCAAATGGTAGCGCTAACCTGAGGCTGTCACAGCTGCTTAATGCTAATCAGAACGTGTTTGAGAAGGGAATAGATAAACAGATTGAAGACTTAGCCAACAGCTGATCGAGATGGCTAAAGGTTCAAAAGGTGCCCCTACAGGCACTGTTATACCAGTGGGAGGAGCTGTCATCACCATGGCAAAGAGTATGGTGGGCCATTCATGGACTCCATGTTTCTGATTGCTGTGGATGCACATTCAAAGTGGCCGGAGGTTATACCAATGAAGTCAACAACCTCAGCAAACACTGCCTCTGCTCTACCTTCACCAAAAACAGCTTACCAGAACGAATTGTGAGTGACAATGGACCACGATACATGTCAGAAAAATTCCGACTATTGATGAAGAAAAATGGCATCAGATATTTCAAGTCATCTCCTCACCACCCAGCAACAAATGGTTTGGCTGAAAAGTTTAAGAAGTCCACTCAAAATGGACAAGGAGGGCATTTCTCTACAGCACAAGGTGGACAAATTTATTTTAGTGTTTCAGAACTCTGTTCATGTGAACAGGGTTCTGAGATCTCGTATAGACCTGCTGAAACCAGATCTATGGAGGGAAGTGCAGAATAAACAGTTCAGCCAGTTGCCAAGTGAAGCAGTAAAGAGCTTTGAGATTAGACAAGAAGTTCTAATGCGTGATTACCGAGAAGATAATGGACACCCAGTAGGATAGCTACAAGAACTGGGCCACTGATGTATATCATGGATCTTGGAGATCAGACATGGAGACGTCATGTGGACCAGATACTGGATGCTCAACTGAAGAACACACCTGAGTCAACAGCATCCAACAAAACAGACACATTACAGTCACCGGACTTACCTCGCAGTGATGATGTCACGTACAGCAACGTGACACCAGAAACTGAGGATGTTGTCTTAGACAAGACACCTACCAAACCTGATGCCACTCCACAAGTCCAGAGGCGCGATGAGAACATTATCATTGGCAAGACACCTACCGAACCTGATGCCACTATACAGGACCAGAGGTGCTATCCTGAATGAAACAGAGCGCCACACAAAAGGCTGAATCATTAGTATAGTGAAGCTACTTCTGGACAGTTATTGTAAAAGCATGCTTATTTGGCGTATTGGTTATGTTTGGGAAATTGAACGTTTTGCATATATACAGTTTTATGTTGCATTGCATTAAACTGAAAGGGGAGGAAGTGTAATGTATGGATCTATTTCTTTTAGAGAAATGCCCCCCTTATCGCTACGTATTAATCTGTTGTCTGTGCAAACGCATTGCTCTCGCTCTCTCGCTGCAATGTGAATACACCAGTCAGAGCCATCTCCCGTGTACATGCTTTTATTTAATAAATATGTAGTTGTGGACAGACACAAGAAACCTGTACTCCTGCTCATTAATGCTTATATCTAATCAGCCAATCATATAGCAGCAACCCAATGCATAAAAGCATGCAGACATGGACAAGAGGTTCTGTTGTTGTTCAGACTAAACATGAGAATGGAGACAAAATGTGATCTAAGTGACTTTGACTGTGGAATGAATGTGGTGCAAGCCAGGGTGGTTTGAGTATCTCAGAAACTGCTGATTTTCTGGGATTTCCATGCACAACAGTTTACAGAGAATGGTATGGTATGAGAAGCAAAAATAAAACTTTCAGTTCTATGGGCAAAAGCGCTTTTTTTCACAGGAGAGGTCAGAGGAGAATAGCCAGACTAGTTCGAACTGACAGAAAGGAGACAACAACTCAAATAGCCACACACCACAACAGTGTAGGCAGAAGAGCATCTCTGAATGCACAGCACACCGAACCTTGAAGTGGATGGGTTTACAGCAGCAGAAAACCATGAACATACACGTGGTGGCCACTTTATTAGGTTCATGAGGTACTGAGTAAAGTGTCCACTGAGCGTTATTTGGGTCACTGTACACATTACAATTCTCTCCATAGTCAACTGGAGAACAAGCGTGCTGTAGTCCATGCTTCACAGAGAGGAAGCCTTTGATTCTTTCCACCCTTTGATCCGCAGACTTGTGAAACACAACACCACTATGCATACCTTATTACTGTTCCAGCTCTCTTCCTTTGAAGGTTGTCAACTGATTTTCATTCACACTCTCTGTTCAACAGATACGTTTGATTTTAATGCACATTTCTAATAATGTACATTCATAAGTCCATCAGAGCAGAGCAGAATTTGAAACATCGACCCATCGAGTCTGCTCCGCCATTCCATCATGGCTAATCTATTATCCCTCTCAACCTCATTATCCTGCCTTCTCTCCATAACCTTTGACTCATCAAGAACCTATTAACCTCAGCTTTAAGTGTTTGTTTGTTCGTTATGTGTCCTATTGTATGATGTAGGCAATCATGGGCTTTCCTTGGCCATGATTGTTTTTGGAAAATTTTTCTTGTAGAAGTGCATTTGCCAAAGCCTTCTTTTGAACAGTGTCTTTACCAAATGGATGACCCCAGCCATTATCAATACTCTTCAGGGATTGTCTGCCTGGACTTGTGATATGCACCAGCTACTCATATGACCATCCACCACCTGCTCCCATGAATTCACATGACCCTGATCAGGTGCTACACCTTGCCCAAGGGTGACCTGCAGGTTAGTGGAAGGAAGGAGCAGCTTACACCTCCTTTGGTGGAGACGTATCTCCACCACCCCCCTCACCCAATGAATAATGGACAACCTGGTCTGATAATGATGAGGGGGTGATGATGGGGTGGGAAGAAGACTGATGTGTAAAGCAGGACGCCATGGTAGTGTAGTGGTTAGCGTGACACTATCGCAGCTCGACGTGTCAGTGTTCTGAGTTCAATTCTGGCATCCTCTGGAAGCAAGTTTGTACATCCCTTCCCGTGTGCATTTGGGTTTCCTCTAGGTGCTCTGGTTTCCTCCCACAGTCCAAAGATATATGGCTCAGAAGGTGATTTGGTCCTGGTAAATTGTCCTGTGGTTAGGCTAGGTTAAAATTGGTGGGCTGTGGGGTGGCACAGCTTGCTGGGCTGGAAGGACCTGCTCTGCATTGCATCTCCATAAACAAATAAAGTAAAGTGGGAGTGCCAAAAATGATTGAAAAGCCCACAAGGTCAATTTTAACAGTAGGTGGTTATTTATTTAGAATATAGGCTATGACAGCACAGTACAGGCCCTTTGGACCACGACGTGCTGAACGTTTAACCTACTCTAACCCTTCCCTCACACATAGCCCTCCATCTTACTATCATCCATTTGATGCATGATTACTCAGAGGACTGCTTGGTTGGCAAGTAAAGGTGAGCAGAGGGTGTTAAACTTGGAAACTGCATGTGACTGCAAAAAAAGAGAGTTCAGCACATCACAGAAGGCAGCCTTGCCCCTTATGGAAACTCTGTACTTCTCACTGCCTCAGTAAAGCAGCCGGCATAATCACAGATCACACCCACCCACTCTGGACATTCTTGCTTCTCCCTTCCCCCTGCCATTGGGCAGAAGATACAAAAGCCTGAAAGCACATCAAGGACAGCTTGTACCGTACTGTGCAAAAGTCTAAGGCAAATATATATAGCTAAGGTGTTTAAGACTTTTGCAAAATACTATACGTAGTAAGTTTATGTACTGCACTGTACTGCTGCAAAAAAAAACAAATTTCAAGATATACGTGAGTGATGATAAACCTGATTCTAATATGGGTCCCTATTGTGGACTGAGAGTGGGAAGGGGGCAGGGAGAGGGGAATCATTGTTGGGAAAAGGGGAAGGGAGAGGGGAGGGGACAGGAAGCACCAGAGTGACATTCCATAACGATCAATAAACTAAGTGTTTGGAATTAAATGACCTTGCCTGGTGTCATTTGACAATAAACCCCTGGCACTCCTTCTCTGCCACCTGTCCTACGCCGTTCCCACGGCGCTCCACTCTCTGCATTCCCAACATCCTTTCCACTTGCCAGATTTACAAACTCGCTCTGCGCTCCACGTTGACAAATACAGTACTGTGCGGAAGTGTTAGGCACCCTAGCTATATATGTGTGCCGAAGCCTTTTGCACAGGACTGTACCCCACTGTTATAAAACTGCTGTATGATTCCCTAGTGTAATAAGATGGACACTTGACCTCACAATCAACCTCACCATGATCTTGCACCTTATCATTCACCTGCACTGCACTTTCTCTTCTGCTGTAACACTTTATTCTGCATCATTTTTGTTTTACCTTGTTCTACCTCAGTGCACTGTGTAATGATCTGATCTGTATAAACAGTATGCAAGCCACATTTTCCACTGTATCTCAATACACGTGACAATAATAAACCAGTTCTGATTCCAAAAATAATTTCCAATCCAGCCTCATCTCGCTTCCACCCATGATTTGTAGGGAGTTGGGGAAAAGACCTTAAAATTTGCTATTAGGAGGCAAGGAAATGTGCTTTCTGTCCACAGGTGTTTTGAAGTGGTGAGCAAAATGTTTATTAATCTAGTGCTAACAAGAAGTATTTTCCACATGGAAGAGTTTACCAATAGCCTTGACACCCATAGGCTTTACTCTAGTTAACTCCACAGTCCTCCCCTAAGCTTTCACTTCATCTGTCAACATTTTTGGATTGCCAGTGACCAGAAACATACCTGGACCAGAAAATGCAGTAATTGCAAAAATTGAGCAGGGGCTGGGTTTTCTAATCCACGGGCTTCATCTCCTGACAGGCCATAGCATTTCTCCCACCCAGCCTAGCAATATTCAAAAGCCTTCTCCAATTCCCTCACTAAGTTCAGCTCCAATGGTACTCATAAACACAAGAGGTTCTGCAGATGCCGAAAATCCAGAGCAACACACACGAAATGCTGGAGGAGCTCCGCAGGTCAGGGAAATAAACAGTTAATATTTCAGACTGGATAGATGGGGAGAAAGATCAGGGTAGGAAAGTGGGGGAATAAGTACAAACAAGATGGCAGGTGATAGAAGAAGCCAGGTGAGGGGGAAGTTGGATGGATGGGAGAAGGGGGATGAAGTGAGAAGTTGGGAGGTGAACCATGGAAGAGGTGAAGGGCTGAAAATTAAGAAGAGCAACACTCGAGAAATTTGATATCATCTAGGGAAAAGCAACATGACTGCTGGGTAGGTTACAGGTGGCAGTGAGTCAGCTTAGCCTGAGTGGTGCTGCAATAACAACTCTCACTCTACACCAGCAAAATGAAAGAGGCGTTTGTTGACTTCAGGAAGGGAAAGGACAGCAAACCTCTCTTTCTTCCCTTTCTCCCATGATCCACTCTCCCCTTCTATCAAATTCCTTCCTCTCCAACCCTTTACCTTTCCCACCCACCTGGCTTCACCCATCACCTTATAGCTAGTCCTCATTCCCATTCTCCCACTCCACCTTTTTATTCTGGTATGATCCCACTTCATCTCCAGGCCTGATAAAGGGTTTCAGCCTGAAACGTCAACTCTTTATTCATTTCCATAGATGCTGCCTGACCTGCTGAGTTTTCCCAGCACTTTCTGTGTGTTACTCAGGATTTCCAGCATCTGCAGAACCTCTTGTATTTAGGAGAATATACCAGTCTACATTAGGCGATCAGTAGTGGAGAGTCAGCAGCTTAAAACTCATGAATATTAACATTATCAGATGGCATGTCCAGGGCCCAGCACGTAATCATAAGGAAAGCACACCAACATCTTTACATTCTTAGGAGGTCAAGAAGGTTTGGCTTGTCACCAAGCCTCTGACAGATTTCCACAGATGTACTGCTGAATGTATCCTGACTGGTTGCATCACGGTCTGGTATGGCAGTTCAAACGAGTAGGAATGAAAGAAGCTGCAGAGAGTTGTTCACTCTGCCAAATTCACAAGCACATCCCTCCCCACCATCAGGAGTATCTACAGGAGGAGGCACCATCCATCTTCGAATATCCCCACCATCCAGGCCATGCCATCTTGTCACACTACCACCAGGCAGGAGTTACAGAAGACCATAAGACCATAAGATATAGGAGCAGAATTAGGCCATTTGGCCCATCGACTCTGTTCCACCATTTCATCATGGCTGATCCATTCTCCCTTGGTCCCAGTCTCCTGCCTTCTCCCCCCATATTCCTTTATACCTTGACTGATCAAGAATCTCTCAAACTCTGCCTTAAGTATACCCAATGATTTGGCCTCCACAGCTACCCGTGGCAACTAATTCCTCAGATTCACCACTCTCTTACTAAGGTAATTCCTCCTTATCTCTGTTCTAAATGGATGTCCCTCTGTTCTGAGGCTGTGTCCTCTGGTCCTCGACCACCCCACTATAGGAAACATCCTCTCCACATCCACTCTATCTAGACCTTTCAACATTCAATATTGAGATTCCCCCTCATTCCTTTGAATTGTCAAGTCCCACACCACTAGGTTCAAGAACAGCTAATTTCATAGAGTCAGGAAAAGTACAGCACAGAAATAGGCCCTTTGGCCCATCTGGTCTGTGCTGAGCCATTTAAACAGCCTACACCCACTGACCTGCACTGGGACCACAGCTCTCCACACCCGTCCCATCCATGTACCTATCCGCAACTTTGAAATCGAAATTGCATCCACCACTTCTGCTAGCAGCTTGTTCCGTACTCCCACCACTGTCTGAGTGAATAAGTTTCCCCTCATGTTCTCCTTAAACATTTCACCTTTCACCCTTAACCCATGACCACTCAAGGTTTCTACTTTCCCCAACCTCAGTGGCAAAAGTTTGCTTGCATTTGCCCTAGCTACAGCCCTCACAACTTTGTCTAACTTCAACCATTTGATTCTAGAGCCAAAAGCAAACACCCTAATCACTACCACTTGGCCACAGCATGATGGCTGATCATTTTTTTTACTAAAATGGACTTCGTGTTTCTGTCCTTGTAAAATAATGTGTGACTTACATTTTTATGATCACTGCTTACGTGATGCCCTGTGCCCGTGACTCTGTTGCCAAGTGACAGCCCGTTTGTTCGAGATGGATTTCAAGCAACGTTCGGAAGGTGGTGTGTGCTTTCACGCAGACCGAGGGCTCGGCGTGCGAGTTAAAGACAACTGCAAGATGTGCTCCAACTTATGTGCCCATTTGACTGTTCAATTAGAATGGGATTTTTTTCCCATTTTGTTTCTTTAATAACTCTTTGGTTAAGTTATCACTCATAAATATACTTTCTTTATATTTGTATGCAATGTATGATCTGTAATTTCTTGCCAATGGGTGATTGCCGGGGGCAGTTAATCACACAAACCAGGGCTTGGGTGGGCGAGACATCCCAACCTCGCGGGTTTGGCGGCCCCCGAGCCATATCTCCCCTAGACGCATGGAATCTGAGACAGTGTGTTTTCTCAATGCTGAGTCCGGTGGCTGTTAGCAAGAGGCTAACGAGCTGCATCTTCAGAGGCACCCAGTAAAAAGGGGTTTCATATGTGTATAGAAACGGAACTTGAACGTGAACGACAGTCTGTTACCTGCCCCCAATATTCATTGTCTCCACTATAGAGACACCATGATGGCAGTCTGTAGCACTGGGAGAAAACACACAGCAACATGCCAAGGCTTCTTATTAGATCATAAGACCATTAAACATGGGAGCAGAATTAGACCATTCAGCTCATCGAGTCTGCTCTACCATTCCATCATGGCTGATTTATTATCCCTCTCAAACCCATTCTCCTGCTTTCTCCTGTAACCTTTGACACCCTGGCTAACCAAGAACCTATCAACCTCCGCTTTTAATATCCCCCAATGACATAGCCTCCACAGCCATCTGTGACAATGAATTCCACAGATTCACCACTCTGGCTAAAGAAATTGCTCCCCTTCTCCATTCTAAATGGTCATCCCTCTATTCTGAGGCCCTCTAGTCCTAGACTGGTAAACGGAGTCTATCGAGCTGCAGGCGCAGGTCCTTCCCAGCTTATGACAGGATTCTGTTCCTTGGTATATAGTTCATAACAATTCACAAGTCAGAAATCAGCATTAAATTGAGTTGCCATTGGGCAGATACAGGACTGTGCAAAGTCTTACACGCAGTACTGTACCTGTAGCCCTACAGCAAGCGGTAAATCCATTCTGCCCATCCCCAAATACTTGTTTGTATGTATGGACGCACGTAAGTCAGGTGTTCCTAAAAACAAGAGACCCTGCAGATGCTGGAAGTCCAGAACAACACACATAAGATGCTGGAGGAACTCAGCAGGACAGGCAGCATCTATGGAGAGGAATAAACAGTCAATATTTCAGGCCAAGATCCTTCATCGGAAGCTAGAATAATAAGATGGGGTGCTGGGAGAAAGAGGACAAATTAGCAGGTGGGTCACTCTCAGATTTAAAACTAACTGCAAGGTCCTCTTTCAGCTGAAATAAAGAACTTTGCTCAATGAATTATGACATCTAAGCCATACCATTGAGCTACTGTATCCCCAACTTTTTGGTAATGTTGCTCCAAGCACTATGAGGTTATGCTGCACAGTATAAAACAAAGATCCATCATGAACACAAGAGATTCTGTAAATGCTGGAACTCAGCAGGTTAGGCAGCATCTATGGAGAGGAATAAACAGTGATTTTCAGGCTGAGACCCTTCATAAACTGGGGTGGACCTAGTTATGAAAATTTTTTTGTGAAGTTTTCATGTTTTATTGTTTTACAATATTGAATCACAGTGGATTTAATTTGGCTTTTTTTACACTGACCAACAGAAAAGACTCTCGTGTCAAAGTGAAAACAGATCTAAAAGTGATCTAAATTAACACCAAATAATTGATTGCATAGGTAATCATCTCCTTTAATATGACACACCAAATCATCACTGGTGCAACCAACTGGTTTTAGAAGTCACGTAATTAGTTAAATGGAGATCACCATGTGCAGTCAAGGTGTTTGATTATAGTAAAAAATACACCTGTATCTGGAAGGTCCAGCTGCTGGTGAGTCAGTATCCCGGCAAAAACTACACCATGAAGACAAAAGAACACTCCAAACAACTCTGCAAAAAGCTTATCGAAAAACACAAGTTAGGAGATGGATACAAGAAAATTTCCGAGTCACTGAATATTCCTTGGAGTACAGTTTAGTCAATCAACAAGAAATGGAAAGATTATGGCACAACTGTAAACCAGCCTAGAACAGGCCATCCTCAAAAACTGAGTGACTGTGCAAGAATGGGACTAGTGACGAAGGTCACTAAGAGGCCTATGACAACTCTGGAGGAGTTACAAGCTTCAGTGGCTGAGATGGGAGAGACTATGCGTACAACAACAGTTTTTTGGCTGCTTCACCAGTCACTGTTGACAAAAACTCCCATGAAGTCTCGGCTAGAGTTTTCCAAAAGGCATGTGTGAGACTCTGAAGTCAGCTGAAATAAGGTTCCATGGTTCGATGAAACCAAAATTGAGCTTTTTGGCCATCAGAGTAAACATTATATTTGGCATAAGCCTAACACCTCACATCATCAAAAACACACCATCCCTACTGAGAAGCCTGGTGGTGGCTGTATCATGCTGTGGGGATGCTTCACTGCAGCAGGCCCAGGAAGGTTTATAAAGGTAGAGGGTAAAATGAATGCTGCAAAATAGAGGGAAATCCTGGAGGAAAATGTAATGCAGTCTGCAAGAGAACTGTGACTTGTTTTCCAGCAAGACAATGTCCCCAAGCATAAAGCCAAAGCTACACAAGATTGGCTTAAAAACATCAAAGTTAATGTCCTGGAATGGCCAAGTCAGAGTCCAGACCTCAATCCAATTGAGAATTTGTGGCTGGCCTTGAAAAGGGCTGTTCATTCACAATCCTCATGCAATCGGACAAAACTTGAGCAGTTTTGTAAAGAAGAATGGGGAAATATTCCAGTGTCCAGATGCGCAAAGCTGATAGAGATCTATCCACACAGACTCAAGGCTGTAATTGCTGCCAAGGGTGCATCTACTAAATACTGACTTGAAGAGGGTGGGGAATATTTTTTTATAGGCAGTGTGTGTGTGTGTGTGTGTGTGTGTGTGTGTGTGTGTGTGTATACATATATGTAGCTAGGGTGTCTTAAACATTTGCACAGTACTTTATTTGTCAACATGGGGTGGAGAGTGAGTTTGTAAATCTGGCGGGAGGAAAGGACGTTGAGGATGACGAGGTGGAGCACCACGGGAGGGTTGTGGGACAGGTGGCAGATAAGGAGCACAGGAGATGGTGTGGGTGCAGACACACCCACCCCTGAAAAACCAGGCAAGGTTAGTTGATTCCAAACAATTGATTCATTTATCATCACAGAATGACCCTCTGGTGCTTCCCACTTCCTCCCCTCTCCCCTCCCCTTTCCACAATCATTATCCCCCTCTCCCTGCCCAATCCCAGTCACAGTCCACAACAGAGACCCATATCAGAATTAGGTTTATCATCACTCACATAAGTCATGAAATTTGTTTTTTATTGCGGCAGCAGTAGAGTGTAATATAAAAAATTACTACAGTACTGTGCAAAAGTCTTAGGCACCCTAATTATATATATGTACCTAAGATTTTTGCACAGTACTGTATGTTTATATTTTTCAGGGGTACCCAACCTGGGGTCCAGGCACCCCTGGGTAGGTGTCCATGGCATAAAAAAGATTGGTAAACCCTGATTTGTTTTATATTTATTTGTTACGGAACCCGGAGGAAATCGATGTGGTCATGGGAATTACATACAAACTCCTTACAGCCAACACCGGAATTGAATTCCAAATTCTGATGCCCGATCTCTAATAGCATCCACTAACCGCTATGCTACATGGTACCCTGCCCTATATTTTTGATATTCACTATAGAAGTTATGAGATAATTAATCGGGACAATTAATATTTGTATATTTTGTCCGTTTTTTAAAAGTTTTCATCTTGATTTTGAATATCATGCTTTCAATAAAGATCAATGCACCTGTGCCTTGGCTTTGGAATCAGGTTTAATATCACTGGCATATGTCATGAAATTTGTTGTTATGTGGCAGCAGTACATTGCAATGTATAATAATAAGATAAGCTATAAATTACAATAAGAAATATATATTGAATTTTTATATTTAAATTAATTTAGTAGTGTAAAAAGGGAGGAATAATACTGAGAAATTTGATGTGGTGTGGAAGAAGTGTTGAGTGTGTGTCTCTTCAGGCTCCTGTACCTCCTCCTTGAACATTAGATATTGTCATGTCAAACTGCAACACAGGTAGCAATGAGAAGAAAGCGTAACCTGGGTGATGGAGGTCCTTAATGATAGAGGCCACCTTTTTGAGGGATTTGCCTTTTCAAGGTGTCCTCGATGCTGGGGAGGCTAGTGCCTGTGATGGAGCTGGCTGAGTTTACAACTTCCTGCAGATTTTTTCCAATCCTGTGCAGTGGCCCTTCCATAGCAGAGTGTGACATGACCAGGTACATCTGTAGAAATTTGTGAGTGTCTTTGGTGACATACCAAATCTCCTCAAACCCCTAATAAAATATTGCCGCTTCCGTGCCTGGGTTTGAAATGACAATATCCCATTTTCAAAAGGAATGGCATATGCTGCCCTCTAGTGTTCTCTCCGAATACACGCATTGTGAATTATCCTTATAGATGGTGATCAACTGATCTGATGACATACGAGCCTACCTCTCGGGTAGACCAATCAGATGCAACATTCTAATCTGGTGTTCTTTTGCCTTCCTATTGGCTGACAATGCTACATATGCAGATACTTCTTCATCCTTGACTCCAAGACATATGGTGCACGGGACAAAATTATCTTACTATGATAAGCTACGTCACCAGTCCTGGGTGATTTGCCACCCTTGACATTAAGGGAAAGATGGCTTTGTTGGTATATATGTCTGGCAAACAAGGCGAATGTAATATTGAATGTGTATATTTATTGTGCAGGCTCACCTTTTTAAAAACAAAT
This sequence comes from Hemitrygon akajei, assembly GCF_048418815.1. Lineage (NCBI taxonomy): Eukaryota > Metazoa > Chordata > Chondrichthyes > Myliobatiformes > Dasyatidae > Hemitrygon > Hemitrygon akajei. The sequence goes on from NC_133125.1 coordinate 9,060,077, forward strand.
CTTAAAGCAAAAGAGACAGGAAGTGTTTAATTTAGATGTATGTGGAAATTAAGTCTCAGTTTTGAATTAATATGTCCTCATTTAATTTGAATGCTGCTCCTCTTAAATAAATTTCACATTTTAAGTTGTTCTTTAGAAAATTATCATTTAAAATTTTTCCTTTAAAACATAATGTGCTCAGCCAAGAAAGCCTAGCCCAGCAAGTGCTGACATTATCGAGCCTGTCATTACCTTTCAGCCAGGAATTGCCAGCTTACAATGCCAGCAAGGACATTAACCCTTTGATCGGCTTTCTTGATTTGAATGAAGTGCAATTTCAACTGCATAAAACTCACAAATCCCCCACATTGATCAGTTCATGTGATACTCCCCTGCATTCAACATACATCACTCATATTGGATTTCAGGGTATCTTTCCCCCATACAGGCAGGCAATATATACCCCTCCTGTCTGCACATACAGTTGTGTACATTCCTCCTACATGCTTACATATGAGTGGCTGGTATTTCTCCCAACCAAGAGCAGTTGATGCAGCTACCTACCCCCAAACCCAGTCATACCTAAACACTGAAGTCTGAGATATGGATTTATATGTACTGGGTTGGGAAGCTAGCCCCTCCCATTGATGCTGCTCTCCAGTGTTTGCTCGGTGCTGCTATCCAGTTTTTGCTCAGTGCTGCTCTCCAGTGTTTGCTCAGTGTTGCTCTCCAGTGTTTGCTCAGTGCTCACCTCCAGTGTTTGCTCAGTGCTGCTCTCCAGTGTTTGCTCGGTGCTGCTCTCCAGTGTTTGCTCAGTGTTGCTCTCCAGTGTTTGCTCAGTGCTCACCTCCAGTGTTTGCTCAGTGCTGCTCTCCAGTGCTTGCTCAGTGCTGCTCTCCAGTGTTTGCTCGGTGCTGCGCTCCAGTGTTTGCTCAGTGCTGCTCTCCTGTGTTTGCTCGGTGCTGCTCTCCAGTGTTTGCTCAGTGCTGCTCTCCAGTGTTTGCTCAGTGCTGCTCTCCAGTGTTTGCTCGGTGCTGCTCTCCAATGTTTGCTCAGTGCTGCTCTCCTGTGTTTGCTCGGTGCTGCTCTCCAGTGTTTGCTCAGTGCTGCTCTCCAGTGTTTGCTCGGTGCTACCCTCCAGTGTTTGCTCAGTGCTCACCTTCAGTGTTTGCTCGGTGCTGCTCTCCAGTGTTTGCTCAGTGCTGCTCTCCAGTGTTTGCTCAGTGTTGCTCTCCAGTGTTTGCTCAGTGCTGCTCTCCAGTGTTTGCTCGGTGCTGCTCTCCAGTGTTTGCTCAGTGCTGCTCTCCAGTGTTTGCTCAGTGTTGCTCTCCAGTGTTTGCTCGGTGCTGCTCTCCAATGTTTGCTCAGTGCTGCTCTCCTGTGTTTGCTCGGTGCTGCTCTCCAGTGTTTGCTCGGTGCTACCCTCCAGTGTTTGCTCAGTGCTCACCTTCAGTGTTTGCTCAGTGCTGCTCTCCAGTGTTTGCTCAGTGCTGCTCTCCAGTGTTTGCTCAGTGTTGCTCTCCAGTGTTTGCTCAGTGCTGCTCTCCAATGTTTGCTCAGTGTTGCTCTCCAGTGTTTGCTCGGTGCTGCTCTCCAGTGTTTGCTCAGTGTTGCTCTCCAGTGTTTGCTCAGTGTTGCTCTCCAATGTTTGCTCAGTGCTGCTCTCCTGTGTTTGCTCAGTGCTGCTCTCCAGTATTTGCTCGGTGCTACCCTCCAGTGTATGCTCAGTGCTGCTCTCCAGTATTTGCTCGGTGCTACCCTCCAGTGTTTGCTCAGTGCTCACCTTCAGTGTTTGCTCGGTGATGTTCTCCAGTGTGCACTCGGTGGAAGACCGAACTGGATCAGGACATTGTACAATCAATCTCAGTTGTGCCACTCGGGGGGATATATTATTATGTTTTCTTTGTGACTGTATGTTTTTCTGCAATTGTAACCATATGTGTTATTCATCCTATGTGCTGTTCATAATGTGTTTTGCACCTTGGCTTTGGAGGAATGCCATTTTGTTTGGCTATATTCATGTATAGTTAAATAATAATTAAATTTGAACTTGAACTTATTCTGAGTATTTCTCATCATCTACCAGGATTTTTTCGAACTTAACATGATGAATTCTGGATCTAGTTTTACTCAGTCATTATCGACACATAACATTAGTGAACATAATCACTTTTCCTTTCATTTATACATCAGTATTTATATACTTTTATGATTTTGCCCTGTACTGCTACCACAAAACGACACATTTCACAACATATGTCTGATAAGAAACCTGATTCTGCTTGAGGTGGCACGGTAGTGTAGCTGTCACATAACACTTTAAAGAGCCAGCAGTCAGGGTTCAATGCCCAGCACAGTCTGCAGGGAATTTGTACGTTCTCCCCGTGACCACATGGATTTCCCCTGCATGCTGCAGTTTGCTCCCACATTCCAAAGGCGTATTGGTTAGTAAACTGTTAGCATACTACGTTAGAGCGCAAAGCATGGCACATCTTTGGACTGCATTGTTTGTTGACACAATATACTTCACACTACGTTTTGATGTTTTTATGTACATGTGACAAACAAAGTTAATCCCTTTCATCTTTTCTGCTTGTGAAATGCACTCGCTTTAGCTTTAATGCTGATTTCCTGTTTTAGCTTTCCAAAGATAAAAATGATGAGTGTGATGTCATGTTCTTGAAACTGAACTGACTGCTTAATGCAAACAGATTTCTATACTTGTCTTCAAAGGTACTTGATGCAGACAAGTGTGAAGTGCTGCACTTTGGGAGGATAAACTTACACAGTGACCAGTGGGGCACTGAGGAGTGCGGTGGAATTGAGGGATCTTGGAATACAGATCCATAATTTCTTGAAAGTAGCATCACAGGTAGGTTTGTAAAGAGAGCTTTTAGCACTTTGACCTTCATAGATCAAAGTATTGAGTACAGGAGTTGGGATGTTATGTTGAAGTTGTATAAGTCGTTGCTGAGGCCAAAATTGGCCTATTGTGTGAAGATCCGGTCACCTATCTACAGGAATGATATCAATAAGATTGAAAGAGTACAGGGAAATTTTACAAGGTTGCTGCCATGATTTGAGGACCTGAGTTATAAGGAAAGGTTGAATAGGTTAGGACTATATTCCCCGTAGTGTTGGAGGATGAGGAGAGATTTGATAGAGGTATACAAAGTTATGAGGGGTATAGATAAGGTAAATATAAGCGGGCATTTTCCACTAAGGTTGGGTAAACCTAAGGTACCCAAACTAAGGTTGGGTAACCACTAAGGTAAAATGTTTAAGGAGAATATAAGGGAAAACTTTTTCACTCGGAGGGTGATGAGAGTGTGGAATGAGCTGACAGCTGAAGTGGTAGATGCGGGTTCGATTTCAACATTTAAGAGAAGACCGTGGATATGAGGCATATGGATAGCTATGGTGCGAGTGCAGTTCGATGGGTCTGGGCAGAATAATAGTTGGGCATGGTCTAGATGGGCTGTGGGTCCTGCTTCTGCACTGTAGTGTGCTGTGACTCTCTTCTATTGGCAATTGTGTTGTACAGTATAAAATCTGTTCTGATGTCAAAATCAAAAATCAGAATCAATATCAGAATCACTTTATTGCCAGTACCTGAAACATTCCAGAATTGATAGAGATTCAGTTCCAAGCTTAAAACACAGGACAATACCATAACATTCAACACAATAGCAACCAACAATTTGCAAGACAATAGTGCAAACAGCCATGAGCTATCAACGATTAGCAGAACAGTCACATGCGCAAATGTCATAATCAAACTTAATGTGAACATATGAACAGATTCAGTAATTCTCAACAGAAAATGGAGAACAAGAAAGACTATTTAATGGATGCTGTGCAGGGGCAGTTAGGGTATTACAACTGAGTGTGTTTTATTGAGGAGCTGCATAGCTACAGGAAAGAAGCTTTGGAGATGACCTGTAGTTCTAGTGCTGATGAACTTGTAGCATCTCCATGAGCATTACCTCACTATTTTTGTTTTCTATTTCTACTGCTTTATTACTTTTTTGATATGTATGGTATATTTCTGATTGTAATTTAATAGTATTTTCAATGTGTTGCACTATATACAACAAATTTCACAATATACGTCAGTGATATTAAACTTGGTTCTGATTCTGATTCGTAAAATAGACAGCACAGAAATATCAGCTTGACTCATAAGTACCTGACCTGACTGCGACATTTTTCTCTAAACACCAAGTCTGGCATTTCTACAGTAATGTGAATTATTAAAGCAGCTTCCTTGAAAGAAAAAGGACCTGGCAGGTCAACTACTACTATTAATTGTAAAGATTTTATACATTAAAATAAAAGGATCTGTTTAAAGATTAACATTGCAGTTGATTTTATCAGTACCGCAACACCAGTGTTCGAAACTAACTTGAGTTTTAAAGTACTTTGATTTAATGCAGCCCTGAAGTTTTGCACCATCTAGTGGTAAGATGGAGTTTATCTCTGTGAATCTCCTTGGGCAAATTTGAATTCTCCATAGGAATGTACAAGTATTACACAGAGATGAAACGTTCCGTGATTGAAAAGTAGAAAAATCATACATGGTTTTGCAGTCTCCCCCATCAACCAGGCTTCACCTATCACTTCCCCGCTTGTCCTCCGGCCCTTATCTCCACCTAATTCCCCTTTCCTTTCCAATCCTGATGAAGGGCCTCGGCCTGAAACGTTGACTGCTTATTCATTTCCTAGATGCTGCCTGACCTGCTGAGTTCCTCCAGCGTTTTGTGTGTGTGTGGTTACAGACTTGCACTTTTTGCTGTTTATTGGTTAGAAGCACCGAAACATAGTAAATCTACAGCACAATACAGGCCCTTTGGCCCACAAAGCTAAGCTGAACATGTCCATACCATAGAAATTACCTAGGGTTTCCCATGGCCCTCTGTTTTTCTGAGCTCCATGTACCTGTCCAAGAGTCTCTTAAAAGACCCTATCGTTTCCGCCTCCACCACCGTTTGTGGCAGCCAATTCCACGCACTCACCACTCCCTGCGTAAAAAAACTTACCCTTGACATCACCTCTGTACCTATGTACTTCCAATCACCTTAAAACTATGCCCTCTTGTGCTAATCATTTCAGCCCTGGGAAAAAGCCTCTGACTATCCACACGATCAATGCCTCTCATCATCTTATACACCTCTATCAGGTCACTTCTCATCCTCCGTCGCTCCAAGGAGAAAAGGCCAAGTTCACTCAACCTATTCTCATAAGGAATGCTCCCCAATCTAAGCAACATCCTTGTAAATCTCCTCTGCACCTTTTCCACATCCTTCCTGTAGTGAGGCAACCAGAACTGAGCACAGTACTGCAAGTGGGGTCTGACCAGGGTCCTATAGAGCTGCAACATTACCTCTCGTCTCCTAAACTCAATTCCACGATTGATGAAGGGAATACACCGTATGCCTTCTTAACCACAGAGTCAACCTGCACAGCTGCTTTGAGTGTCTTATGGACTCGGACCCCAAGATCCCTCTGATCCTCCACACTGCCAAGAGTCTTACCATTAATACTATATCCTGCCATCATATTTGACCTACCAAAATGAACCACTTCACACTTCTCTGGGTTGATAAAGTAGGCTGGTTTCTTCAAGAGAAAATCTTTTTACATTATTTGTTAATGATTTGGATGCTGGAATTGATGGCTTTGTTGCAAAGTTTGCAGATGATATGAAGATAGGTGGAGGGGCAGGTAGTCTTGAGGAAGTAGAGAGGCTGCAGAAAGACTTAAACAGATTAGGAGAATCAGCAAATAAATGGCAGATGTAATACAGTGCCGGGAAGTGTATGGTCATGCTCTTTGGTAGAAGAAATGAAAGAGTTGACTATTTTCTAAATGGAGAGAAAATACCATCAATTGAGGTGAGAAGGGACTTGGGAGTCTTTGTACAGGATTCCCTAAAGGTTAATTTGCAGGTTGAGTCAGTGGTGAGGAAGGCAAATGCAAAGTTAGCATTCATTCCAAGAGGTCTAGAATATAAAAGCAAGGATGTAATGTTAAAACTTTATGAAGCACTGGTGAGGCCTCACTTGGAGTATTGTGAGCAGGTTTGGGCCTCTTAGAAAGGATGAGCTAAAAGTGGAGAGGATTCAAAGGAGGTTCACAAAATTGATTCTAGGATTGAATGGCTTGTCATGAAGAGCACCTGATGGCTCTGGGTCTGTATTCACCAGAATTCAGAGAGTGAGTGAAATGTGTTTGTGCCAAAGACTGCCACCGTCCATGGATGGTGATGGGGCAGCCTATAGGTGTCACCTGGCTTCCAGTGACAACCTGGCCTTCCCACAACTTTCTAGCCCTAACTCGTACATCTTTGGGATGTAGGAGGAAACTGGAGCACGAGAAAGAAAAACAAGGCTATCCTGGGAAGATTGCGCAAAATCCTTACAGCGAGTGGCGGGATTTGAACCCCTAATACTGACACTGCAAGGCATTGCACTAATTGCTATGCTACCATCATCTAATCTAAACTGCTGGAGGTGGAATGGAGGCAGGGGTAGTGTGGGAGGGGGCAACGGAGGGTTGAAAGTGGGGAGAGGGTGTTTTGTGTCAATGTCTCCATTGAACTAGTGTTATCTTCTATCCTGGCATAGATCCTTTGCCCTTGCTGCTGCCCATTAGCAAGGGGGTGCTGACTGCTGCCACCCATGGCAAATTACTGAGCATCAGAACTGTAAGCAATTATATCTCAAGATCATCTGGACTTTCCTCCACTGCAACAGTCTTAGGCATATATATACTGCTAGGGTGCCGAAGACTTTTGCACAGTATGTATTTGTTAGTGTACTGGAGAATGGAGAGTAAGCTTGTAAATCTGATGGGTACAAAGGATATTGGGACTGGCGAGGGTGGTGCACTGTGGGAAGGGTGTGGGACAGTATGCAGAGACGGAGTGCCAGGTTTGGGGGTGTGGCATGGGTGCAGATGTTTCCAGACCTGTGACACCAGGCAAGGTCATTTGATTCCAAACAATTGGTTTATTGATCATTACAGAATGTCTCTCTGGTGCTTCCCTCTCTCTCCCCTCTCACTACCTCTTTCCCCAACCATGGTTCCCCTCTCCCTGCCCCCTTCCCACTCTCAGACCACAATAGAGACCCATACCAGAATCAGGTCTATCAACACCCACGGACGTCATAAAATTTGTTTTTTGTGGCAGCAGAACAGAGTACATAATACACAATACATGTACATAATGTATGAGTACATTAGAGTACATAATACATAAAAACACTACAGTACTGTACAAAAGTCTTATGCACCCTAGCTATATATATATGTACCTAAGACTTTTGCACTGCACTGTGTATTAGAATAATGACATTAATAAGGAAGTTATTTCGCTTTTTGACTTTAAAGTCATGAAAATCAGAAGAAATATGACACAAATAGTTCCTTTGATAAACCCTTTTAGATAAAAATATAGAATCATAGAAAAGTACAGCACTGAAACAGGCCCTTTGGCCCATCTAGTTCATGCTGCACCATTCAAGATGCCGACTCCCTTGACCTGCACCGGGATCACAGTCCTCCATACCCCTACCATCCATGTCCTATCCAAACTTCACTTAAGGATTGAAATCAAGCTCGCATGCACCATTTACGCAGGCAGCTCATTCCACACTCTCACCACCCTCTGAGTGAAGAAGTTTCCCCTCATGTTCCCCTTAAACCTTTCACCCTTCACCCATGACCTCTGGTTGTAGTCCCACCCAACCTCAGTAGAAAAAGCCTGTTTGCATTTACCCTATCTATACCTTTCATAATTTTGTATACCTCTGTCAAATCTCCTACATTATAAGAAATAAAATGAAAGGAATATAGTTCAAGGTTTATGAATAATTGTTGTTAGCAAGCCAATTTTGTCGTGCCAAGACCAAGGAGAAAGAAATAGTGGATAATTGGAGTCATTTAGGAGATCATGGACAGAGTGGAAATCTATTTGTAGCTGACCCCAGACCAGCTCCTGGCAGTCAGGAATCTTTCAGACTGGTGTCAGGAGCATTGAGCTGTAATGCCTTGTCACACTTTAAGTGGACACATGTCCTTGAGGAAACTCGGTAAATACCTTAAAAAGCTGACATTTAAAATGGTAAGAAATAAATGTGCCTTTGTTCCCAGAATTCTAACGGTGCATGTAATAAGAATTATGTCTCTCTTTTTTTAAAGCATCAGAATTTATTACAAGCTACACCTGCTGCAATGGTTTTTGATATTGCTGCTCTCTCTGTATGGCTCAAACTCTCGGTTCCTGTGCTGGAGTGAACAATCTGAGGCCCGAAGAATGACAGATTTCTGCCGATAAATTGTTTCAGCCGTTTCCAACTCCATCTCTAAATATTTTGGAAACATCTTTGATGCAGTCATAATCATAGAGTAATAGCACACTAAAGTACAGACACAGACCCTTTGGCCTATCTAGTCCTTGCCGAACACTTATCCTACCAAGTCCCATTGTCGTGCACCGCGCCCATAGGCCTCCATACCCCTCCTATCCACGTACCTATCCAAATTTTACTTCACTGTTAAAATTGTACCTGCATCCGCCACTTGGGCTGGCCATTTGTTCCACACTCTCACCACCTTCTGAGTGAAGAGGTTCCTTAAACATTTCACCTTTCACCCTTAATCCATGACATCTGGTTCTATTCTCAGCCAGCCTCAGTGTAAAAGCCTGCTTGCATTTACCCTATCTCCTCTAAGAAGACCACAACCTTGTCATGGTTTAGAGGCTTCGGTGCCTCAATGGTCCAGAGGGCTATGCTGGCTGGAGTCAGCATTTGCTTTGGCTCTAGGTAGGGTCACCTGTGCCAAACAGGTCAAAGGGTAGAGGCCAAACTAAGAGTGGTCCACCAGTTCAGGGGTTCAGCTCAGGGCTAACAACCCTGACTGATAAAACAAAACTGTTCCAGAAACTGCAATAAAGTATCCTTCGACATCTGTGGGCCAAGGACAGACACAGATGAAGGACCTTCATTGCAGCCCTAAACACTAGTGGTGTAATGAGCAATAAGTAAGTATTTACCCTATCTATACACCTCATAATTTTGTGTTATCATTCTGTACCATGTTATATGACGTGGACGATCATGATCTTTCCATGACCATGATTGTTCTTGGCAAATTTTTCTACAGAAGTGGTTTGCCATTGCCTTCTTCTGGGCAGTGTCTTTACAAGACGGATGACCCCAGCCATTATCAGTATCCTTCAGAGATCGTCTGCCTAGTGTCAGTGATCCCATAACCAGCACCAGCTGCTCGTGCGACCATCTATCACCTTCTCCCATGGCTTCATGTGACCCTGATCAGAGTCTAAGCAGGTGCTACACCTTCCCCAAGAGTGACCTGCAGGCTAACAGAGGAATGGTGCATCTTACACCTCCTTTGGTAGAGACATATCTCTTCCCTGCCACATCGATTAAATCTCCTCTCATTCTCCCGCACTCCTGCACGTTAAGGAATAACATCCAAGCTTAATCAACTTTTCCCTATAATTCAGGTCCTCAAGTTCTGGCAATGTACTCATAAATTTTTTTCTGAATTCTTTCAACGGTTTCTCATTCTCCAGTATCTTGCCAGAAGAGGACTTAACAATAAGTGATATCTGACTGCTCAAGCTTGTGGTGTCTAACATCAACGAGGGCACTGAGGTGTGTAGTAGAACAAAGGGATCTGGGAATACAGGTCCATAATCCATCGAAAGTGGCGTCACGTGTAGGCAAGGTCATAAAGAAAGTATTTGGTACATTGGCCTTCATAAATCAATGTGTTGAGTATGGGAGTTCAGATGTTATGTTGAAGTTGTATAAGATGTTGGCAAGGCCTAATTTGGAGTATTGTCAAAGTGAAGGTAAAGTTTATTATCAGAGTACATACATGTCACCACATACAACCCTGGGATTCTTTTCCTGTGGGCATACTTAGCAAATCTATAGAATAGTAAAAGTAAACAGGATCAATGGACAACAGACTGTGCAAATGCAAATATTTTAACAAAGCAATATATAATGAGTATGAAATAACAAGATAAAAGAGTCCATAAATGAGTGTAGCTATCCCCTTTTATTCAAGAGCCTGATGGTTGAGGGGTAGGAAACTGTTTTTGAACCTGGTGGTGTGAGCCCTGATACGCCTGTACCTTCTATCTGATGGCAGCAGTGAGAACAGAGCATGGCCTGGGTGGTGAGGATCTCTGATGATGGATGCTGCTTTCCTACAGCAACATTTCATGTAGATGTACTCAGTGATTGGGAGGGTTTTGTCCATGATGTACTGGGCCGAATCCACTACCTTTTGTAGGATTTTCTGCTCAGAGGCACTGGTGTTCCCGTAGCTGGCTGTAATGCAGTCAGTTTGTGCAGTTTTGGTCACCTACCTGCAGAAAAAACGTCAGCAAGTACAGAGGAAAATTACAAGGGCGTTGCCGGGTTTGGAGGACCTGAGTTAAAAGGAACGACTGACTATATTATGACTTTATTCCTTAGAACGTAGAAGATTGAGAAGAGATTTGACAGAGGTATGCAAAATTATGAGGGGTATAGATAGGATAAATGCAATTAAGCTTTTTCCTCTGAGGTTGGGTGGGACTACACCCAGAGGTCATGGGTTAAGGGTGAAAGGTGAAACATCTAAGGGGAACATGAGGGGAAACATCTTCACTCAGAGAGTTGTGAGAGTGTGGAACGAGCTGCCAGAACAAGTGGTATGTGAGCTTGATTTCAATGTTTAAGAAAAGTTTGGATAGGTACCTGGATAATAGGGATTTGGAGGGCAATGATCCCAGTGCAGATCAATGGGAGTAGACAGGTTAAATAGTACGGCATGGACTAGATGGGCCAATAG